>NC_092740.1:10899499-11218396 GCF_047496795.1 Chiloscyllium punctatum | reverse complement strand
TCACTCACGGATTTCCTGAAGAAGACCACAACATTTCGGTGGATGCAACAATGCCTGGAGGCACTTGACAATGTAAGAGTTGTATTAACCGTGGCACCAGTTTTAGCTGCACCAAATGTTGCAATCAAAGTTGTAATCGATGCTCATGATATTGGTCTTGAGGCTGTACTGCTACAGGAAGATGATGATGGAATTGAATAGCCAGTTGGTTACTTTTCAAAGAAACCCAACACCCACCAGAGAAAAATATTCTACCATCGAAAAGGAATTATTGAGTTTGGTACTGTCGGAACAACATTATCGCAAATTTAATGGATAAATTTTAAATAAGGTTGAACAGATAACAATGTTAGACATATGTGTGCGGAAATTAATATGAACTTCAATTAATATCCTATGAATTTCATTGTCATGGGGTTAAGAATTAGGCAAAAAATGGAGACATCTTTTCATTATGATGGTCCATTTTTTTTCGGGGGGGGGGGTTGTTATGAAGTTGAAGGTGCGTACTGTACCTTTAAGCGAGAGTGAAAGCTGTTCTGCACTGAGAACATGCAGGCACCTCTCACGTGACTAACGAGCAGTCTCAGACTGTACTGGAAAATTGAAAATATGTAACATTTAGCTGTAAACTAGATACTAGTTGCTTTGACCATAATTTAAATCTCACCAATCAGTTTAAAGTATGCCCCAGGATACTAAAACACAATCGAGTTTGAATTTATTGTTTTTGCCAACTTCACAACAATGAAATCACCTGATGTTTGGGGGATAAAAAAAAGCAGACATTTTGAAAGTTAGACAGAGAGTAACTGCCATTGAGAAACTGCAATTCAAATCATTCTCTATCAAAGGTACCTTTCTCATATGAAACATCTTTACAGTGAAAGGCAGACGACAACTAAGGGACTTCTTGAGCTGAAAGAAGAAACACACCAGTAATAACAGCGACTGTGTGGTTTTGTAACAAAGCTGATGTAACTTTAATATGGGTGGTTCTTGGAACAGTAGATTGTTATAGAGTTGGAGACAGATAACAAGCAGTTTAGGGAAAGGAGGCTAAGAGTTGGAAACAGTTATTGTTTAATGTTCACTTTGAGAGTTAAAGAATAAATTGATTTTTAATATAAAAGTGAATTTTTGGAGTTCTCTGTTCCTCATACTTTAACAGATGGCGATGCGAGGTGAGCTTTTCTGGGTGTTTGGTTTAATTAGCAGAAGGCTTCACCGCCGTCTCGTAACAGCAGCTTAACCTGGGCAATCAGGATGGACAATACATGTACATCATCTGGGCCAGCGATACCCATGATGGAATAAAACAAAAGGAGAAATTAATGAAACAAAGAACATCCTGAGGAAAACCAAAAACAAAGCTGCAGATGCTGCAAATCCGAAACAAAAATGGAAATTGTCAGAAAAGGTCAGCAGGTCTGGCAGCACCTGTGGAGAGAAATCAGAGTTAACGTTTCAGGCAGAGTGACCCTTCCTCAAGATGCTGAGAAGTTTGACAAGACAGATTCTGAGAGGATATTTGTTCTTGAGAACAGAAGTCAAACAGGGGAACAATTGCAAAATAACGGATTTTCTATGTAAATTGAGATGAGGAAACATTTAATCTCTCAGCTCCTCTTTTAAGTTCATGAAGCAAAGAACCACATGACTGATTATCCCCCTCCTCCTGCACCCAAATATCTTACTTGATGAAGAAAAGTTTAATCTGGACTCTGAGTTTAAATTAACCTGTGCTCATTTCAAAGCTCACAGGTTGGAGCTGGTGAATGGTTACATTAGGAATGACACCAGGGGGTTCTCCTTCACACAGAGTGTGGTCAATACTTTGAATGTGTTTGCTGGACAGAGTGAGGGGGAAGGCTGTAAAATCCTTGACCTCATTTAAAGAAAATTAACTTTGAGCAATGGGTGGAGGGTTCTGCATGAATGAATTCAGGAGGGTTCAATGGATCCAATCTGTAAGTACCTTCAGCAGTCACACGGCACCAGGTTATAGTCCAACAGGTTTATTTGAAATAACAAGGTTCAGAGTACTGCTCCTGAATCAGGTGAAGTCCTTGTATCATGTGACTTCTGACTTTGTCCACCTCAGTGCAACACTGGCATCTCCACATCATGGAAATATCTTGTAATCAAGATTTGGAGATGCCGGTGTTGGACTGGGATGTACAAAGTTAAAAATCACACAACACCAGGTTATAGTCCAACAGGTTTATCTGGAAGCACTCGCTTTTGGAGCACTACTCCTTCATCAGGTGGTTGTGAAGTATAAGCTTGTAAGACACACAATTTATTGCAAAGGTTTACAGCTGACGTAACTGAAATTATATATTGAAAAAGATCTGGATTATTTGTTAAGTCTCTCATCCATTGGAATGACCATGTTGGCTTCAATTCTTTTACATGTAGATCACAAAACATTTTTTGAAAAGTTACATTCACAAGTGAAATTTAACAATTGGTGTCTGTCAGCCCAGATAATGTATTGAAGGTGTGAGCTTCCCTGGGTGATACTGTCTGTGCCACAATGTTTAGACTGATTCTAATAGAAAAAAATGAAGTTATAGAATCTTATATAGATTTTTGAGCAAAGTAAAATGTAACTCTGCAAGTACAAATTCACCCCCACAAAATTATATGTGCATATGTGTGTGTGTGTGTGTGTGTGTGTGTGTGTGGGGCGGGGGTGGGGAAGGGGGGAGGGGGGTGGTTGTGAATGTCTGTGAGGAGTGTGTGCCTGTGTGTGAGTGTAAGTATAAAGTCTGTGAGAGGGGCATGTGTGAGTGTGGCAGTGTATGTGTGAGCATATGAGAGAGGGTCTGCATCAGTGTGTGCATCCGTAGGAGAGTGTGTGTGTGTGTGTAGCGTGATGGGGTCACTTGTCGTGTGACATGAACCCAAGATCCTGGTTGAGGCCATCCCCATGGGTACCGAACTTGGCCAAGAGCCTCTGCTCGGCCAGTTTTTGTTGCTGCCTGTCCCGAAGTCCGCCTTGGAGGATGGTCACCTGAAAGTCCAAGGTTGAATGTCCCAGATTGCTGTATGTGGCAGGTACTCATGTTACGCAGCCAACGTTGTCTATCCCATTCGCTGCAGGCAAGGATGCCCTGAGGCATGCTACATTGGTGAGAGCAAGCAGAGGCTACAGCAACGGATGGATGGGCACCGTACAACAATCAACAGACAGGACTGCTCCCCACCGTCCCCCACCTCCACAGTCAGAGAACACTTCAGCGGTCCTACACACACACACACACTCCTCTAGACACGCATACGGACGCAGATACTCTTTCATACTCTCACAAATACACTCCCACACTCACACATGCTCAGTCTTACAGACTTATACCCCTTTATACTCATACTCACACACATGCGCACACTCTTTCACAGACACTCACAGCCACCCCCCAACACACACACACACACCCACACACACACATATACGTTTGTGGGGTGAATTTGTACTTTCAGAGTTTCATCAAATTTTGCTCAAAAAACTGCATGAATCCATGTAAGTTTCTAGAAAGTCAATTTTTAGATTAGAATCAGTCTAAACGTTGTGGCACAGACAGTAACACCCAGGGGAGCTCACACCTTCAATACATTATCTTGGCTGACAGACACCAATTGTTAAAGTTCACTTGAGAATGTAATTTTTAAAAGAAAATTGTGATTTACATATAAAAGAACTGAAACCAACTTGGTCACTCAGACAGACGAGAGACTTAACAAATATCCTGGTCTTTTTCAATATATAATTTCAGTTACATCACACTGTAAACATTTGCTATAAATTCTGTGTCTTACAATCTTATATCCACAATCACCTGATGAAGGAGCAGCACTCTGAAATCTAGTGCTTCAAATTAAACCTGTTGGACTATAACCTGGTGATATCTGATTTTTAATCTTGTAATCAAGGTTTTCAAATTGAGTGGTGAGGAGACATTTTGATCAGGGTGACTCTTCTTGGGGAATGTCCAGCACAGACCTGTTAGAGATATGAGTGGAGTCTTTAATTGCTCATTTTATTGTGAAGTTGAAAGGAATGTAACATATTGAAATAAGACCTTCTGCACACTGATCTCATCCATTCTGATGTTTGTCCTTTCCTCAGATGTTCAGGGAGACCTCTCAGTGGTGAGTGGGACAGAGGGAGATTCAGTTACTTTACCCTGTATCTTTGAGACCAGATCCTACCCTCCCCTGACCACTGTTACCTGGATGAGGAAGGAGCCCTACCAACACATCGTTACATTTACAGCCCAATCACAGGGAACTTGGACAACTGGACGCGGTGGAAATCGGTACGAGCTCATCGGGAACCCAGGGGAGGGAAACGCCTCAATCAGGATAAACCAGCTGAGACTGAGGGACAATCACACTTACCTGTGTCTGGTGGAGTACAGATCAAGAGTCAATCTTTTGTATCTAATCCAGAAAGAGACACGGCTGCAGGTACATGGTAAGAAACCGTTCACACATTCTTCAGCCTGTAGAAGGTGCACAATGAGAGTGGAACAGATTCTGTGAATGTTTTGTGATTTGATTTTCTGCTGAAAGGACATGGAACTAAAACACTAACCCTGTTTCTCTCCATCGGTATTGTCTGCACTGCTGAGTGTTTGCAGCATTTTGATGTTTAATTAAAATGTCCAGCATCTGTAGTATTTTAACTTTGGGATTCAAATTGAATTTTTTACAATATTTAATGTACTATGCTTTGCTGATATTTTTTAGGCGCTTCTGATGTAAGTATTGAAAGACATTGACACACTCAGAATATTTAGTTCAATCTCCAAATGACCCAAAGTTATACTGACATTAAGATCATCTCCTTGAACAGGAAGGTGCTACAGACTAATGTGTCCCTCTTGGTTCCAACCTTCATCAGGAATAGTTCCATCAATGCAAGTACATTCCCCCAGTGTCCATCTGACTGTGTGAGGCATCCCAGCCACGTGGGACCTATCCGAGCCCTGCATTCACCAATGGAATTTTTTTTAAAAAGCGAACCTAATGGCTGCATGTGACCATTGTTGAGATTTGGAAAAGCCGATCTGATTCAATCATATACTTCAGGGAATCTGGGGTTTGATTCAGTTAGCTGGACGGTTGGTTTCCAAAGCAGTGTGATGCCAACAGTGTGGGTTCAATCCCCACATTGGCTCAGGTGACCATGAAGGACCCTCCTTCTCAACTCTCCCCTCACTGAGGTGTGGTGGCCCTCAGGTTAAACCACCACCAGTTGTCCCTCTCGCTCTCTCTCTCTCTCTCTCTCTCAAGAGAAAGCAGCCCATGGTCTGGTAATAATATAACAACTTGATTTAGAGAATGAAATCTGCCATTTACACTCAGTGTCATGTGTTGCCATATGCACAATCTTGAGCCCTCTCTCTCCATCAGCACCACCTCACACAGACTCAGGGCTGCTCATAATCCACCAACTCTGCACAGTCCACATCTAACTCTGTATTGGGAAAACAAAACACTGACTGGGTGATTACTTTGCTGAACAGAAATGTTCTGCCCACAAAAAAATGATTCTCAGCATCCAGTTGCCTGCCATTTCCAC
This sequence comes from Chiloscyllium punctatum, assembly GCF_047496795.1. NCBI lineage: Eukaryota > Metazoa > Chordata > Chondrichthyes > Orectolobiformes > Hemiscylliidae > Chiloscyllium > Chiloscyllium punctatum. Next base: position 11,212,806 of record NC_092740.1, on the reverse strand, counting down.
ACACCACCTTTTGGGGACCCAGTGACCTTCTGGACTCAATATTGAGGTGAATAATTTGAGGGCCTCAGCACCTTCTCCTACCTCCTTCCCCCAACCCCCACACACCAGGCCTTGTCATCACATGGGCTACTACCAAAACAATCCATTGTCAGTGATGATTGGTCCCCATCAGCAGCTGTTCATTCTCACAGGCTGACCTTTCCCCTATCGTTTGTCTGTCCAATTGCTTTTCTCTCTGTCTGGGGTCTGTTTCCACTGAGTGTTTACTCCTGCCCCCTCACCCCCCTCCCCATCTTCAGCATCTACACCAACCTTTTCCCAGCTATAATCAGTTATAGAGTCATACAGCACAGGAGCAGACCCTTCAGTTCAACGAGTCCATGCTGACCATAATCCCAAACTAAAGTAGTCCCACCTGCCTGTGCTTTGTACATATCCCTCCAAATATTTCTTTTTCAAGAAATTATTTAAATGCCTTTTAAACGTTGTAACTGTCCCCACATCCACCATTTCCTCTGGAAGTTTATTCCACATAAACCACTCTCTATGTAAAATAAAAACTGCCCCTTAGAGGCATAGAGTCATAGAGATGTGCAGCATGGAAACAGACCCTTCGGTCCAACCCGTCCAGGCCGACCAGATATCCCAACCCAATCTAGTCCCACCTTCCAGCACCCGGCCCATATCCCTCCAAACCCTTCCTATTCATATACCCATCCAAATGCCTCTTAAATGTTGTAATTGTACCAGCCTCCACCACTCCCTCCGGCAGATCATTCCATACACATACCACCCTCTGTGTGAAAAAGATGCCCCTTAGGTCTGTTTTATATCTTTCCCCTCTCACCCTAAACCTATGCCCTCTAGTTCTGGACTCTCCGACCTCAGGGAAAAGATTTTGCCTATTTATCCTCTCCATGCCTCTCGTAATTTTGTAAACCTCTATAAGGTCACCCCTCAGCCTCCTTCCTTATGTCTTTTTAAAATCTTTCTCCTCTCACCTTAAAGATATGCCTCAGTCTTGAAATCTCCCACATGAGCAAAAAGACACCTGCCATTCACCTTATCTATATTCCTCATGCTTTTATCGATCTTGATAAGGTCACCTCTCAATCTCGTACGCCCCAGTGAGAAATGTCCTAGTCGCTCCGGACTCTTCCAATAACTCAAGGCCTGCTTTATTTTCAACATCCTGGTAAATCTCTTCTCCAGCTAAATGATATCCTTGCAATAACAGGGTGACCAGAACTGGACACAATAGAGGCCTCACCAGCATCCTGTCCAACCTGAACATAACATCCCAACTCCGATTGAAAAAGGTCTAATCAATGAAGGCAAGTGTGCTGAACCACCGTATACAGAGATGATGCAAATTTGGAAGAATTCTGTACCTGAATCCCTAGGTCTCTGTTCTTCAGCACTACCCAAGGCCCTACTTTTAATTGTATAAGTCACCCCTTTGTTTTCCCAAAGTGCAACACCTCACACTTATCTTAAACTCCATCTGTCACTCTTCAGCCCATTGATCCATTTGATTAAGATCTTTTTGTATTCTAAGATAACCTTCTTCACTGTTCAATATTCTATCAATTTTGGTATCAACCACAAACTTGCAAAACATGCTTTTTGTTGTCTCTTCGAAATTGTTCATATAAATGACTGACAAAAGTGGGCCCAGCACTGATCCCAGTGGAACACTGCTGGTCACAGGCCTCCAGAACAAAACCCTCCCTCCACCGTCACTCTCTGTCTTCTGCCTTTCAGCCAATTGTGCATCCACTTGCCAAGCTCACCCTGAATCCCATGGGATCTAACTTCACTAATTAGTCTACCATGCGGAGCCTTGTCAAAGGATTTACCAAATTCTAAGTAAACAATGTTTACCCCTCTGCCCTCATCAATTTTCATGTTTACTTCTTCAAAAACCTCCATCAAGTTTGTGAGACACGATATCCCTTGCACAAACCCATGCTGACTATCCCGAATCATTCCTTGCCTCTCCAAATGCATATAAATCCAAACTTTCAGAACAACTTACTCACCACCGAAGTCAGACTCACAGGTCTGAAGTTCCCAGGCTTCTCCTGACATTCCTTCTTGAACATGAGCCACTCTCCAGTCATTCAGCACCTGACTGTTATTTATGGATGATACAAATGTTCCTGGAGGGGGCCCAGCAATTTCCTCTTCACTTCTGACAATATCCTGGGATTGAGTAGATCACGTCTCAGAGATATATATTTATATTTTCAAAGACCTCTAACAATTCCTCTTCTGTATTACAAGCTGTTTTCAAAACATCAATATTTATTTCTCAGAGTTCTCTAGCCTCCAATTCTTTCTACACAGTAAAAACGGACACAAAATATTCATCTGATATCTCTCCCATCTCCTGAGGGGTGGCATGATGGCTCAGTGGTTAGCACTGGCACCAGGGACCTGAGTTCAATTCCAGCCTCAGGCAGCTGGAGTTTGTATGTTCTCCCTGTGTGGTGAGGGTTTCCTCCCACAGTCCAAAGATGTGCAGGTTCGGTGAATTGGCCATGCTACGTTGCCCATAGTGTGAGGTGCATTAGTCAGTGGAAATGAGTCTGGGTGGGTTGCACTTCGGCAGGTCGGTGTGGACTTGTTGGTCCAAAGGGCCTGTACATTTATCCCTTCACCTAACACTACGGTCAATTTTAGCTTAGCCAATTCACCAAATGTGCACATTTTGTGGACTGTGGGAGGAAACCAGAGCACCCGGAGGAGACCCACGCAGACACGGGGAGAATGTGCAAACTCCACACAGCCAGTCGCCTGAGGCGTAGAATTGAACCCGGGTCTCTGGCGCTGTGAGGCAGCAGTGCTAACCACTGTGCCACCGTGCCGCCCACATTGTAGGGAATCTAAAACACAAAGGCAATCTCTTTGTTTTTTAAGGAGACCTACACTCTATCTCTTGATGCTGTCTTGGTCTTAATGTACTTATAGAATTCCTTTGGATTATCCTTAACCTTATTTGTTGAGGTTATCCCATATCCTTTCTTTGACTTCCTGATCTCCCTCTTATGAATGGCCTGACACTCATTATACAGTGCAAGAGATCCATTTGGACCCAGTTGTTTATATTTAGTGTATGATTCTGTCCTATCCCTGACTGGAACCTCTATCTCTTTATTCACCCATTGTTCCCGAAAGCAGTTCAGTTGAAACCACCCTTTGTGAACGGTCTTTTCAGACTCAGAAAAGATCGCAGTGATCCAAGAATCTGAATCCCTGAACATTACACCACCTCTTCAGCCATTGATTTGTCTCCTTTATCCTTTTGTTCCCTCATCTGAGCTTGGCCCTGGGAGTAAATTAGAGATTACTACTTTTGAGGGTCTAGTTTTTAAATCTTCTCCCTAACCTCTGATATTCACTTTGTCAAGCTTTTATTCTTTCCCTTCAATGTGTACAAAAACTTCCAGTATCTCACTCTTCCCTTTAACAGAATGTGTCAAACATTTTGCAATGTCCTTAATCCTAGCACCAAGAAAACAGTATAATATCCTAGATTCATGCTCACTGCTGCGGAACCTCCTATCTGTGCCCTTGACAGGAGAATCACCGACAACAATTATTCTTTTAAATTCGTCAAACCCCTCCAAACATAAGATTCATTCTTACAGCCCAAGATCTGACTGTCCCTCCTAATTTCCTCTGAGAGACTATCCTTTCAACAGTACGAGAGATTTCTGAACTACCTTCTTACCTTTCCTGACAGTCATCCTTCTATCTGCCTGCTCCTGCTGTGTTATCACCTCTCAAAATCTACTGGCCATCTAACTCTGTGTCTCTTGTATGCCTGCAATGTCATTAAGTCTAAAAAGAAGCAACTTACAATAGCATATTATCTCTAAAATAAACTACCTTTCTTTATCCAAAGATAAACCTTTCTTTATCCAAAGAGTTAATATTAAGCACAAGTGGTCCAGCCCCAGCTATCAATGTTCTGATTAAAAATAAAATCCCACGTGTCAGCCTGTCCAAGAGGTGTGTAAACACAACTAAGTTTGAAACAAAACATTCCTCAGCAATTAAAAAAAAAATTGCTGAAGTGAGTTTAAAAACATCTCTCTCATAATTTCATAGTGGAAAAAGACTGAACAGTCCACATGTGGGCCTGTCCAAAACTTCCATTGAGAAAACTCCATTTCATAAAAAGTTGTGTGAGGTTGTTTTGCTTCTTTTGCATTTTTGACGAGAAAAGAGCTAAAAATGAATCAAATAAAAAGCTTATATTAATGAAATTTAATAAACGTAAGAAATCTCAAAGTAAATCTGGAAATAAATCTGAATCTCAGGAGCAGCTGCAAGATCCACACTCCTCTCGGTCCACTGTTTTTGATCATTTTATGTCTGAAGATGCCACTGGACCCAAAACATTAACTCTACTTTCTCTGCAGAGATGCCACTGTACCTGCTGGGTTTTTCCCCCAATTTCTGTTTTTGTCTCTGCCATCCTTACTTGGTCAGGTCTCCAGGACAGGGGTTGACAGTACATCAGTATTGAAGAACGGTGTTCACTGTGTCAGGTCAGTGGAAGCGAGTGTGGGTCCTGGAGGTTGGGTCAGGGGCTGTGTGAGGAACAGCACTAGGTCCCATGATTTCTGTAAAATCTTTCAAATAACCGAGGTCAGGCTAAACAGCCTATCGAATCCCATCTTCTGCCTCGCTCTCCTTAACAAAACCATTCTGTCTGCCTTTGATCCATCTCCATCTCTTAAGTGTAGATGAATTCTGCCCCTCAGAATTGCTTCCATAGTTTCCCTACCACTGAGGTTAGACTGATTGGCCTGTAGATACCTGGTTAATCCCTTGCTCACTTCTTGAATCATGGTACCACATTGGCTTTCCTCCTGTCTTCTGGCACCTCTCCATCTGCAGGTCTAAGCTCCATCTGTATAACCTGAAGTCTTATCTTTAAGCTTTTCTACAAAGATAAGCAGATTATAATTAGCAAAAACTGTTGTCTCATTAATTCCATATCAGACCTAAGTTTCAAAGTGTTGAAGAGCTGATAGCAATGTTTCCTTTTCCATCGTTAAGCAATGCGAACCAACCAGGTAAGAATAACAAATTTCCTTCCCAAGAGTTTATGGTCATCATGAGATTCTTAATTCCAGATTTAAAATAAATGAAACTCGACGATGGAGGGCTTTGAACTCCATTACCCCAGAAAATGACCTGGATCTCTAGATTTATAGCCTCCTTACAAGACAACTCTGCTATTGCACCCCCGAGTAATGGCAGTCACTTGGCTTGAGTGAACCACACAGAATCTTCACTTTTCAGTACAATACTGAGCAATGACCTTGTTCCTGTCTTTCTTCACTGCTTCAATATGTGGTTTTGTAGCAATAATCTTCCCTCATGGAATCTCCTAGTAAACCACTCCAATCTCATACAATTCATGTCAATCTTTTTTCGAAGCTTTTCCAATGTCGTTGGGTCTAGCTGCCTCTGGCTTCAGCACTGTAACCTATCGGGCCATAAGGGAGGGAGGATTGCTGGGTTGTCACGGGGAGTCAGTATTCTGGTCTTGGTGAGCTAAGTGATCTTGACATTGAGCTTATGTCCTGTTCAATATGTAGGACATTGTTGTGGTGCAGTGGGGAGTGTCCCCACTTCAAGTCACATTTTGCCTTCAGCCTACTCAGGACTCTACCAGAGATTGTCATCATGAATGGATCCTAATTTGCTAGATGGCCCTTTAAGAGAAAGTTGGGAGTCAATTATAACACTTTATTACATAGGAGATGTTGTGACAACATACACCTTAAACTGCTGTCAATCATTACATACTTCATCAGCATATGATGGGTCAGCCCCATGACTTGTTAGACAGTCTGAAGCAGCAAAATCGAAGTCAGATTGACAATAAACATCACATCCCAGTCAATCAAAATATTCCCTTCACATAAAAACACACATTATTGTTTCACATACACACTGATCCTGTGTGTGCCTGTTATTTTTGCATCAAAGAGAAGAACATAACAAAGGGATAATTGAACAGAGATATTTCAAATCATACAATCTTTAGATAGAGTGGATAGAATGTTTCCCCTTGAACTTCACAATTGGAGACATCAGAATAACTGAGGTCAGAATGGATTTGGGCCAAAGGGAAGGCTGAGGGAAGATTTGATTGAGATGTTCAAACTCATGAAGGGTCAGGATAGTGTCAATAGAGAGACAGTACCCACTCATGAAGGCTCAGGATAGTGTAGATAGAGAGAGACCGTACCCACTCATGAAGGGTCAGGATAGTGTAGATAGAGAGAGACCGTACCCACTCATGAAGGGTCAGGATAGTGTAGATAGAGAGAGACAGTACCCACTCATGAAGGGTCAGGATAGTGTAGATAGAGAGAGACAGTACCCACTCATGAAGGGTCAGGATAGTGTAGATAGAGAGAGACCGTACCCACTCATGAAGGGTCAGGATAGTGTAGATAGAGAGAGACTGTACCCACTCATGAAGGGTCAGGATAGTGTCAATAGAGAGACTGTACCCACTCATGAAGGGTCAGGATAGTGTAGATAGAGAGAGACCGTACCCACTCATGAAGGGTCAGGATAGTGTAGATAGAGATAGACCGTACCCACTCATGAAGGGATCAAGAACTAGAGGGCACAGTGGGATGGCAGTTTATAAAATATTATTGTTCACTCAGAATGTGGGTTCAAAAGTGGAGTGAAAAGAGATTTTAGGTTTCAGTTCAGTGAAAGTGACTTGTTCATTTGAAACAAAGGGTCAGAATGTGATCTGGAACATTGAAGTAAAGACACTGAGAAAGTGTCTAGATTAGATTAGATTAGATTACTTACAGTGTGGAAACAGGCCCTTCGGCCCAACAAGTCCACACCGCCCCGCCGAAGCGTAACCCACCCATACCCCTACATCTACATTTACCCCTTACCTAACACTATGGGCAATTTAGCATGGCCAATTCACCTGGCCTGCACATTTTTGGACTGTGGGAGGAAACCAGAGCACCCGGAGGAAACCCACGCAGACACGGGGAGAACGTGCAAACTCCACACAGTCAGTCGCCTGAGGCGGGAATTGAACCCGGGTCTCAGGCGCTGTGAGGCAGCAGTGCTAACCACTGTGCCACCGTGCCGCCCATGTCCTGGAGATAAGTGACCTGGAGCGTTCATTGCTGAATATTTACCAAGGTGAGTTTTACAGTCGATACAAACAGATTTTTGAATACCACCAGTCAGCTGAGTTCAGAAGAACAGTAGTCGGAAGAATAGTTGTTTTAAAAAAATTCCGAAAGTCTCCAGGTTGAGAGTTGTAAAAAAATCTCCAGATCATCAGCGTTGAAAATAAGTCTGAAGCTGTTTCAGTTCTCAAAGGAGGAGGGAGAGAAAGAGTCAATGAGTTAGTTTATGTTAATGCATTTCATAGAGAGACAGAGAGAATCCTATCTGGTGAAAATGCTGAGATTCAGTTGAGTGAGACATCCTTAAGTGAAGCTTACTGAAGTCACTGTAGACGACATCAACTGTATTATTCTCATCTTCATACCTAGACACCTCCTCTAAGATTCCATCAAATCCAACTCAATCAAATTCCTTTACAAATTCATGCTAAATATCCTGGATTAACCTTTGTCTCTCCAAGTAATGATTCATTCTGTCCCTCAGAATGATTTCCAATATTTTCCCCAACATTGATGTTGTCCTCACTGGCTTGTACTCTCCTGGTTAATCACGACCACCCTTGAACAATAGGGTAACAGGTAAAGGGATGATTGGCAAGTGAAATCACAAGGGTTCAGAGACACTGTCCTCCTGTTAGAGTGAAGGGTAAGGCCAGTAAGATGAGGGAACAATGGATGAGTAAATATATTGAGGCTCTGGTTAAGAATATGAAAGAGTCATGTCTTAGGTGTAGACAACTGGGATCAAGTGAATCTCTTGAAGAGTGTAAGGGGTATCGGGGCATTCTTATGAGGGATATCAGGAGGGCAAAAAGTGGACATCAGAGAACCTCAGCAGATAAGGCTGAGGATAAGCCAACGATATTCTAGAAAGTCATTAGAAGCCAGAGAGCAACCAGGGAGGGAATAGGGCCTCTTCAAGATCAATGAGGTCATCTATGTGTAGAACCAGAGGAGAGGGGTGAGATATCCTCAACAAATTCATGCTAAATATCCTGGATTAACCTTTGTCTCCTCCGTTGTTCTTTAAAAGCTTCCCAGTCAGAAGTGACAGTCGGAAGTGACAGGACTTCTGTTGAATAAAGGGAACTGTGGAGCTATGAGGGAGGAGCTGGCCAAAGGTCAATGGTGCAATACCTTAGCAGGGATAACCGTGGAGGAACAATGGTGGATATTTCTGTGTATAATACAGAAGTTGCAGGATCAGTTCATTCCTAAAAGGAAGAAAGATCCCAGGAGGAGGCATGGGTGGCCGTAGCTGATGAGGGAAGTGAAGAAACATATAAAGTTAAAAGAGAAAATGTATAACATAGCAAAGATAAGTTGGAAAACTGACGATTGGGAAGCTTTTAAAGATCAACAGAGGATTATTAAGAAGGAAATACGCAGGGGAAAAATGAGGTATGAAGGTAAACTGGCCAATAATATAAAGGAGGATAGGAAAAGCTTGTTTCGGTATGTGCAAGGCAAAAAAGTGGTTAGGACTAAAATTGGGCCCTTGAAGTCAGAAACAGGGGAATATATTACGGGGAACAAAGAAATGGCAGAAGAATTAAATGGGTACTTCAGATCTGTATTCACTGGGGAAGACACAAGCAATCTCCCTGAGGTAACAGTGGCTGAAGGACCTGAACTTAAGGGAATTTATATTTGCCAGGATTTGGTGTTGGAGAGACTGTTAGGTCTGAAGGTTGATAAGTCTCCAGGGTCTGATGGTCTACATCCCAAGGTACTGAAGGAGGTGGCTCGGAAAATCGTTGATGCTTTGGTGATTATTTTCCAGAGTTCGATAGATTTGGGGTCGGTTCCTGAGGATTGGAGGTTGGCAAATGTTATACCACTTTTTAAGAAAGGTGGGAGAGAGAAAGCAGGAAATTATAGACCAGTTAGTCTGACCTCAGTGGTGGGAAAGATGCTGGAGTCTATTATAAAGGATGAAATTATGGCACATCTGAATAGTAACAGGAGAGGACAGAGTCAGCATGAATTTATGAAGGGGAAATCAAGCCTGACTAATCTTCTTGAATTTTTTGCGGGTGTAACTCTGAAGATAGATGTGGGAGATCCAGTAGATGTAGTGTACCTGGACTTTCAGAAAGCTTTTGATAAAGTTCTACATAGGAGGTTAGGGAGCAAAATTAGGGCACATGGTATTGGGGGCAAAGGACTAGATTGGATTGAAAATTGGTTGGCTGATAGGAAACAAAGGGTAATGATAAACGGCTCCATTTCAGAATGGCAGGCAGTGACCAGTGGGGTACCGCAGGGATCCGTGCTGGGACCGCAGCTTTTTACAATATATGTTAATGATATCGAAGATGGTATCAGCAATAACATTCGCAAATTTGCTGATGATATAAAGCTGGGTGGCAGGGTGAAATGTGATGAGGATGTTAGGAGATTACAGGGTGACCTGGACAAGTTAGGGGAGTGGGCAGGTGCATGGCAGATGCAGTTTAATGTGGAAAAATGTATGGTTCTGGATTAGTGGTGCTGGAAGAGCACAGCAGTTCAGGCAGCATCCAAGGAGCTTCGAAATTGACGTTTCAGGCAAAAGCCCTTCATCAGGAATAATTGCTGATGAAGGGCTTTTGCCCGAAACGTCGATTCCGAAGCTACTTGGATGCTGCCTGAACTGCTGTGCTCTTCCAGCACCACTAATCCAGAATCTGGTTTCCAGCATCTGCAGTTATTGTTTTTACCATAAATGTATGGTTATCCACTTTGGTGGCAAGAACCGGAACGCAGATTACTACCTCAATGGAATCAATTTATGTAAAGCGGCAGTACAGAGAGATCTGGGTGTTCTTGTACACCAGTCAATGAAGGCAAGCATGCAGGTACAGCAGGTAGTGAAGAAGGCTAATAGCATGCTGTCCATCATACCAAGAGGGATTGAGTAAAGAAGCAAAGAGGTTCTTCTGCAGCTGTACAGGGCCCTGGTGAGACCACACCTGGAGTACTGTGTGCAGTTCTGGTCTCCAAATTTGAGGAAAGACATTCTGGCTATTGAGGGAGTGCAGCGTAGGTTCACGAGGTCAATTCCTGGAATGGCGGGATTACCTTACACGTAAAGATTGAAGCGACTGGGCTTGTATATCCTTGAGTTTAGAAGGCTGAGAGGGGATCTGATTGAGACATTTTAGATTATGAAAGGATTGGGCACTCTGGCAGCAGGAAACATGTTTCCGCTGATGGGTGAGTGCCGAACCAGAGGACACAGCTTAAAAATATGGGGTAGACCATTTAGGACAGAGACGAGGAGAAACTTCTTCACCCAGAGAGTGGTGACTATGTGGAATGCATTCCCCCAGAGGGCAGTGGAGGCCCAGTCTCTGGATTCATTTAAGAAAGAGTTGGATAGAGCTCTCAAAGATAGTGGAATCAAGGGTTCTGAAGATAAGGCAGGAAGAGGATACTGATTAGGAATGATCAGTCATGATCATATTGAATGGTGGTGCAGGCTCGAAGGGCAGAATGGCCTACTCCTGCACCTATTGTCTTTTGTCTATTGTCTATTGTCAAATATTTTGCACCAGTTTTTACTGTGGAGAAAGAAATTGATGCAAGGGAACTCAGGCAAATAAATATTAATGTCTTGAAAGCAACTCACTTTACTGAAGAGGAAGTGTTGGAGGTCTTCAAAAACATAAAAGTGGCTTTGTGCAGGGGAAATCATGTGTCACAAACTTGACTGAGCTTTTTGAAAATGTAACCAAAAGACCAGTGAGGGCAGAGGGGGAGATATTGTTTACATGAACTTGTGTAAAGCTGTTGTCAAAGTTCCACATGGTGGACTAATTAGTGAAGTTAGGTGGCATGGGATTCAGGGAGAGAATGCCAGTTGGATACAAAATTTGCTTGATGGTCAGAGACAGAGTGTAGTGATGGAGGTTTGTTTTTACATTGATCCATGAGACCGCATTTGAGGAACATTCTAAGATATCATCCATCTTATGTCAGTGATTAACTCCTTCATCAATGTTGCAACACCCCCTCCTCTTTGACATTCCCCCTACCCCTACATGTCTCATCTCACAGTTCAATAGCCCAAAACATTGTGCTATCAATCCTGTCACACCCTCAACCATGTCTCTGTGATAACAACAATATCTCATCCCGACTCATTAATCTACACCCTCAGCTCGTCTGCCTTACTCACAAGTAAATGCCATCCAGCCATGCCACGCTCCCTTATGCCCTCACTTGACGATATTCACACTGCCTTCTGGATTTACTTGGATTGCCTTCTCAATGTCAGTTAGCTCAGATGGCTGGACAGTTGGTCTGTGATGTGGAGTGATGCCAACAAGGGATGTGTAATTCCCATATGGTCTGCGGTGACCATGAGGTTCGAATCTTCTCAACCTTGCCCATTGTCTGAGGCAGAGTGACTCTCAGGTTAAATCATTACCAGTCATAACTTCCTTTAACGAGATAGGAGTTCTCTCGCACAATGATGAGTTTACTTTTTTACTTCAGTTTACTTTTTTTCCATCTTCATGTCTCTCTGTATCCCCCCCCCCCACCCCCCACCCCCACAATGCTTCCACAGCATCCCCCATCCCTCTGCTATGACTGATGAATGAGTCAGGTTGCTGAAGGCTGGCTGGGTAATAGAGTAGAAAGTGATGGGAAATAGAAAAGGTTCTTCAGGGAGGGCCCTGAGTCCTGCTCTTCAGATCACTCTGGGTCTCCTGGAACAATGGAGAGTTCAGATAACTCTCAGGTACCAAACCCTCTCTTCAACCAACAGCAACAACCCCCCACAGTCTAATCTCAGGATGTTTACAAACCACCCAAAGCCCTCTCTTGTATCCAGCCCGGAGCTCCTTCCACTCTGTCACTAGTCTGTTCAGAAACCCCTATTGTATCATATTATATCTTTTCTCACTAAATAACAGATTCAGTGTTTTACCTCACTGTTTGGTGTCTGTGCTGTGTTCATATCCTCTCTCTCTCTCTCCCCTCACAGCGGATTCTGCTAATGGTTGGTCAATGACAATCGTGGATGAAGTGAGGGCTGAGGAAGGAGGCTCCGCTGTCTTACCCTGCAGCTTCACCCACCCTGACACGAACCTCACACTCACCGGCTCCATCTTATGGTACAAGGAGGAAACACGAGCTTTAATCTTTAAGTGGACGGATCCTGGTCCAGACCATTCCCAGGGTGAGCTGTGTGAGAATGTGAGACAGTGGGACGGTGGGAATCGATTCAGATTCGTGGGGAACCTCAGCAACAAAGATGCCTCAATAATGATGGAGGGACTGAGCCAGGAGGATGGTGGTTCCTATCGGTGTCGTGTGGAGCTCAATATTGACAAGTTTGGATCTGGAAAAGGAACACGCCTGAAAGTGGAAGGTGAGGAACAACGTTCTGATGTGTCACTGCCCTGACAGCTCAATGGGGACAGGCTCCACCTGGTCTGGGAGCTCTTGGGTTGGCTCCTTCTCCTGGGCTCTTCCAGTTGGTCTAAGGCAGGAGGCAGTGAGAAGGACAGAGACAGAGAGGCACAAAGAGAGAGAGAGAGAGAGATAGAAGGAGAGAGAGAGAGACAGACAGAGAGAGAGAGAGAGAGAGAGAGACATGACTGGAATTTAGAGACCATTCCATCACCATCTTTGAAACCTCCCACAGTCACATTCATTCATTATCACGTTCAAACTGGCTTCATTGCTCTGGGATGGAGAACAGAGAAAACATCACTGACAATGCAAGCTCCAAGATCCCCACCAATGAGGGTCCAGCTTTATCAGCATTGGGTGAGAACAAGAGAGACCTGGCACCTCCTGAACCCTCATTGGATGAGCTCATCTCAGGGTGAAGGAACCCTCAGCTCACATTGGCTGAGAACCTCACTGTTGCTATCCTCCCCCTCTATTGGCTGAGGAGAAAATGGGGGGAGCTGTCCTTGCCAGAGGCTAATGTCCTGGGGATTGTGGCAGATTGTGAAATTTGAATTTGAAAATATCTAGAACTGAAAACTAGTCTGATAATGACTGTGTAATCGTCACCATTCAAAAAAAGAATCTGGGTTAATCATGTCCTTTTGGGAGGGAAATCTGCTATCCTTCTTGAACTGCTGTATTCCCTCAGCTGCAGAGACATTCACGATACGGTTGGGAAAGGATTTCCAAGGCTTTGTCCCAGTGACTCTGAAGGAATGATGAAATATTCCCAAGTCAGGATGGTGAGTGTCTTGGAGGGAAGCTTGTAGATGGAGATGTTCTCCTGTGTCCCATGTTCATCAGTGAACAATCATCCCCACTTCTGACCTTATGGTGGAGGGAGGGTCATTGATGATGCAGCTAAAGATGGTTAGACCAAGGACACACGAACCTGAGGAACTCCTGCAGAGATGTGCTCTGGAGCTGAGATGACTGATCTCGAAGAAGAACAACCAGCTTCCTCTGTGCCAGGTCTGACTGAAACCCATGGAGGTTTCCCCCCTCGGCTTCCCACTGGATTCAGTTTTGCTCAGGTTCCTTGATGCTACACTCGCTCAAATACAGCCTTGATGTTAACAACAGGCACATTCGCCTGTACCTGTCTTTTTGTTTTTTCCATTGTTTACCTATTATTTACTATCTATGCTACTTAACTCTGATCTGCCTGTACTGCTCACAAGACAAAGCTTTTTGCCGTGCCCCGGTACATGTGACAATAAATTCAATTCGAATCGATTCCATTCGATTCAATTCAATTCAATTCAATTCAGTCACTGACAGTTTCCAGCAGTTTAATTGGCCAAATTGAAAATATGTAACATTTCACTGCAAATGAGGAACCTCAGTTGTTTTGAGCATGATTTGAATCTAAACAATCAGATTAAATTATCCCCCAGAATACTAAAACCCAATCGAGTTTGAATTTATTGTTTTTGCCAACCTCAAACTAATGAGACAATCTGATGTTTGGGGTATAAAAAAAAGCAGATATTTTGAAAGTTAAACAGAGAGTAACTGCCATTGAGAGACTGCTGTACAAAACATTCTCAATCAAAGGGACCTTCTTCATATGAAACATCTTTGCAGTGAAAGACAGAAGTCGACCCAGGAGATCTTTCGCTGAATGAAGAAACACACTGAGAATAACAGCCATTGTGTGGTTTTGTAATGAAGCTGATGTAATTTTAATACAGGTGGTTATTGGAACAGTATATTATTATAGAATTGGAGGCAGATAGCAAGCAGTTAAGGCAAAGTTAAAAATCACACAACACCAGGTTATAGTCCAACAGGTTTAATTGGAAGCACATTAGCTTTCGGAGCGACGCTCCTTCATCAGGTGATTGTGGAGGTCTCGATTGTAACACAGAATTTATAGCAAAAATTTGCCGTGTGATGTAACTGAAATTATACATTGAAAAATTGATTGTCTGTTAAGCCTTTCATCTGTTCGAATACGGTGATAGTTTCACTTCTTTCATGTGTAAATCACAAAACCTTTTTTTTAAAGGGCATTCTCGGGTTAGCTGTTAACAATGGTGATAGCTAGACAATATGTTGAAGGTGTCAGCCCCCTGTGTTCTCTGTCTATGACCTGATATTTAGATTGACTCTAATCTAAAAAGTGAGACAACAGAGTTTTACATAAATTCATGCAGTTTTTGAGCTCAGAGTTCTACATGAATGTATGCAGTCTTTGAGCAAAGTGCAATGTAACTCTGCAAGTACAAATTCACCACACAAAATATATGTGTGCATGTGGGTCTTTGTCTATCTGTGTGTGTGTGTCTGTCTGGGATGGGGGTTGTGAGTGTGAGAAAGTGTATGTGTGTGTGTGTGTGTATGTGTGTGTGTGTGTATGCGTGTGTGTGTGTGTGTGAGAGAAATCAGTTAAGGGAAAGGAGTCTTAGAGTTGGAAATAGTTGTTGTTTAATGTTCACTTTGAGAGTTGAAGAATAATTTGATTTTTTTGTTTAAGGAGTGGAATTTTGGAGTTCTCTCTCACTCAGACTTTAACAGATTACGATGCGAGGTGAGCTTTTCTGGGTGTTTGGTTTAATTAGCAGAGGGGTTCACCACCATGTCGTTACAGTTTGGGGGCTCAACTTCGATTTGGACAGGTTTAGACAGATCCAGTCTGAGATTTGGAAAGATTTGGGTACAAAAGATCCCAGCAGATTTAAACATTTGCCGATTAGTGTCCGAGATTTTTAAAGAAAATTTGGGTGAGAGAATTGATTTATTTTCAGTTATTTGTGGTTGGTTAAATTAAAAGTGAGAGAAACGGCTCTTAAAATTGCTGAAGACGTTCTGTGGTTTGAAAATGGTTCCAAATTTGCCAAGAAAGTTTAGAAAGACAGCAGAAGACCATACTTTTAGAATTAGCATTGAGGTTAGAACATAGAACATAAAACATAGAATAATACAACACAGTACAGGCCCTTTGGCCCTCGATGTTGTGCCGACCTGTGAACTATTCTCAAATCATCCCCCTACACTAACCCATCATCATCCATGTGCTTATCAAAGGATTGTTTAAATCCCCCTTAGAATTGGATCGAACCAGGGACATGGGAAAGCTGAAATTGTAAGGGAGTTAGTCAAGCACTCTGGTGTGTCAGAGAAAAAGAGAAGTGCAGGAGAGTTCGAAAAATTTAGTTTACAATTGAGGAAAATGGAGTTTCAAGATAAAGAAAAGGATCCATGAGAGAAAAAAGAGAGAGAGAGAGAGACAAAGAGAGATAGAATAAATGGAGGGAAAGAGACAGAGGGAGAGAGAAAAAGAGAAGAAAGGGAGAGAGAAAGAGTGAAGAAAGAGAAAGGAAAAAGAAAGAGAGAGAGAGAGTGAAAAAGAAAGAGAGAATGTTGTTAGCAGAGCAAAGAGAGAGCGAAGAAAGAGAAAGAGAAAGGGAGAGAGAATTTGAACTTCGAAGTTGTGAATTAGTCAGGAAAGCCAAGTTAACAGGAAGGAGATGAAGAGTGAAGGTCGTGATATATACAAATACGTCAAAGCTCTGCTACATTTTGATGAGAAAGATGTTGAAGCCTTTTTTATTTCATTAGACAATTTGGCTCGGCATAGGGAGTGGTCAGGGAACCTCTGTGTAATGCTCGTTCGGAATAAGCTGGTCGGCAGAGCTCGTGAGGTATTTGCAGTGCTGTCAGGTGAGGGGTCAAGAGATTATGATGATGTCAAACATGCTATTTTGAGTGCTTCTGAATTGGTACCAGAAATGTATAGACAGTGGTTCAGAAA
This sequence comes from Chiloscyllium punctatum, assembly GCF_047496795.1. Lineage (NCBI taxonomy): Eukaryota > Metazoa > Chordata > Chondrichthyes > Orectolobiformes > Hemiscylliidae > Chiloscyllium > Chiloscyllium punctatum. The sequence goes on along the minus strand of NC_092740.1, from coordinate 11,196,402 downwards.
TATAAAGAAGGAATCAAGTCAGACTTGTATTGAGTTTGAAAGAATCAATCAGTCATTTTGACAGATGGGAACATGATTTAAAGATCGATAGGACCTTTGTGGCTCTAGAAGAGGTTATTCTGCTGACGAGATTAAAAACTCACATCACTCAACTTCCACCAGATTGTGTTGCTGGTCGTATACAGACAGGAGATGTTCCATGGAGCACATGAACTACCAGTAGGAGGTCACCTCAGTGTAAGGAAGACTCAAATTAAGGTACAAAAGCAGTTGTATTGGCCTGGGATGCACAAAGATGTTGTTAACTTTTGCCAGAGCATGAAGACAAAATGGGTGGTAGAGAAGTTATTAGCTTTCTTCACTTGGTATGAGCTACTCAGAGAGATTCAGTCAGACCATTGTCTAATTTTATTGCTCAGCTGTTTAAAGAAGTCATGGATAGATTAGGCATACAGCACATTAAACCAAGTGCAGATCATCCTGAAACTCAGGGAGCTTTGGAAAGGTGGCATCAGACCCTGAAGACCATGTTAAGAGTGTGCTGTCAGGATTACCTGAATGATTGGGATGAAGGTATCCCATTCATATTGTTTGCCATTAGAGATGGCTTAAATGAATCTACTCAGTTCACTCCCTTTGAGTTAATATTCAGACATGAAGTGAGAGGTACTTTGAAATTAATTAAAGAGAAATTGACAGGACTGAAGTCGGAGGTCAACTGGAACAAAGAACCAGTTGAAATGATTGTTGCAGCAGTACAAGGACATTTGCAGGAATAAGATGGAGAGGCCTGATCCTCTTGTGCATGAGGTAGAAGTAGGAAATGCTGTTCCAATAAAACAACACACTTACAGGCTTAATCCTTTCAATGCCACATAGGTCCAGAAGGAAGTGGATGCAATGCTCAGTGAAGCTATCATCGTACTGAGTCAAAGCAAGTGGAGTTCGATGATCGTGTTAGTTGCCAAACCTGACGGGATTCAACAATTTTGTGTGGACCATCGGAAGGTTAAGGCAGTTACAAAATCAAACTCAGATCAATACTAAAATTGGAGGCCAGTATAGAGAAATTTGGACAAGCCCCTTACCTCACAAAGTTGGACTTACTGTTTGGGTATTGTCATCACTTTATCAGAGAAAGTGAAATAAATTTCTGCGTTTGTCACCCCAAATGGGTTATGTCAATTCAAAGTGCTGCCCTTTTGAATGAAGAACACACCAGCCACATTTAAAAGGCTCGTGAACAGAGGTGTGGCTGTGGTAACAAACTGTGCCGTATATCTGGATGATGCAGTGATTTTTAGTGAGTCATGGAAAGATCACATGGTACAGTTAGAACATAGAACATAGAACAATACAGCACAGAACAGGCCCTTCGGCCCACGATGTTGTGCCGAACTTCTATCCTAGATTAAGCACCCATCCATGTACCTATCCAAATGCCGCTTAAAGGTCGCCAATGAATCTGACTCTACCACTCCCACGGGCAGCGCATTCCATGCCCCCACCACTCTCTGGGTGAAGAACCCACCCCTGACATCTCCCCTATACCTTCCACCCTTCACCTTAAATTTATGTCCCCTTGTAACACTCTGTTGTACCCGGGGAAAAAGTTTCTGACTGTCTACTCTATCTATTCCTCTGATCATCTTATAAACCTCTCTGAAGTCACCCCTCATCCTTCGCCGTTCCAACGAGAAAAGGCCGAGAACTCTCAACCTATCCTCGTACGACCTACTCTCCATTCCAGGCAACATCCTGGTAAATCTTCTCTGCACCCTCTCCAAAGCTTCCACATCTTTCCTAAAGTTGGCACACAGCTCTTTGAATGATTAAGAGAAGCAAAGCGGTAATAAAATTGAAGAAAACACAATTTGTGGAGGCAGAGGAGACATTATTGGGACAATACATCGGGCATGAAATGTTGACCCTCAGGAATGCAAAGACAAAGACCATCGAGGAATTTCCACAAACAACCTCAAAGAAAGAAGTACTTTGATTTTGGGGACGAAGTGTATTCTACTGGGAGTTTGTTCCAAATGTCAGCAGGGTAGTGACTTCACGCGCGGATTTCCTGAAGAAGATAACAACATTTTGGCGGATGGAACAATGCCAGGAGGCACTTGACAATGTAAGAGTTTTATTAACCGTGGCACCAGTTTTAGCTGCACCAAATGTTGCAATCAAAGTTGCAATCGATGCCGAAAGAAGAAACACACTGACAATAACAGCCACTGTGTGGTTTTGTAACGAAGCTGATGTAACTTTAATACGGGTGGTTCTTGGAACAGTATATTGTTATAGAGTTGGAGACAGATAGCAAGCAGTTTAGGGAAAGGAGGCTAAGATTTGGAAATAGTTGTCGTTTAATATTCACTTTTCAAGTCAAAGAATGAATTGCTTTTTTTAATATAAAAGTGAATTTTGGGAGTTCTCTGTTCCTCATACTTTAACAGATGGCGATGCGAGGTGAGCTTTTCTGGGGTTTTGGTTTAATTAGCAGAAGCCTTCACCGCCGTCTCGTAACAGCAGCTTCACCTGGGCAATCAGGATGGACAATACATGTACATCATCTGGGCCAGCGATACCCATGATGGAATAAAACAAAAGGAGAAATTAATGAAACAAAGAACATCCTGAGGAAAAACCAAAAACAAAGCTGCAGATGCTGCAAATCAGAAACAAAAATGGAAATTGTCAGAAAAGCTCAGCAGGTCTGGGAGCACCTGTGGAGAGAAATCAGAGTTAATGTTTCAGGCAGAGTGACCCTTCCTCAAGATGCTGAGAAGTTTGACAAGACAGATTCTGAGAGGATATTTGTTCTTGTGAACAGAAGTCAAACAGAGGAACAATTGCAAAATAACGGATTTTCTCTGTAAATTGAGATGAGGAAACATTTAATCTCTCAGCTTCTCTTTTAAGTTGATGAAGCAAAGAACCACATGGCTGATTATGCCCCTCCTCCTGCACCCAAATATCTGACTAAATGTAGAAAAGTTTAATCTGGACTCTGAGTTTAAATTAACCTGTGCTCATTTCAAAGGTCACAGGTTGGAGCTGGTGAATGGTTACATTCGGAATGACACCAGGGGGTTCTCCTTCACACAGAGTGTGGTCAATACTTTCAATGTGTTTGCTGGACAGAGTGAGGGGGAAGGCTGTAAAATCCTTGACCTCGTTTAAAGAAAATTAACTTTGAGCAATGGGTGGAGGGTTCTGCATGAATGAATTCAGGAGGGTTCAATGGATCCAATCTGTTAGTACCTTCAGCAGGCACATGGCACCAGGTTACAGTCCAACAGGTTTATTTGAAATAACAAGGTTCAGAGTACTGCTCCTGCATCAGGTGAAGTCCTGGTGTAGTGTGACTTCTGACTTTGTCCACCTCAATGCAACACTGGCATCTCCACATCATGGAAATATCTTGTAATCAAGATTTGGAGATGCTGGTGTTGGACTGGGATGTACAAAGTTAAAAATCATACAACACCAGGTTATAGTCCAACAGGCTTATTTGGAAGCACTAGCTTTTGGAGCGCTGCTCCTTCATCAGGTGGTTGTGGAGCATAAGATTGTAAGACACAGAATTTATAGCAAAGGTTTACAGTGTGATGTAAATGAAATTATATATTGAAAAAGACCTGGATTACTTGTTAAATCTCTCATCCATTAGATTGACCATGTTGGCTTTCATTTTTTTAAAATGAAAATCACAAAACTTTTTTTTAAATGTTCCATTCTCAAGTGAACTTTATCAATTGGTGTCTATCAGCCCAGATAATGTATTGAAGGTGTGAGCTTCCCTGGGTGATACTGTCTGTGCCACAATGTTTAGACTGATTCTAATCTAAGAAAATGAATTTGTAGAATCTTACATGGATTTTTGAGCAAAGTAAAATGTAACTCTGCAAGTACAAATTCACCCCCACAAACCTATATGTGCATGTGTGTGTGTGTGTGGGGGGGGGAGGAGGGGGGGGGGGGGGGGGGGGGAGGGGGTGAGGGGGGTGGTTGTGAATGTCTGTGAGGAGTGTGTGCCTGTGTGTGAGTGTAAGTATAAAGTCTGTGAGAGGGTGAATGCGTGAGTGTGGCAGTGAATGTGTGAGCATATGAGTGAGGGTATGCATCAGTGTGTGTATCCGTAGGAGAGTGTGTGTAACCGTAGGAGTGTGTGTGTGTGTGTATGTGTGTGTATAGGAGTGTCTGTGTGTGTATAGGAGTGTCTGTGTGTGTGTGTGTGTAGGAGTGTCTCTGTGTGTGTGTGTGTGTGTGTGTGTGTGTGTGTAGGAGTGTCTGTGTGTGTGTGTGTGTGTGTGTGTCTGTGTCTGTGTGTAGCGTGATGGGGTCACCTGTAGTGTGACATGAACCCAAGATCCTGGTTGAGGCCATCCCCATGGGTACCGAACTTGGCCAAGAGCCTCTGCTCGGCCACTTTTTGTTGCTGCCTGTCCCGAAGTCCGCCTTGGAGGATGGTCACCTGAAAGTCCAAGGTTGAATGTCCCAGACTGCTGTATGTGGCAGGTACTCATGCAACTCAGCCAACGTTGTCTATCCCATTCGCTGCAGGCAAGGATACCCTGAGGCATGCTACATTGGTGAGAGCAAGGAGAGGCTACAGCAACGGATGGATGGGCACCGTACAACAATCAACAGACAGGAGTGCTCCCCACCCCGCCCCCCACCCTCCCCACCCACCCCCCCCGCCCCTCAACCAGTCAGAGAACACTTCAATGGTCCTGCACTCACAGACATACATATACACACACAAACACACACATGCGCGTGCCCACACACACTCAGACACTCCCAAATACACACTCCTCCAGACACACATACTGGCGCAGATGCTCTTTCATACGCTCACAAATACACTCCCACAATCACACATGCTCCATCTTACAGACTTCGACCCCTTTATACTCATACTCACACACATGCGCACACTCTTTCAAAGACACTCACAGCCACCCCCCAACAAACACACACACACACACAAACACAAACACATACACTTATACGTTTGTGGGGTGAATTTGTACTTTCAGAGTTTCATCATACTTTGCTCCAAAAACTGCATGAATCCATGTAAGTTTCTATAAAGTCATTTTTTAGATTAGAATCAGTCTAAACATTGTGGCACAGACAGTATCACCCAGGGGAGCTCACACCTTCAATACATTATCTGGGCTGACAAACACCAATTGTTAAAGTTCACTCGTGAATGTAACTTTTAAAAGAAAATTGTGATTTACATCTAAAAGAACTGAAACCAACATGGTCACTCTAACGGACGAGAGACTTAACAAACTATCCTGGTCTTTTTCAAAATATAATTTCAGTTACATCACACTGTAAACATTTGCTGTCAATTCTGTGTCTTACAATCTTATACTCCACAATCACCTGATGAAGGAGCAGCGCTCCGGAAGCTAGTGCTTCAAATTAAACCTGTCGGACTATAACCTGGTGATGTCTGATTCTGAATCTTGTAATCAAGGTTTTCAAATTGAGTGGCGAGGAGACATTTTGATCAGGGTGACTCTTCTTGGGGAATGTCCAGCACAGACCTGTCAGAGATATGAGTGGAGTCTTTAATTGTTCATTTTATTGTGAAGTTGAAAGGAATGTAACATATTGAAATAAGACCTTCTGCACACTGACCTCATCCATTCTGATGTTTGTCCTTTCCTCAGCTGCTCAGGGAAATGTCTCAGTGGTGACTGGGACAGAGGGAGATTCAGTTACTTTACCCTGTATCTTCAGGAGCTGGGACTCCCACACCCTGACCACTGTTACCTGGATGAGGAAGGAGCCCTACCAACACATCGTTACATTTACAGCCCAATCACAGGGAAATTGGACAACTGGATATGGTGGAAATCGGTATGAGCTCATCGGGAACCCAGAGGAGGGAAATGCCTCGACCAGGATAAACCAGCTGAGGGTGAGGGACAATCACACTTACCTGTGTCTGGTGGAATACAGGTCAAGACAAAATCTTTTGTATCTGATCCAGAAAGAGACTCGGTTGCTGGTACACGGTAAGAAACCGTTCACACATTCTTTAGCCTGTAGAAGGTGCACAATGAGAGTGGAACAGATTCTGTGAATGTTTTGTGATTTGATTTTCTGCTGAAAGGACATGGAACTAAAACATTAACCCTGTTTCTCTCCATCGGTATTGTCTGCCCTGCTGAGTGTTTGCAGCATTTTGATGTTGATTTAAAATGTCCAGCATCTGTAGTGTTTTAGCTTTTGGTTTCAAATTTTTAAAAATATTTAATGTACTATGATGTGCTGGTATTTTTCGGTGCTTCTGATGTCAGTATTGAAAGACATTGACACACTCAGAATATTTAGTTCAATCTCCAAATGACCCAAAGTTATACTGACATTAAGATCATCTCCTTGAACAGGAAGGTGCTACAGACTAATGTGTCCCTCTTGGTTCCAACCTTCATCAGGAATAGTTCCATCAATGCAAGTACATTCCCCCAGTGTCCATCTGACTGTGTGAGAAATCCCAGCCATGTGGGACCTATCCTAGCCCTGCATTCAGCCTTGGGTTATACCAGGAGTTGGTGGTGCACTGTTACTGTCACTGGGTGACAAATCCAGACACCCAATGCTGGGGCCATGGGTTCAAATCCCACCGCAGCAGGTGAATTTTTTTAAATCAAGATTTTAAAAAAAAACTAACCTAATGGTTGCATGTGACCATTGTTGAGATTTGGAAAAGCCGATCTGATTCAATCATACACTTTCGGGAATCTGGGTTTTGGATCAGTTAGCTGGACGGTTGGTTTGCAAAGCAGTGTGATGCCAACAGTGTGGGTTCAATCCCCACATTGGCTCAGGTGACCATGAAGGACCCTCCTTCTCAACTCTCCCCTCACTGAGGTGTGGTGGCCCTCAGGTTAAACCACCACCAGTTGTCTCTCTCTCTCTCTCTCTCTCTCTCTCTCTCAAGAGAAAGCAGCCCATGGTCTGGTAATAATATAGCAACTTGATTTAGGGAATGAAATCTGCAATGCACACTCAGTGTCATGTGTTGCCATATGCACAATCTTGAGCCCTCTCTCTCCATCAGCACCACCTCACACAGACTCAGGGCTGCTCATAATCCACCAACTCTGCACAGTCCACTCCTAACTCTGTATTGGGAAACAAAACACAGACTGGGTGATTACTTTGCAGAACAGAAATGTTCTGCCCACAAAAATGATTATCAGCATCCAGTTGCCTGCCATTTCCACACACCACGTTTTGGGACCCAGTGACCTTCTGGACTCAATATTGAGGTGAATAATTTTACGGCCTCAGCACCTTTTCCTACCTCCTTCCCCCAACCCCCACACACCAGGCCTTGTCATCACATGGGCTACCACCAAAACAATCCATTGTCAGTGACGAATGGTCTCCATCAGCAGCTGTTCATTCTCCCAGGCTGACCTTTCCCCTTTCAATTGTCTGTCCAATTGCTTTTCTCTCTGTCTGGGGTCTGTTTCCACTGAGTGTTTACTCCTGCCCCCTCACCCCCCTCCCCATCTTCAGCCTCTATACCAACCTTTTCCCAGCTATAATCAGTTATAGAATCATACAGCACAGGAGCAGACCCTTCAGTTCAACGAGTCCATGCTGACCATAATCCCAAACTAAAGTAGTCCCACCTGCCTGCGCTTTGTACATATCCCTCCAAACATTTCTTTTTCATGAAATTATCTAAATGCCTTTTAAACGTTGTAACTGTCCCCACATCCAGCAATTTCTCTGGAAGTTCATTCCACATAATCCACTCTCTCTGTAAAATAAAACTGCCCCTTAGAGGCATAGAGTCATAGAGATGTGCAGCATGGAAACAGACCCTTCGGTCCAACCCGTCCATGTCGACCAGATATCCCTACCCAATCTAGTTCCACCTGTCAGCACCCGGCCCATATCCCTCCAAACCCTTCCTATTCATATACCCATCCAAATGCCGCTTAAATGTTGAAATTGTACCAGCCTTCACCACTTCGTCTGGCAGCCCATTCCATACACATACCACCCTCTGCGTGAAAAGGTTGCCCCTTAGGTCTGTTTTATATCTTTCCCCTCTCATCCTAAACCTATGCCCTCTAGTTCTGGACTCTCCGACCCCAGGGAAAAGATTTTGCCTATTTATCCGATCCATGCCTCAAGTAATATTGTAAACCTCTATAAGGTCACCCCTCAGCCTCCTTCCTTATGTCTTTTTAAAATCTTTCTTCTGTCACCTTAAAGATATGTGGGTGGCACGGTGGCACAGTGGTTAGCACTGCTGCCTCACAGCACCTGAGACTCGGGTTCAATTCCCGCCTCAGGCGACTGACTGTGTGGAGTTTGCACGTTCTCCCCGTGTCTGCGTGGGTTTCCTCCGGGTGCTCCGGTTTCCTCCCACAGTCCAAAGATGTGCAGGCCAGGTGAATTGGCCATGCTAAATTGCCCATAGTGTTAGGTAAGGGGTAGATGTAGATGTAGATGCAGATGTAGGGGTATGGGTGGGTTACGCTTCGGCGGGGTGGTGTGGACTTGTTGGGCCGAAGGGCCTGTTTCCACACTGGAAGTAATCTAATATGTCTGACTCTTGAAATCTCCCACCTGAGCAAAAAGACACCTGCCGTTCACCTTATCTATATTCCTCATGCTTTTATCGATCTTAATAAGGTCACCTCTCAACCTTGTACGCTCCAGTGAGAAATGTCCTTGTCGCTCCGTACTCTTCCGATAACTCAAGGCCTGCTTTATTTGCAACATCCTGGTAAATCTCTTCTCCAGCTCAATGATATCCTTGCAATGACAGGGTGACCAGAACTGGACACAATAGAGGCCTCACCAGCATCCTGTCCAACCTGAACATAACATCCCAACTCCTGTCACTCTTCAGCCCATTGACACATTTGACTCAGATCTTTTTGTATTCAAAGATAACCTTCTTCACTGTTCAATATTCTATCAATTTTGGTATCAACCACAAACTTGCAAAACATGCTTTTTGTCGTCTCTTCGAAATTGTTCATATAAATGACTGAACAAAGTGGGCCCAGCACTGATCCCCGTGGATCACTGCTGGTCACAGGCCTCCAGAACAAAACCCTCCCTCCACCGTCACTCTCTGTCTTCTGCCTTTCAGCCAATTGTGCATCCACTTGCCAAGCTCACCCTGAATCCCATGGGATCTAACTTCACTAATTAGTCTACCATGCGGAGCCTTGTCAAAGGATTTACCAAAGTCTAAGTAAACAATGTTAACCCCTCTGCTCTCATCAATTTTCTTGTTTACTTTTTCAAAAAACTCCATCAAGTTTGTGAGACACGATATCCCTTGCACAAAACCATGCTGACTGTCCCGAATCATTCCTTGCCTCTCCAAATGCATATAAATCCAAACTTTCAGAACAACTTCCTCACCACCGAAGTCAGACTCCCAGGTCTGAAGTTCCCAGGCTTCTCCTGACATTCCTGCTTGAACATGAGCCACTCTCCAGTCATTCAGCACCTGACTGTTATTTATGGATGATACAAATGTTCCTGCAGGGGGCCCAGCAATTTCCTCTTCACTTCTGACAATGTCCTGGGATTGAGTAGATCACGTCTCAGAGATTTATATTTATATTTTCGAACACCTCTAACAATTCCTCTTCTGTAATACAAGCTGTTTTCAAAATGTCAATATTTATTTCTCAGAGTTCTCTAGCCTCCACTTCTTTCTCCACAGTAAAAACTGACACAAAATATTCATTTGATATCTCTCCCATCTCCTGAGGGGTGGCATGATGGCTCAGTGGTTAGCAGTGGCACCAGGGACCTGAGTTCAATTCCAGCCTCAGGCAGCTGGAGTTTGCATGTTCTCCCTGTGTGGTGAGGGTTTCCTCCCACAGTCCAAAGATGTGCAGGTTCGGTGAATTGGCCATGCTACGTTGCCCATAGTGTTAGGTGCATTAGTCAGTGGAAATGGGTCTGGGTGGGTTACTCTTTCGAGGGTCGATGACGGTTTGTTGGGCTGAAGGGCCTGTTTCCACATTAGATTAGATTAGATTTGTTACAGTGTGGAAACAGGCCCTTTGACCCAACAACTCCACACTGACCCGCCGATGCGCAACCCACCCAGACCCATTCACGTACATTTACCCCTTCACCTAGCACTACGGTCAATTTTAGCTTAGCCAATTCACCAAACCTGAACATTTTGTGGACTGTGGGAGGAAACCGGAGCACCCGGAGGAGACCCACGCAGACACGGGGAGAATGTGCAAACTCCACACAAACAGTCGCCTGAGGCGTAGAATTGAACCTGGGTCTCTGGCGCTGTGAGGCAGCTGTGCTAACCACTGTGCCACCGTGCCGCCCACATTGTAGGGAATCTAAAACACAAAGGCAATCTCTTTGTTTTTTAAGGAGACTTACACTCTATCTCTTGTTGCTGTCTTGGTCTTAATGTACTTATAGAATCCCTTTGGATTATCCTTAACCTTATTTGCTGAGGCTATCCCATATCTTTTCTTTGACTTCCTGATCTCCCTCTTATGAATGTTCTGACACTCATTATACAGTGCAAGAGATACATTTGCACCCAGTTGTTTATATTTAGTATATGATTCTTTTTTATCCCTGACTGGAACCTCAATCTCTTTATTTACCTGTTGTTCTCGAAAGCATTACAGTTAAAACCATCCTTTGTGAACGGTCTTTTCTGACTCAGAAGAGATCGCAGTGATCCAAGAATCTGAATCCCTGAACATTACTCCACCTCTTCAGCCATTGATTTGTCTCCTTTATCCTTTTGTTCCCTCATCTGAGCTTGGCCCTGGGAGTAAACCAGAGATTATTACTTTTGAGGGTCTGTTTTTTAAATCTTCTCCCTAACCACTGATATTCACTTTGTAAAGCCTTTATTCTTTCCCTAACTATGTCATTCCCATCAACATGTACAAAAACTTCCAGTATCTCACTCTTCCCTTTAACAGTATGTGTCAAACATTTTGTAATGTCCTTAATCCTAGAACCAAGAAAACAGTATAATATCCTAGATTCATGCTCACTGCTGCAGAACCTCCTGTCTGTGTCCTTGACATTAGAATCACCGACAACAATTATTCTTTTAAATTTTGTCAAACCCCTTCAAACATAAGATACATTCTTACAGCCCAAGATTTGACTGTCCCTTCTAATTTCCTCTGAGAGATTATCCTTTCAACAGGATGAGAGATTTCTGAACTACCTTCTTACCTTTCATGACAGTCATCCTTCTATCTGACTGATCCTGCTGTGTTATCACCTCTCGAAATCTACTGGCCATCTAACTCTGTGTCTCTTGGATGCCCTCAATGTCATTAAGTCTAAAAAGAAGCAACTCACACTCACATCTTAACTCTCAAATAAACTACATTTCTTTATCTGAAGAGTTAATATTAAGCACAAGTGGTCCAGCAGACAGCTATCAATGATTAAAAGTAAAATCCCACGTGTCAGCCTGTCCAAGAGGTGTGTAAACTACAACTTGGTTTGAAACAAAACATTCCTCAGCAATTTAAAAAAAAATTGCTTCAGTGAGTTTAAAACATCTCTCTCATAATTTCATAGTAGAAAAAGACTGAACAGTCCACATGTGGGCCTGTCCAAAACTTCCATTGAGAAAACTCCATTTCATAAAAAATTGTGTCAGTTTGTTTTGCTTCTTTGGCATTTTTGACGAGAAAAGAGCTAAAAATGAATCAAATGAAAAGCTTTTCTGACTGAAATTTAATAAACGTAAGAAATCTGAAAGTAAATCTGGAAATAAATCTGAATCTCAGGAGCAGCTGCAAGATCCACACTCCTCTCGGTCCACTGTTTTTGATCATTTTATTTCTGAAGAAGTGTCACTGGACCCAAAACATTAACTCTACTTTCTCTGCAGAGATGCCACTGTACCTGCTGAGTTTTTCCCACAATTTCTGTTTTTGTCTCTGCCATCCTTACTTGGTCAGGTCTCCAGGACAGGGGTTGACAGTACATCAGTATTGAAGAAGGGTGTTCACTGTGTCAGGTCAGTGGAAGCGAGTATGGGTCCTGGAGGTTGGGTCAGGGGCTGTGTGAGGAACAGCACTAGGTCCCATGATATCTGTCCCTAGCCCTATCTACATGTGAATGCTGACCCACTGAATTATATTTGGCGGCTGGGTAAGGAATCATCTGTGATGCTGGGGACATCTTCTGGGTCAAGTGATTTGGGAATCCTTCAGCCCTAACATTTGCACTAATGAGCAGGGCTCCCCCTCATTGAGGATGGGGATATTTGTGGAGACTCATATTCCTGTTAGTTGCTTAATTGTCCTCAACCATTCATAACTGCATGTGACAGGTCTGCTGAGCTTATATCTGATGCACTGACAGTGGAATCACTTACCCCAGAGCATCAATTGCTGCTCATGCTGTTTGACACGGAAGTAACCCTGTTTTATAGCTGACATCTCATTTTCAGGTTTGATGGTGCTGTTCCTGGCATCCCCTCCTGCATTGTTCATTGAACCAGGATTGATGTCCTGACTTGATGTTAATGGCTGAGTGGGGGAATATTACAGTCCATGGGTTTACAGATTGTGTTACAGCCCAATTCTGCTGTACTGATGGCCCACAGTGTCTCAGGGATCCCAGAACTGATTTGCTCGATCTGTTCAAAGTCTGTCCTATTTAACACAGGGCTAGTGCCATACATGATGGGGATGTACCTCAATGTGATGATGGGACTTTGTCTCCATGGGACTGTGTGGTAGTGACTCCTCCCAATCCTATAATAGGCAGATAGACGGCTGAGGACAAGGTCAAGCTTTTCTCTCTTGTTGGTTCCCTCACCACCCGCCACAGACCCAGTCCAAGAGCTATGTCATTTCAGATTCCACCAGCTCAGGCAGTAGGAAAGCTGCTGAGTCTGTCTTGGTGTTGGACAGTGACGTCTCCCACCCAGAGTACATTCTGTGCCAGTGTTGACCAAAGTGCTTCCTCCAAATGATGATAAACATGATCGGAAGCCTGGGAGTGGGGGGATTGTGGCAGTGGGTAGTCATCCGGAGATTCCCTTGCTCATGTTTGACCTGATGCCATTGGACTTCATCATAATGTTTCGAGTTAAGAAAATTCTGCTTAGCAACTGCTGTCTGATTGGTTGAACTGTGCTGTAACAAAGCTATACGTTCCTGGAGTGTCTGAAAGTGTAAAGTATCTAGAGCCTACAGAGTGAAAGCAGCCAGCTCTGCCTCTCCCCCATCACTGTAGAGAAAAGCAGAGAAACCACAAGTAATCTGGAAAGAAAAGTCCTGAGTTCACCTGATTGGCCGTTGGATTTGAAGTATGCCCATCACTGTCCAGAACACAGCATCTCATTGCTGTGAAACAACACAAGGACTGTGAGAGAGAGCAATCCTTCCATCTTGTGGTCAGGACTTTTATTTTCAGCATTTTGTTTAGCCTGTTACCCTGTCTATGTTCTTTTTGCACTCATGGTCGAAATAGAAATGATTTATCTTTTCTCTGTCTTAATTGTGGTTGTCTGTGTGTGTGTGTGTGTGTGTGTGGTTTTGAAGGGGCGCAGTTCAGGAGCATTAATTAAAAATCCTTTTCTTTCACTGTTCTTATTACTGGAATTATTAATTAATGGAATTATTTTAACTGTTACTGAAGAATCCTGGTGTGGCTCACTTCTGTCCTGAGGAGCAGTCTGTCAGGCACTTTGGGTGTTAGGGTGATCCTACTGGGATTCTTGTCCATTTGTGTAGCTCCTGATAATGTGTAGAGCAGTAGGACATGTTCAGACAGAGCATGACTCATTGAGTTTTATGAAGGAGTGATGAAGATGATTGATGAATGGAGAGTGGTGGACATGGCCTCAATGGACTTCAGCAAGGTCTTTGACAAGGTTCTGCATGATAGACTGGTTAACAAGGTGAGATCACGTGGAATACAGGGGGAACTAGCCATTTAGATACATAACTGGCTTGAAGATAGGACACAGAGTGTGGTGGCGCAGGATTGCTTTTTCGACTGGAGGCCTGTTCCCAGCGGTGTGCTGCAAGGATCGGGGCTGGATCCACTGCTTATTGTCATTTATATAAATGGCTTGGATGGGAATATCAGAGAAATGGTCAGTAAGTTTCCAGATGACACCAAAATTGGAGGTGGAGTTGACAGCAAAGAGGGTTATCTCAGTGTAGAATGGGACTTGGATCAGAGGGGCCAATGGGCTGAGGAGTGGCAGATGGAGTTTAACTTAGATAAATTTGAGGTGTTGCATTTTGTTAAGGCAAATCAGGGCAGGATTTATACACTTACTGATAAGGTACTGGGGAGTGTTGCCAAACAAAGAGACCTTGGAGTGCAGGTTCACAGTTCTTTGAAAGTGGAGTCAAAGGTTAGACTGGTTAATGACGGAAGCATTTGGTAAACTCACCTTTATTGTTGAATGCACTGAGTATAGGAATGAGGAGGTCTTGTCATGGCTGTACAGGATGCTGGTTAGACACTTTTGGAATACTCCATTCATTTCTGGCCTCCCTGCTGTAGGAAAGATGCTGAGAAACTCAAAAGAGTTCAGAAAAGATATTCAAGATATCTGATGGGCATGGACAAGTTGGACTGAAGGGTCTGATTCTATGCTGCACATACCTATAACTTTCCTTTCACATTTTGTACTGGTTTTGTCCAACTCAGTGTCTCCCTTTGCCATTGATGTGGGAGTTTCGGAGTCTAATCTGTTGTTGTGGGACTGGAGTCACATGCAGGTCAGACTGGGTAAGGACGGTATTTCCCTTCTCTAAAGAACGTCAGTGAACCAGATGAATTTTTTCCAAAATTGATCATGGTTTCATGGTTCCCATTAGACTGGTGTTTAATTCCTGATGTAATAACTGAATTGAATTTCCAGCAGCTGCCATGGTGGGAACTGAAACTCTGTCCCCAGTGTATTGCATTGCTCATGAATTTACATTACTATTTGTTCACTACCTCTCATTATAGCTGCGAACCCTATTCTTACTATATAACATACTCAGAATAGAGTCTCCAAGTTTCAGTCCCACACACTGATATCTGTCCCAGTGCTGTGTTCATATCCTCTCTCTCCCTGTCTTTCTCCTCACAGCGGTGTCTGCTAAGGGTTAGAACTTAGAACATAGAACATTACAGCGCAGTACAGGCCCTTCGGCCCTCGATATTGCGCCGACCAGTCATACCAATCTGAAGCCCACCTAACCTACACTATTCCATGTACGTCCATATGTTTGTCCAATGACGACTTAAATGCACTTCAAGCTGGCGAATCGACTACCGTTGCAGGCAAAGCATTCCATACCCTTACTCCTCTCTGAGTGAAGAAACTACCTCTGATATCTGTCCTATATCTATCACCCCTGAATTTAAAGCTATGCCCCCTCGTGCTCGCCATCACCATACTTGGAAAAAGGTTCTCCCTGTCCACCCTATCTAACCCTCTGATTACCTTATGTCTCTCTATTAAGTCAGCTCTCAACCTTCTTCTCTCTAACGAAAACAGCCTCAAGTCCCTCAGCCTTTCCTCATAAGACCTTCCCTCCATACCAGGCAACATCCTAGTAAATCGCCTCTGCACCCTTTCCAAAGTCTCCACATCCGTCTTATAATGTGGTGAACAGAATTGTACACAATATTCCAAGTGCGGCCGCACCAGAGTTTTGTACATAACCTCATGGTTCCAGAACTCGACCCCTCTATTAATAAAAGCTAAAACACTGTATAACTTCTTAACAACCCTGTCAACCTGTGTGGCAACTTTCAAGGATCTGTGTACATGGACACTGAGATCTCTCTGCTCGTCTACACTACCAAGAATCTTACCATTAGCCCAGTACTTTGCATTCCGGTTACTCCGACCAAAGTGAATCACCTCACACTTGTCCGTATTAAACTCCATTTGTCACCTCTCAGCCCATCTGTGCAGCTTATCTATGTCTTTCTGTAATCTACAACATCCTTTGTCACTATCCACAACTCCACCTTAGTGTCATCTGCAAATTTACTAACGCACCCTTCTACGCCCTCATCCAGGTCATTTGTAAAAATGATGAACAGCACCGACCCTTGCAGTACACCACTAATAACTGGACTCCAGGATGAACATTTCCCGTCAATCACCACACTCTGTCTTCTTTCAGCAAGCCAATTACTGATCCAAACTGCTTTATCTCCCACAATCCCATTCCTCCGCATTTTGTGCAATAGCCTACTGTGGGGAATCTTAACGAACGCTTTGCTGAAATCCATATACACCACATCAACCGGTTTACTCTCATCTACCTGTTTGGTCACCTTCTCAAAGAACTCAATTAGGTTTGTGCGGCACGACCTACCCTTCACAAAACCGTGCTGACTATCCCTAATCTAATTATTCTCTTCTTGATGATTATAAATCCTAACTCTTATGACCTTTTCCAACACTTTACCAACAACTGAAGTAAGGCACACTGGTCTATAATTACCAGGGTTGTCTCTACTCCCCTCCTTGAACAGGGGAACCATATTTGCTATCCTCCAGTCTTCTGGCACTATTCCTGTAGACAATGACGATTTAAAGATCAATGTCAAAGGCTCGGCAATCTCCTTCCTGGCTTCTCAGAGGATCCCAGGATAAATCCCATCCGGACCAGGGGACTTATCTATTTTCACACCTCTTCCTTGTGAACCTCAATCCCACCTAGTCTCGTGGCCTGGATGTCAGTACTCTCCTCGACAACATTGTCGTTTTCTAGAGTGAATACTGTTGAAAAGTATTCATTTAGTGCTTCCCCTGTCTCCTCTGACTCCACACACAACTTCCCACTACTGTCCTTGATTGGCCCTTGATTGGTCAATGACAGTCGTGGATGGAGTGAGGGCTGAGGAAGGAGGCTCCGCTGTCTTACCCTGCAGCTTCACCTACCCTGACACTCACCTCACAGTGACCGGATCCATCATACGGATTAAATCTGGCACAGGAGCTATCTTTACCTGTACATATCCTGGTCCAGACCATTCCCAGGGTGAGCTGTGTGAGAATGTGAGACAGCGGGACTGTGGGAATTGATTCAGATTTGTGGGGAGTCTCACCAACAAAGTTGTCTCAGTAATGATGGAGGGACTGAGCCAGGAGGATGCTGGTCCCTATCAGTGTCGTGTGGAGCGCAATATTGATAGTTTTCAAACAAAGCCTCCAACAACGTAGGAAGTTGAAGGGAAGGAACAATGTTTGGATGGTGTCACTGTCCCGATAGCTCAATGGGAACAGTGTCCACCTGGACCGGGAGCACTCGGGTTGGCTCCTTTTCTTGGGCTCTTTCACTTGGTCTCAGGCAGGAGTCAGTGAGAAGGAGAGAGAGAGAAATGAGGCTGGGATTTATGGACCATTCCACCACTGTGTCTTAAACTTCCCAGAGTCTCCCATCAACTCCCTAATTTGTTGTGTTCAAACTGGCTTCAGTGTTCTGAGGTCAGGACCAGAGAAAATATCACCAAGGATGCAAGCTCCAAGATCCACCTGGTTCCATGTTCCCTATGGGCAATATGGAGTCAATGACAGGGATCTCAAGGATGGATCTGGATAAAGGAAGTCGGTGGTCAGAGTGCATCGGTTTTTGAAGATGTCAGGACATATTGAGAATGTGGTTGGAAAAGCAAATGGGATTTACAGGTTTCAGAAATGGAGGTGTTGAGAACTGAGGCAGGTAGCCCATAAGACATAGGAACAGTAGAAGGCCATTCAGCCCATTGAGTCTGTTCCACATTCAATGAGATCGTGACTGAGATGACAAACGTCAATTCCCCATACTTGCTTTATCTTCACAATTCTCGATTCCATGAATGATTAAAAATTTGTCTATCTCAGCCTTGGCTATACTTAATGACCCAACATTAACTGCTGTCTGTGGTAAAGTAGCCCAGAGATTCACTACCCACTCAGAGAAAACATTCCTCTCATCTGAAATGTGTAACCCCTCATTGTGAGCTGATGCTCTCTGTTCCTGACAAGGGGGACAACCACGCTGCATCCACCTTATCAAGCACCCGAAGCATCTTTAATGTCTCAGTTTGGTCACTCTTCATTCTTCTGTGATCCATCAAGTACAGGCTCAATCTTGTCAAACGCTGCCCATAAGACAGCCCCTCCCGACCTGGCATCAACTAATTGAATCTTCTCTGGACTGCCTCCAATGCCAGTTTCACTTTCCTTTGATAAGGGACCAAAACTATCCACAATATTCCAGCTGTGAGCTAACTAGTGTCTGGTAAAACCTCCCCACTTTAAACTTCGATTCCATTTGAAATAAAGGTCAGCATTCCATTGACCTTCCCTACTCTCTGCTGAATGTTTTTGAAAAACCTCCATATTCTTCTGTTCTGTAACTTTCTGCAGGCTTTCTCTGTTTCACTATATTCAGCCTCTCTTTTCTTTGTGCCAAATGTATAACCTTACTTTTTCCACATTATATTCCAACTGCCAAGTTTTTCCCACTTATTTAACTGTCGACATTTCTTTGCAGCTTCTTTGTTTCATCATCATCACTTGCCTTCTCACCTACATTTTTGTCATCAGCAAACTTGGCTACACTGACCTCATTCACTGACCTCATCCAAATCATTAATGTATATTATAGTAAATGTGGCCCCATCTCAGATCCTGTGATACACCACTAATTACAGTTTGCAGGCTGGATATCACTCCTGCCTTATCCCAACTCTCTGTTTTCTATCAGTCAGTCAATTCTCTATCCATGTTCGTATAGTACCACCAGCACCATAGAATCTAATCGCATTAAGGAGTTTAATCTGTTACATCTTCTGAAATATCTTCTAAAAACATATGAAACATCCCCGGGTGCTCCGGTTTCCTCCCACAGTCCAAAGATGTGCAGGTTAGGTGAATTGGCCATGCTAAATTGCCCGTAGTGTTAGGTAAGGGGTAGATGTAGGGGTATGGGTGGGTTGCGCTTTGGCGGGGCGGTGTGGACTTGTTGGGCCGAAGGGCCTGTTTCCACACTGTAAGTAATCTAATCTAAAAAAAATCTAATCTAATCCACCAATTCCTTTTTATCTATCCAACTTGTAACCACCTCAAAGATTTCAAGATAATTTCCTCTTTATGAAGTCATGTTGACTCTGCTTGATCATATTATACATTTCTAAATGTTCTGCCAAGACATCTTAATTTTGATCTCACATTTTCCCAATAACAGACATTCACTAATTGGTCTACAGAATCATAGAGATGTACAGCACGAAAACATACCCATCTGTCCAACCCATCCATGCTGACAAGATTTCCTAAATTAATCTCGTCCCTTTTGCCAGTGCTTGGGCCATGTCTCTCTAAACCCTTCCTATTCATATACCTATCCAGATGCCTTTTTAATTTTTGTAATTGTACCTAACTCCACCACTTCCTCTGGCATCTCATTCCATACATGCACCACCTTCAGTGTGAAAAAGTTGCCCCTTATGTCCCTTTTAAATGTTTCCCCTCTCACCCTAAACTTATACCCTCTAGTTCTACACTTTCCCACACCAGGAAAAAGGCCTTGTCTATTTTCTAGTTTTGGACTCCCATACCCTGGGGAAAAGACCTTGACGAATCACCCTCTCCATGCCCCTTCTAAAAGCTCAGCCCTCAGCCTCTGATGCACCAGGGAAAATAGCCCAAACCTATTCAGCTTCTCCTTTTATTCAAATACTCCAACCCTGGCAACATCCTCCCATATATTTCCTGGACCCTTTCTGATTTCACAAAACCTTTCCGATCGCAGGGAAACCAGAGGTGAATGCAATATTCCAAAAGTGGCCTTACCAGTGACCTGTTGAGTAACAACATGACCCCCCAACTGTTATACTCAATGCACTGATGAAGAAAAGCAAGCGTACCAAACACCCTCTTCAGTACCCTGTCTACCTGTGACTCGACTTTCAAAGAACAATGAATTTTCACTCCAAGACCTCTATGTTCGTCAACACTCCCCAGGACCTGACCATTAAGTGTGTAAGCCCTGCACTAAGTTTCACCTACTAAAATGTAACATCTCACATTTATCTAAATTAAACTCCATCTGCCATTCCTCAGCCCATCATCTCATCTGATCAAAGTCCTGTTGTCCTCTGAGATAACCTTCTTCGCTGTTCACGACATCATCGATTTTGCTGTCATCTGCAAACTTACTAAACATAGCTCCTGTCTTCAAATCAAAATTCGTTCCTCTAATGATTGAGTCTCCTACCACTAGCACTTTTCTATTCTCCCCCTTCCCTTCTGAGCCACAGATCCAGGCTCAGTGCCAGAGGCCTGGCCACTATGGCTTTCCCCTGGTAGGAATGTTATGATGGTTCAACTGCTCATCCAGATACTTTTTAAATGTTGCCAGGTTTTCCACCTCTATTACCCTCCCAAGGGAGTGCATTCCAAACTCCCATCACCGTTTCTGCAAAGCCCCTCTCATCACACTCGCCTTCACATGAAAATTACGCCCCATCATTCCTGACTTTGCAGTCCAGGGGCCGAACAACTGTGGACATTGTTAACTCTCCAACTATGCCTCAATGAGGGTATTGTGTCCAGATCTGTCACCACCTATTAAGAGGAATGTGAATGTCCTTGAGAGAGTGCAGAGTGACCCAAATTATTCCAGGGATGGGCTTGGGGTGTTTCAGGGAGGGGATCAGAGACTGGTTTTCGTTGTAAGTTTTGAGAAGCAAGGGTCATTCTCCTCGGAGCTAAGGAGATTGAGGGGAGATTTGATTGAGACAGTGACAAGTGAAGAGAAAGTAAACAAGTAAAAGGTCTATCCATTCGCTGTTGGCACAAGGATGCAGGCCTTAGATTTTGGGGCAGAGGTACAGAGAGAATGTGAGAGTGAAATGTTTACACAGTGAGTACTGATGACTGACAGTCACCAGCAGCAACGAAGGGGCATGTGGAAACAGTCATTGATCTCAGAATTAAACCTGATAGGTCCTTGAAGGAAGTGAACCGGCAGAACTTGGGGGTCTCGAACAGATGGGTGGGTCTCACCTGGATTGTTCCATGTGGAGCTCACCAGGACCCAATGGGTAAAATGACCTCCTTCTTGTCGTCAATCCAATGATTGGCATTGACTGAGGACAAGATAGGGCAAGTATCTTCCAATCCCTCACTGAGTGAGCACATGGTGGAACTTCAGGTCTCATTGGCCGAGAAGATGTGAAGAGCCACCTCCCTACCTCCCATTGGCTGAGAATGTCAGAGTGTTGTTACCTGCCCATCCTGATTGGTTCAGAGTCAGATGGGGGCTGCTCGTTGCTGAAGATTGAGAAGTGACTTTATTGAAACTTGCAAGATCTTGAGGGGTCTTTAGGGAGTAGATGCTGAGAGGATGTGGGTGAATCTGAAACCTATTTCAAATTAGGATGGAGATGGGGGAGATTACCTCTTTCATGGGATTATTAAAGTATAAATGTGGTACAGGATGGGTCTAACTCCTAACCACTGCCCCACCCCTCCTTCACAGTGTGAAGGAACACCAACTGAAGTATAGGGCTGTGGAACGAAAAACAAAAGGTTTTAGTGAAGGTGGGAGGGATGTTGGGCCCAGAATGAATGAAGTCATGTAGGTTCAGTCCATTTACTAATCTGTAACTATCCCACGAATGAGAAACTCAAAATGAGGGGGTGGAGCGTAAGTGATTTTCAACACGGTGCATCCTTCAGGAAACTATAATTGCCTGGTCCAGACCCATGAGAAATATGTGTGAGGTATTTAATTACTCATTTCATTGTGAAGTTGAAAAAAATGTAAAAAATTGAATCTGGAACTTCTGGGCACCGACCTCATCCATTCTGATGTTTGTCCTTTCCTCAGCTGCTCAGGGAAATGTCTCAGTGGTGACTGGGACAGAGGGAGATTTAGTCTCTTTACCCTGTATCTTCAGGAGCTGGGGCTCCCACACCCTGACCACTGTTACCTGGATGAGGAAGGAGCCCTATCAACACGTCATTACATTTAGAGCCCAATCACAGGGAACTTGGACAACTGTACACGGTGGAAATCGGTACGAGCTCAGAGGAGGGAAACGCCTTGACTGGGATAAACCAGCTGAGAGGGAGGGACAATCCCACTTACCTGTGTCTGGTGGAATACAGGTCAGAACCTGATTCTCAGTATCTGATCCTGAAGGAAACCCGGCTACTGGTACATGTTCGAAATCATTCTGCAATAAAGGCAACAGCTGATGGTATTATTGCTGGACTGTTAATCCAGAGACCCAGGTAATGTTCTGGGGACCAGGGTTCAAATCCCACCTTGGCAGATGGTACAATGTGAAATCAAATAAATTGTCGAAGTAAGAATCTAAAGATGGCTGTGTGATCACTGTTGATTGTTGTAAATCCCCATCTGGATCATTGATGTCCTTTAGGGAAGGAAACTGCCATTCTAACCTGGCCTGGCCTACATGTGACTCCATACCCCACAGTAATGTGGCTGATTCTTAACTATGAGGCATGGGCAATAAAGGCTGACTGAGCCAGTCACACCCTCATAACTTAATGACCATGATGAAAGCTTTAGTCTGTAAAGGGTCGATAGTGTGGGTGGAACAGATTGTGTGAACTTTTTACAATTTGATTTTCGAGTGAAAGGTCATTGAACTAAAATGTTAACCTGTTTCTCTCCACAGGTATGAGCTGGCCTGCTGACTATTTGATTTTTATTTCAAATTCCCAGCATCTGCAATATTTTGCTTTTGTGTTTGAAATGTGATTTTTTAAATGTTTAGTGTAATTTGATGTGCTGATTCTTTTAGGTTCATTCTGATGTCAGTATTGAAAGACATTGACACACTCAGAACATTCAGTTCAATCTCCAAATGCACCAAAGTTATACTGACACTGAGATCATCTCCTCGAGCAGGAAGGTGCAACAGCCTAATGTGTCCCTCTTGGTTACAATGAAAGTGTTCACACCTTCATCAGGAATAGTTCCATCAATGCTAGTATGTTCCCCCAGTGTCCATCTGACTGTGTGAGGAAACACAACAATGTGGAACCAAACCTCGTCCTGCGTTCACACATGGGGTATAAAGGAAGGTGGTGGTTTTCTGCTACTGTCACTGGGTGACCAATCCAGAAACCCAGATCATGGGTTCAAATCCCACTACAGCACATCTCTGGCCTGGTAATGACATGAGCTGCTTTCACCTATTTCCTGGTCCCCATTATCACATTGTCTTTCTCCCTGGAGGGCCATTCAGCATCCCTTTGTCTATGTGACTGTCTTTCTCACCTTCTGGGCTCAGTCTCCACCCAGCCTCTCACTCATTTCCCCCCCACTCCCACCCCGGTCCCACAATCCCCTGTCAACAGTTTCCATACCACCTTTCCTTAGCAGCTGTCAGTTCTGATGAAGGATCACTGGACTCAAAACTTTCATTCTGAGTTCTGTCCACAGATGGCTGCCAGACCTGCAGAGTTTCTCCAGCAATATTTGTTATTGATTCCTTCATGACAACATCTGGTGTGCCGAAATCCCGAGGACAGTCACTATTACCAATTCTTCTCTCCCTCAGTCCGGGGGTAGCTGGAGCTAAATCTGTCCTTCCCATTATCCAGCTGAGACCGGGCAAGTCATCACCGGATCCAACAACTGCCCTGTGGAATGATGTGAAATATCCATCTAAACTTCTATTCTGTGTCACAGAATTAAGCAGCTGCCTCCTTCAAGAATTGTCCTGATCTGGAAAGCACTGCCTGACAGGGCGATGGAAACAGATTCAACGGGGGCATCTTTCAGAAACAAGGGATAAGTATTCGGAAAGGAGCAAGTTACAGGGTTATAGGGAAGGACAGGGGGAGGGGGATGAACTGGATTGCTCTGTCAAAGAATGCCCAATGTGTACATTTAATCTCACACTCTATCACCCTGCTACAGGTTTCACTGCAGCAACATTGAGATATTCCTAACCAATGTTGTTCTTGCTGTTTTACAGTGAAGACTCAGCCTGCTCAGTATGTCTCAGTATATTCACTGGTCATTCCACTGCTCATCCTCCTCCTCCTCCTCATCGTCATTGTCATCATCTTCATCACCTTCAGGAAGAAAGGAGGTGGGTTCTGTCGAGAACGAGGTTCATAAAACAATATGGTTCTGTTTTTGAAACAGCAATAAACAATGACACTGGATTAATTTTCCCTCACCGACTCTCTCCTCTTCAGTACATTCTCTGAAAACGCTGGCTTTGTCTTTGGTGGGTGGTGGAGGGTGGGTGAAGGTGGCCTGTTCAATAGCATCACCCACTGTCTGATGTCTGACTCATGGGTGATTGAAGATTGAGGCTGTTTCACAAGCAAGGCCATTCCACTCCATTCTATTAAACTCTGATGGATTAATCCCCATTCTTCTCCCCATTACTGTCAACTCTCAATGCACCAAAATGTCTTCTCATTCACTTCCATTTGACAGAATCCCAACAGACCACACCTTTTCCATTCATTCCCACTCAGTACAGAATCTCGATGGAACATAAAGGAAGCTGCAATTTGAAACAATTCCTTTTCGTGTTTTTATTGTTAAAATTAATTTGCTGCAAAAAGACAACCTGGTGCCTCAGATAGTCTGAGTAACAGACATTTCGGGGTGGAATGGTAACAATGGCTCCTGTTCGGGCCTGTGCAGTGGGGGCTATGTTCAGGCACTGATCTGTTTTGGGGCTGACCTCGTGACCTCCCTTTGCACTGGTTGATCAAATTAAAAACATAGTCTCTTTTTGAACACAGGAGTTACATTTGCTATTGTTGAAGGCAGTGGGACCAGCCCAGAACCTTGGGAATCGTGGCAAATGTAAAGCAATTGTTCAATTTTCCCAGCAGCTCCTCTTTAAAGACCCTGGGATGAAGTCCATCAGGGACTCAGGGAACTGTCAGTCCACAGCATCAATGATTTACTCAGGACCACTTCTCTGGTGTTTGGAATTTTCTGGGTTGCTCCTTCCTTTTCATTTCCAGATTTATAATGATCTGGAATGTTATTTTTATCCCTTATCCTGAAGACTGATGCAAAATACCCATTTAATGCAATTGCCATTTCCATGACTAATTCTACAAACTCCTGTTGTTTTTAAACCATCTTCATGTAATGTTGCCATATTCCCAGAGGACCACAGTGGTGTTCTCTGATCAGAGAGAGAGAGAGAGACAGATGACTGGTGGTGTGTTTAACCTGATAATCATCTTATCTCAAGTAAGAGTTGAAGGTTTAAAAGTGGGACCTTTTTAGTAAGATCAGCTAATGTGGTAATTGAATCCATGCTTTACATCACAATCCAGCTGTCTCACCAACATACCTGCAAAATGTCTCAAGAAACTCTAACTATCCACTCTTACATTACTGCCTAACTTTCTCTGGACATTAAGATTTCCCTCCTTTTGAATTTTGTTGCCTTTGATTGATGATTTTTATATCCTGTCCAATCTTCTCACCTGTTCCTTTATTTTGTGTAAATATTTGTGTTTTCTTTCAGTTTGACAATGTCATTAATTTTTTTACAGTTAACTATTACTCCTCGTCAGATATCTGTAACTGTATCTCTTGACCATTCCCTTCACATAATTTATAAGTGAACTTTAGCTCATTGACTGCTTATGATCAAAATTAAATCTCCCAGTGTGTTCGAAACAGGGACCCTGGGGTTAGTCTTGCCCAAGTAGTCTTTCTGGGTATAAAACAAGATGTATTTTTGAGTACTGTACTGGGGATGAGTGCTGGGGTTGACACAGAACTTTTATTATTTTTAATTTATAAAGAAGTATTTTGGCATTAATACGATAAAGTTTAACTCTATTTTTAAACTTTTTTGAACTTATGTCTTCAGTAGACACATGTTTTATCTTCATTTCTTTTGGGAATGAGCTTCTGCTATAGTATGACAGCAAACTCTGCAGCATCGTGCGCTTATCTTTCAGAGAGAGACCATTTCATCAGAAACAAAAACAACTCAAAATATGCTCGAGCAAACCTGTTTCAGTCTGGGACCTGACTTGTCCAGGAATAACATCAACTGGCATCAGAACAATATTAATACCTTTCTCTCCGTAGCTGTGTGGGTTTCCTCCGGGTGCTCCGGTTTCCTCCCACAATCCAAAAATATGCAGATCAGGTGAATTGGCCATGCTAAATTGCCCGTATTGTGAGGTGAAGGGGTAATTGTAGGAGAATGGGTCTGGGTGGGTTGCGGGTCGGTGTGGACTTGTTGGGCTGAAGGGCCTGTTTCCACACTGTAGGTAATTTAATTAACTCTGATTTCTCTTCAGAGATGCTGCCAGACCTGCTGAGCTTTTCCAGCAACGTCTGTTTTTATTGTTGGTCCATTATTGATATTGGACTGGGCTAAGGAGGACACTCCTGAGTAAAGCTTTAGCAATCAGATAAGATTCGAGAGATCACTGTATCTAACCGTGCAAAATATATATATTGTTGGTCAGGGATGGTTTTGCTTGAGACTCATCCAACTGTGGAGACAATGTGGCAAATTTGTTCATAATTTAACAAAATATTTACGAATCATTTTTATCTCTTTAGGGGGTTCACAGCAAATGGATACGACCACAGCTTTGAAAAGGTAAGGTCATCAGTGACTGATATAAACGTGGTTGTAGAAATGCGCTGGGCCATAGAGTCATACAGATGTACAGTATGGAAACAGACCCTTCGGTCCAACCCATCCATGCCGACCAGATATCCCAACCCAATCTAGTCCCACCTGCCAGCACCTGGCCCATATCCCTCCAAACCCTTCCTATTCATATACCCATCCAAATGCCTCTTAAATGTTGCAATTGTGCCAGCCTCCACCACATCCTCTGGCAGCTCATTCCATACATGTACCACCCTCTGAGTGAAAAAGGTGTCTCTTTTATACCTTTCCCCACTCACCCTAAACCTATGTCCTCTAGTTCTGGACTACCCGACCCCAGGGAAAAGACTTTGTCTATTTATCCTATCTATGTCCCTCATAATTTTGTAAACCTCTATAATTCTCCGACGCTCCAGGGAAAACAGTCCCAGCCTGTTCAGCCTCTCCCTATAGCTCAAATCCTCCAACCCTGGCAACGCCCTTGTATATCTTTTCTGAATCACAGAACATAGAACATAGAACATAGAACAATACAGCACAGAACAGGCCCTTCGGCCCACGATGTTGTGCCGAACTTCTATCCTAGATTAAGCACCCATCCATGTACCTCTCCAAATGCCGCGTAAAGGTCGCCAATGAATCTGACTCTACCACTCCCACGGGCAGTGCATTCCATGCCCCCACCACTCTCTGGGTAAAGAACCCACCCCTGACATCTCCCCTATACCTTCCACCCTTCACCTTAAATTTATGTCCCCTTGTCACACTCTGTTGTACCCAGGGAAAAAGTTTCTGACTGTCTACTCTATCTATTCCTCTGATCATCTTATAAACCTCTATCAAGTCACCCCTCATCCTTCGCCGTTCCAATGAGAAAAGGCCAAGAACTCTCAAACTATCCTCGTACGACCTACTCTCCATTCCAGGCAACATCCTGGTAAATCTTCTCTGCACCCTCTCCAAAGCTTCCACATCTTTCCTAAAGTGAGGCGACCAGAACTGCACACAGTACTCCAAATGTGGCCTAACCAAAGTCCTGTACAGCTGCAACATCTCTTCACGACTCTTGAATTCAATCCCTCTGCTAATGAACGATAATACTCCATAGGCCTTCTTACAAACTCTCTCCACCTGAGTGGCAACCTTCAAAGATCTATGTACATAGACCCCAAGATCCCTCTGTTCCTCCACCTGACCAAGAACCCTACCATTAACCCTGTATTCCGCATTCTTATTTGTTCTTCCAAAATGGACAACCTCACACTTGGCAGGGTTGAACTCCATCTGCCACTCCTCAGCCCAGCTCTGCATCATATCTAAGTCCCTCTGCAGCCGACAACAGCCCTCCTCACTGTCCACAACTCCACCTATCTTTGTATCATCTGCAAATTTACTGACCCACCCTTCGACTCCCTCATCTAAGTCATTAATAAAAATTACAAACAGCAGAGGACCCAGAACTGATCCCTGCGGAACTCCACTTGTAACTGGACTCCATGCTGAATATTTACCATCTACCACCACTCTCTGACTTCGACCGGTTAGCCAGTTTTCTATCCAATTGGCCAAATTTCCCTCTATCCCATGCCTCCTGACTTTCCGTATAAGCCTACCATGGGGAACCTTCTCAAATGCCTTACTAAAATCCATGTACACTACATCCACTGCTCTATCCTCATCCACATGCTTGGTCACCTCCTCGAAGAATTCAATAAGACTTGTAAGGCAAGACCTACCCTTCACAAATCCGTGCTGGCTGTCCCTAATCAAGCAGTGTCTTTCCAGATACTCGTAAATCCTATCCCTCAGTACCCTTTCCATTACTTTGCCTACCACAGAAGTAAGACTAACTGGCCTGTAATTCCCGGGGTTATCCCTATTCCCTTTTTTGAACAGGGGCACAACATTCGCTACTCTCCAGTCCCCTGGTACCACCCCCGTTGCCAGTGAAGACGAGAAGATCATTGCCAACGGTACTGCAATTTCCTCTCTTGCTTCCCACATAATCCTAGGATATATCCCGTCAGGCCCGGGGGACTTGTCTATCCTCAAGTTGGTCAAAATGTCCAACACATCTTCCTTCCTAACAGGT
The DNA here is from genome assembly GCF_047496795.1 of Chiloscyllium punctatum. Lineage (NCBI taxonomy): Eukaryota > Metazoa > Chordata > Chondrichthyes > Orectolobiformes > Hemiscylliidae > Chiloscyllium > Chiloscyllium punctatum. The sequence continues at coordinate 11,167,658 of NC_092740.1, read as the reverse complement.
ATCTCTTCTAGCTTATCAGTCCGTTTCACACTCTCCTCTTCAACAATACGGTCCCTCTCGTTCGTAAATACTGAAGAGAAGTACTTGTTCAAGACCTCTCCTATCTCTTCCGACTCAATACACAGTCTCCCACCACTGTCCTTGATCGGACCTACCCTCGTTCTCGTCATTCTCAGGTTTCTCACATACGCATAGAATGCCTTGGGGTTATCCTTGATCCTATCCGCCAAGGATTTTTCATGCCCTCTCTTAGCTCTCCTAATCCCTTTCTTCAGGTCCCTTCTGGCTATCCTGTATCCCTCCACTGCTCTGTCTGAACCTTGTTTCCTCAACCTTATGTAAGCCTCCTTCTTCCTCTTTACTAGACATTCAATCTCCCTCGTCAACCAAGGCTCCCTCACACGACCATCTCTTTCCTGCCTGATCGGTACATACATATCAAGGACACGTCGTATCTGCTCCTTGACAAAGTTCCACATTTCCACCACATCCTTCCCTGACAGCCTATGCTCCCAACGTATGCTCCTCAAATCCTGTCTTACAGCATCGTAATTTCCCTTCTCCCAATTGTAAAAACTTCCTTGTTGTGCGCACCTATCTCTCTCCATAACCAAGGTGAAAGTCACAGAATTGTGGTCACCATCACCAAAATGTTCACTAATATCTTTCCAATAGGAAGGAGACCAGAGTTGCACGCAATATTCCAACAGTGCCTAGCCAATGTCCTGTACAGCCGCAACATGACCTCCCAACTCCTGTACTCAATACTCTGACCAATAAAGGAAAGCATACCAAACGCCTTCTTCACTATCCTATCTACCTGTGACTCCACTTTCAAGGAGCAATGAACCTGCACTCCAAGGTCTCTTTGTTCAGCAACACTCCTTAGGACCTTACCATTTAGTGTATAAGTCCTGCTAAGATTTGCTTTCTCAAAATACAGCACCCCGCATTTATCTGAATTAAATTCCATCTGCCACTTCTCAGCTCATTGGCCCATCTGGTCCAGATCCTGTTGTAATCTGAGGTATCCCTCTTCACTGTCCACTACACCTCCAATTTTGATCTCATCTGCAAACTCACTAACTGTACCTCTTATGCTCGCATGTAAATCATTTATGTAAATGACAAAAACTAGAGGACCCAGCAAATATTCCTTTGGCACTCCACTGGTCACAGGCCTCCAGTCTGAAAAACAACCCTCCTCCAGCACCCTCTGTCTTCTACCTTTGAGCCAGTTTTGTATCCAAATGGCAAGTTCTCCCTGTATTCCATGAGATCTAACCTCGCTAATCAGTCTCACATTGGGAACCTTGTCGATTGCCTTACTGAAATCCATATAGATCACATCTACTGCTCTGCCCTCATCAATCTTCTTTGTTACTTCTTCAAAAAACTCAGTCAAGTTTGTGAGACATTATTTCCCACGCATAAAGCCATGTCGAATATCCCTAAACAGTCTTGCCTTTCCAAATACATGTACATCCTGTCCCTCAGGATTCCCTCCAACAACTTGCCCACCACCGACGTCAGGCTCACCGGTCTATAGTTCTCTGGCTTGTCCTTACTGCCTTTCTTAAACAGTGGCACCACGTTTTCCAACCTCCAGTCTTCCGGTACCTCACCTGTGACTATCGATGATACAAATATCTCAGCAAGAGGCCCAGCAATCACTTCTCTAGCTTCCCACAGAGTTCTCGCGTACACCTGATCAGGTCCTGGGGATTTATCATTTCAAGACATCCAGCAGTTCCTCCTCTGTAATCTGGACATTTTGCAAGATGTCACCATTTATTTCCCTACAGTCTATAACTTCCTTATCCTTTTCCACAGTAAATATTCATTTAGTATCTCCCCTATTTTCTGTGGCTCCACACAAAGGCCACCTTGCTGATCTTTGAGGTGCCCGATTCTCTCCCTAGTTACCCTTTTGTCCTTAATATATTTGTAAAAGCCCTTTGGATTCTCCTTAATTCTATTTGCCAAAGCTATCTCATGTCCCCTTTTTGCCCTCCTGATTTCGCTCTTAAGTATACTCCAACTTCCTTTATAGTCTTCTAAGGATTCACTCGATCTATCCTGTCTATCCCTGACATATGCTTCCTTCTTTTTCTTAACCAAACCCTCAATTTCTTGAGTCATCCAGCATTCTCTGTACCTACCAGCCTTCCCTTTCACCCTGACAGAAATATACATTCCCTGGATTCTTGTTATCTCATTTCTGAAGGCTTCCCATTTTCCAGCCGTCCCTTTACTTGCGAACATCTGTCCACCCAATCAGCTTTCGAAAGTTCTTGCCTAATACTGTCAAAATTGGCCTTCCTCCAATTTAGAACTTCAACTTTTAGATCTGGTCTATCCATTTCCATCACGATTTTAAAATAGATAGAATTATGGTCGCTGGCCACAAAGTGCTCCCCCACTGACACCTCACACACCTGCCCTTCCGAAAAAGAACCTTTTATCTCAACTCTCTGCCTTCTGTCAGATAGCCAATCCTCAATCCATACCAGTAGCTCACCTCGAACACCATGGGCCCTCACCTTGCTCAGCAGCGTCCCGTGTGGCACCTTATCAAAGGCCTTTTGGAAGTCTAGATTGACCACATCCACTGGGTTTCCCTGGTCTAACCTACTTGTCACGTCTTCAAAGAATTCCAACAGGTTGGTCAGGCACGACCTCCCCTTACTAAATCCATGTTGACTTGTTTGAATCTGACCCTGCTCTTCCAAGAATTTAGAAACCTCATCCTTAATGATGGATTCTAGAATTTTACCAGCAACCGAGGTTAGGCTAATTGGCCTATAATTTTCCATCTTTTGTCTTGATCCTTTCTTGAACAGTGGGGTTACACCAGCGATCTTCCAATCATCCGGGACGTTCCCTGACTCCAGTGACTTTTGAAAGATCTCAACCAACGCATCCGCTATTTCCGCAGCCACCTTCCTGAGAACTCTAGGATGTAGCCCATCGGGGCCAGGAGATTTATCAATTTTAAGACCTTTCAGCTTTTCTAGCACTTTCTCTTCTGTAATGGCAACCATACTCATCTCAGCCCCCTGACTCCCTTTAATTGTTGGGATATTCCTCATGTCTTCTACTGTGAAGACTGACGCAAAGTACTTATTAAGTTCTCCTTCTATTTCCTTCTCTCCCATCACTCGGCTTCCAGCATCAGTTTGAAGTGGCCCAATGCCTGTCGTTTGTTTCTTATGTATTGAAAGAAACTTCTACTATCATTTATAATTTTGAGAAGCTGCTAGAGCACTCAGAGTTGGAAAGTAACCAATAGACTGAGGTAAATGACAGGTTAATGATTTCTGAGCAGGATTTGTCACTTTCCAGCTGTTTGTAAATCTCAAGCTCCAGATTCACCGTCCCCAAATTAACCTGCAATTTATCTTTATGCAAAACTGAAATGTTGCTTATTTTTATCACAGTGGATACTTTGAGTTGTAATGAATGTTTTATGGAGGGAAAGGTTAAACTGTTATCACTTGCAGTGAGTGCTGAGGATAAAAAGGATGTTTTTGTGAATCCTACTATTTTCTCCCTTGCTCTCCGAGCAGCTGAATTTCCATTGGGTGGGAATGTGATTTCCTGATCATTCCCCACTTTCCAAGATTTCCATGCCCTGTAATATCCTCCAAAGTTACAGCAGATGGGAAGCCCCTGCAAGCACTTTCCCCTCATCTCCAACACCCTCCCTCCCTGCCCTGTGACTAGTTGCTCCAAGCTGAGCCAGAGCTGCCTGGAATGATCTGTTACTGTGATTCCTGACAGTGTCTGCACAGCCCTCCCTGTGTTACAGCTGCTGACTACACCTTGGGTTCCCTGGGTGCCAGCCATATTCTGATGCCAAGGCAAATCTGTTTCTCATGACAAGTTATTCAAGGGTGGCTTTTCTGATTGTGTTTATATTTGAGTGTCTGTGATTTCTAGCGAAGTTCATTCTATTAACTGTGTTTATCACTCTTTGGAATCTGTTCTCTGTGTAACCAAAGCAAGAGATTGATGTACAGTTAGAATGTTCCTTTCTGTGACCTGACAGAATGCATTTAGATTCCTTGGAATATTCATCTTCCTTGTGTATTTTTCAGGAATGATCCAGGTTCATCCAGCATTCCCGGGACTGATCGGGCCCCGCAGCTCACTGCTCCAGGTACTGTCTGTACTCTAACTGACCGATCATTGTCCATTTCAGAGACTCTAATGGAGAGAGTGTGAATCCTGGAGAGATATTCAGGGACAGACTGTTACATTGAGTTAAACCGTTCTCCAGCACCGAATAAAGCCCTTTAGCCCATTGAGTCTGCATCAGTTGAAAACTATCCCCACCCCCATCCTTAACCCTTCACACTTATTGCACAGATTGACGTCTTTGAGAGATGAACCTTTTAACTTTCAGACCATTCAATGTAAATGAATGAAAAGCTATGGGTTTCCATTAAGGGAGCTGACCAGACTCTGGATTATTGTTCGGGCAATGGAGATGGAAATCTTCTCCTCCGTCACTGACCCTGGATGGATTCTTGGACAATAACCATTTCCGATTCCCTGAATCATCTGGCTGAGTAACTGGCTCGGTCCGGTCCTTGCTGTCTCGAGCTGTTCACGGCCAGTCTGTCTGCTGCTTCGGTATGGGTCAAGGAAAACAGTCCAGTTGGGTGTCATACGTCTCAAATGACTCCCAGTCGCTGGGCTGCTGTGGGGAACCTGAGGGTCGGGTTCATGCTCTGGGGAGAGGGGTTCAATTTTCACCATGGCAACTTGTAAAATTTACATTTAATTATTAAATCTGGAAGCATAAACTCAACTCTGTGATGGGGGCCATCTGAATTAACATTAGTCTATTATCTTAAAAAAAGTTTCTGTTTGGCAGTCTCCTTCAGGGAAGCAAACTTACCATCTTTACCCAATCTGCCCGACAGGTGACTTCAGATCCCCATTTCAAACCTCAGTTGTCCTTTTCGGAGCGATTGAATGCAATGTGTCTGACTCTGACCTGCTGCCCTCTGAAATGGCCAAGCAAGCATCTCACTTCAAGGGTGTTCAGGGATGGGCAACAAACGCTGGCCTTGCCTGTGTGACCCATGTGCCTTGCAAGGATATGAAAACTACTGAACTTGTTCTCATTCTCTTCTCAATCCCTGCATCCTCCAATGATCCCCCCTGCCTAACCTCAACTCTCCACCAGCGTCCAACATTGAACATAGAACATTACAGTGCAGCACAGGCCCTTTGGCCCTCGATGTTGTGCCGACCTGTGAAACCAATCTGAAGCCCATCAAACACTATTACATTTTCATCCATATGTTTATCCAATGACCATTAAATGCTCTTCAAGTTGGCGAGTCTACTACTGTTGCAGGCAGTGTGTACCACTCTTATATGACTCTCTAAGTAAATAAGCTACCTCTGACATCTGTCCGATATCGTTCCCCCCTCAATTTAAAGCTATGCCCCTTCGTGCTAGCCATCAGCATCTGAGGAATAAGGCTCTCACTGTCCACTCTATCTAACCCTCTGATTATTCTATGTTTCAATTAAGTCAGCTCCCAGCCTTCTTTTCTCTTATGGAAACAGCCTCAAGTCCCTCAGCCTTTCCTTGTAAGACCTTCCCTCCATACCAGGGAACATCCTCAAAATGTCCTCTGCACCCTTTCCAAAGCTTCCACATCCTTCCTGTAATACGGTGACCAGATCTGCATTCAATGCTCCAAGTGCAGCCACACCAGAGTTTTGTATAGCTGCAGCATGACCTCATGGTTCCAAAACTCAATCCCTTTACTAATGAAAGCTAACACATTGTATGCCTTCTTAGCAACTCTATCAACCTGGGGAGAAACTTTCAGAGAGCTATGTGCATGGACACGGAGAACTCTCTGCTCATCTACACTACTAAGAATCTTACAATTAGTCCAGTACTCTGTACTCCTGTTACTCCTTCCAAAGTGAATCGCCTCACACTTTTCACATTAAACGCCATTTGCCACCTCTCAGCCCAGCTCAGCAGTTTATCTATGTCTCTCTTTAACCTACAACATCCTTCAACATGATCCACAACTCCACCAACCTGAGTGTCATCTGCAAATTTACTAACCCCTTCATCAAAGCCCTCACCTGCGTCATCCACAAACGTGACCCAAAACAGTTCCTTGGGTACACCACTAGTAATTGAACTCCTGGATAAACATCTTCCAGCAACTACCACCCTCTGTCTCCTTTCACAGAGCCAATTTCTGATCCAAACAACTAAATCACCCTCAATCCCATGCCTTTGTATTTTGTGCAGTAGCCTACCATGGGCAACCTTACCAAATGCCTTATTGAAATCCATAGACACCAGATCAACAGCTTTCCCCCCATCCACCTGTTTGTTCACCTTCACAAAGAACTCAATAAGGTTTGTGAAGCACGACCCTCACAAAACCATGTTGACAATCCCTAATTAACTTATTCCTTTCCAGATGATTACAAAATCTTATCTCTTATAACCTTTTGTAACACGTTACCCTCGTTACTCACTGGTCTATAATTACTAGGGTTGTCTCTACTCCCCTTCTTGAACAAAGGAACAACATTTTCCCTCTTCCAGTCTTCTGGCACCATTCCTGTCGACAACGACAACACAAAGATCAAAGTGAAAGGCTCATCAATCTCCTCCCTGGCTTTCCAGAGAACCCATGGTAAATCCTATCCGACTTATCTATTTTCACTCTTTCCCGAATTGCTAACGCCTCCTCTTTGTGACAATCAATCCCATCTCGTCTAGTGGCCTGTATCTCAGTATTTTCCTCGACAACATTATCTTTATCTTGTGTGAATACTGAGAAAAAACATTAATTAACCGCTTCCTCTATCTCCTCTGACTTGGTGTACAACTTCCCACTACAATCCTTGTATTGGCCCTAGTCTTACTCTTTTATTCCTGATATCCCTATAGAAAGCCTGAGGGTTTTCCTTGATCCTATCTGACAATGGTGTCTTATGTCCCCTCCTGGCTCCTCTTAGCTCTCTTTTTAGGTCTTTCCTGGCTAGCTTGTCACTCTCAAGCACCCTAACTGAGCCTTCACATCTCATCCTAACATAAGCCTTCTTCTTCCTCTTGACAAGAGATTCAACTTCCTGAGTAAACCACGGCTCCCGCGCTCAGTAACTTCCTCCCTGCCTGACAGGTACATATATATCAAGGACCCACAGTAACTGTTCCTTGTATAAGCTGCACATTTCAATTGTGCCCATCCCCTCCAGTTTCCTTGCCCATCCCATGCATCCTAAATCTTGCCTAATCACATCGTAGTTGCCTTTCCTCCAGCTCATAACTCTTGTCCTGCAATATATACCCATCCCTTTTCATTGCTAAAATAAACTTAACCAATTTGTGGTCACTATCATGAAAGTGCTCACCTACCTCCAAATTGAACACCTGGCCAGGGTCATTACCCAGTACCAAATCTGACGTGGCCTCGTCCCTTGTTGGCCTGTCTGTGTACTGTGTCAGGAAATCCTCCTGCACACATTGGACAACAACTGACCCATCGAAAGTACTTGAACTATAGTATTCCTAGTCAATATTTGGAAAGTTAAAGACCCCCATAACAACTACTGTGTCACTCTTGCTCCTGTCCAGAATCATCTTTGCTATCCTTTCCTCTACATCTCTGGAACTATTTGGAGGCCTATAGAAAACTCCCGACAGGGTGACCTCACCTTTCCTGTTTTTAACCTCAGCCCATACTACCTCAGTAGAGAGTCCTCAAATGTCCTTTCAGCAATCATAATACTGTCCTTGACTAACAATGCCACCACACACCCCTCTCCCCACCTTACCATCTTCCCTGTTCTTACTGAAACATCTAAATCCTGGAACTGCAACAACCATTCCTGTCCCTACTCTACCTATATCTCCAAAATGGCCAAACATCGAAGTTGGAGAAAGTGAGGACTGCAGATGCTGGAGATCAGAGCTTAAAAATGTGTTGCTGGAAAAGCGCAGCAGGTCAGGCAGCATCAAAGGAACAGGAGAATCGACATTTCGGGCATAAGCCCTTCTTCAGGATGTTTGATTCCTGAAGAAGGGCTTATGCCCGAAACATCGATTCTCCTGTTCCTTTGATGCTGTCTGACCTGCTGCGCTTTTCCAGCAACACATTTTTAAGCACAACATCGAAGTCCCAGGTACCAACCCATGCTGCAAGTCCAATATTTCACCTGCTCCGATCACATCTCTAACTCAGAGAATGATGTGGTGTCCACTGAGCCATTGCTGATATTTAAGGACAAGCCTGTCGATGCATGGTCCCTTATCATTCCTGTTTGTGTTACAGATCAGGACAGTTCCATCCTCTATGCTGAGATTGACAGCAACAGAACAGGTAAATGGCTGCACCTTAAAGGTTTTGAGCAATTGTCTAATTGATAATCAGATTCTATAATCAAACTAAGAAAACATTTTGTCTTTGTTAAAGGTGGCAAGAGATTCACAAACAGTCTGTCAGAAGGCCGTGAGTCAACGTTTGTTTCTATATTGAGAAAGTGTATCGTTTGAGATCACTCCCACTCCCCCATATCTATAAGAGCTGATTTCACTGGGGGTCTGGTTTCCTGAGGAGGGGTTGCAGTGTTGATGTTTGAAGCTGCAGTGGGAAACTGGTCAACTCATAGAATTCGTGCCTGGCCACCATCAGAGAATCATCCCAAATGAGAACTCCCAGTTCAGTTTTAACTGACCTTGAATTCTCCCCTGATGAGGTCTTCATGATGCGAGTCTGACCCAGTACCATTCCCTCAGAAGACGATTGTTGAAGGGTGGTCGGGTCTGATAAACGTGATCGAATTTTTAAGGAGTATTGAAGGATGGTTGATTGGGTGTTTGATATTGACCATCAATGCGGATGTTAGCAAGGTGTTTGGTGAAGTTCCACAAGGCAGACTGGTCACAAAATCAAAGGTTCATGGGATCCAGGGGAAAGTGGAGAGATTGATCCAAATCAGGAGACATTGAGTTCTTGTGAGCGGGTAGTTTTGTGACTGCGATGCTGCTCCGAGTGCCACTCAGAACCAGTTCCCTCAGTGTTCAGGTTCTATCAAAGTTTGGACATGTCTGTAGGAGTCATGATTGAGAAACAAACAGACAAACTCAGCAGGTCTGGAGAAAAGAAATGGAAGAAAGCTACAACATGAAGGGACATAGGGGTACTTGTGCACAAAACAAAGGTGCAGAAGAGATTGAGCAGGATGTTCCCTGATTTAGTGTGTGTTAACTATCAGGAGGACTTGGTCAAACCTGGATTTATTTTTGCGAGAGTATTGGAGGGTGAGGGGAGACCGAACAGAAATACATAAATTTATGAGAGGCAGGGACAGGGGGGACAGTCCGTTTTTTTTCAAAGAGTGGAGATGTCATATACAAGCGGCATAAATTTAAGGTGAATGAGGAAAAATTTGAGGGTTATTTGTGAGGATAGCTTTCAACAAAGAGAATGGTAGACGTCTGGAACATGCTGAGGTAAAAACAATGACTGCAGATACTGAAAAGCAAATACTGGATTAGTGGTGCTGGAAGAGCACAGCAGTTCAGGCAGCATCCAACGAGCCGCGAAATCGACGTTTCGGGCAAAAGCCCTTCATCAGGAATTAAGGCAGTGAGCCTGAAGCATGGAGAGATAAGCTAGAGGAGGGTGGGGGTGGGGAGAGAGTAGCATAGAGTACAAGAGGTAAGTGGGGGAGGAGATGAAGGTGATAGGTCAAGGAGGAGAGGGTGGAGTGGATAGGTGGAAAAGGAGCTAGGCAGATCGGACAAGTCCGGACAAGTCAAGAAGACAGTGCTGAGCTGGAAGTTTGAAACTAGGATGAGGTGGGGGAAGGGGAAATGAGGAAGCTGTTGAAGTCCACATTGATGCCCTGGGGTTGAAGTGTTCCGAGGCGGAAGATGAGGCGTTCTTCCTCCAGGCGTCTGGTGGTGAGGGAGCGGCGGTGAAGGAGGCCCAGGACCTTCATGTCCTCGGCAGAGTGGGAGGGGGAGTTGAAATGTTAGGCCACGGGGCGGTGTGGTTGATTGGTGCGGGTGTCCCGGAGATGTTGATGGTTCCTGTCTCTCTAAACATAGAATACAGAACATGGAACAGCACAGTGCAGGAACATGGCCTTTGGTCCTATGAGGGACATAGGGGTGAATGGAGGAGGGCAGAAAAATTAAAATGACCCAGGTAACTTTAGCAGTTCTCGATGGAGAGGCAAAATGTCCGGTGTGAGATTATTGATGATCATTTCAATCTGTTCGACCACAACATTGATTACTCTTCTTGAGTCATTAAGTCTGTAGCTTGCCTTCTTATCAGGAGTAGCTCCCTTGTTCCTTGTTACATTCAGTGTTAACTCTCTCCTGTCTCCCAGGAACAGAACCTTGATGTTGCGTTGACTCCTTCTTCTCAGGGATGGCTAATTAACATGTTGCTTTTAATTCCTTGATTACAGTTTCTCCTTGTCCCTTTCATCTCAGTACCACTGCATTTCAGAAAAAATCATTGTTGATTCATTCAAACTCTGAATCATTATCAAAGTTCTGAAGTTTACATTCTCACAGCCCCTCATTATTCTAAACTCCAGGGGAAACAAACCCAGCCTGTCCTCCCTCTCCTCATGAGACAACCTGCATCTCAATCTCAGAAACCTCCTTTGAGCCAGCACCAATATCCTTCATTATGTACAGCATTTGAGATGTGATCTCAGAACTGCCTTGTATATCTAAAATAACATGTTTACGTTTATATCCAATTCCTCTTTTATTCAAGGATAGCATTTTATTAACCTTCCTGATTCCATGGTGTAAGAGTGTACCTACCTTTGTGACCTGATTCCCACATCATGTTAGAATACTGCAGTGGTTCTCCATTCACATAATTCTCTCCTTTTTCCCTGTGTTTAGTGTGTCTGCCCTGCCCAATGTCTGTACTCTGTGATCAATACAAGCTAATCCAACTCTCCTGTTCAGTGCTTTAACCAGAGTATGACATCATGATCACATTGTGGTTTGTGGCAGATTGCAGTAAGAAATTAGTTGACTGCAAACATAAAAATAGAGCTCCATCTGCTGTAAGGGGTTATTCAGTGCCCTGAGATCATGAAAAGTTAGGCGTAAATGCATTTATTTTCATTCTGGTAATGAGAAATGCAACAACCAGTTTGTGAAGAGTAATGTCCCCCAAACAGCCCTGTGCTCAATCAGTTAGCCTGTGTATTTTCATGATGTATTCTGAGGGGTGAGTGATGTTGAGGACACAATGATCTGGGTTGGGGGATGAGTGACAAGGACACAGTAGAGAGCTCCTCTGTTCTTCATTGAAGTAACACATTAGGAATTGTTCACAACCACCTGAGAGAGCAGACCAGTGCAACCTTTAACATCTCAGCCCCAAGATAACTTTAGACATTGCAGCGCTCCATTTGAACTGCTCCGAAGTCTCAGCATTGATCTTACGATGTAGCCACTGGAATGGGGAATTGAACCCACAGCCTTCTAACTCTGAGCGATATGTGGTGTCCACTGAGCTGTTGCACTGAGTGTGGGTCTCAGGATGTGGTGAGGGCAGCTGTCTGAGGAGTGATGGACATCATGGAGAGAGCTGTGATCCTGGGTGGATTCAAAACATAAAGGATGAAACTCATTCACTGTTTGTGTCAACGAATGACCCCATCCCGTCCCATACCTAACAACAAACCGACCAATAAATATCCCCTTATCATTCCTGTTTGTGTTACAGATCAGGACAATTCCAGACTCTGTGCCAAGATTGACAGCAACAGAACAGGGAAATGGCTGCACCTTGGTGGTTTTGAGCTTTTGTCTCGATCTGAGATGAGATGAGTGACTGTTGTGGACAGAACAGCCTGAGAGTATTCAGTTCAGTGGGAGATAGGAGTGAATGGATGAGGGCAGAGAAATACAAAGACCAGTGTCAGTTCTCAATGAACAGGTCAAGTGCGGCTTAAAGGCCAGAGGGAGGGGTCCAGGTGGAGGAAGAGAGTTGGAGGTGGGTGAAGGGGTCTGTGGGATGGACAGAGGACTCCTGTCCAAAGAAATGGGCACAGAGACAAAGGCAACGGAAGAAGAGATCAACATCATGTCGTGTCTGAACTTCGGTGAGGTGGGAGTGCAAAGTGATTAAAACTGAGACCTTTATTGAGTACAGAACATTCAGCATCAGAGAAGGGAGAGAGAATGTCCAACAAGTGGTGGAGGTAGGAGAATGGGGAGAGACAAGTGGGACAGTGGGTGGAGGAAGGTTCCAGAGGGGTGGGGGTACATGGTATCGGGTGAATGAGCCGGAGAATTAAGTCAAACTGGGGCTGAGGACAGCTTTGAGACAGTGTGAAGGGGTGCTGATGGAGAGAGGGGTCAAGAGTGTGTATATGATGGCACATAGTACTGAGTGTGGGTCTCAGGATGTGGTGAGGGCAGCTGTCTGAGGAGTGATGGACATCATGGAGAGAGCTGTGATCCTGGGTGGGTTCAAAACATAAAGGATGAAACTCATTCACTGTTTGTGTCAACGAATGACCCCATCCCGTCCCATACCTAACAACAAACCGACCAATAAATATCCCCTTATCATTCCTGTTTGTGTTACAGATCAGGACAATTCCAGACTCTGTGCCAAGATTGACAGCAACAGAACTGGGAAATGGCTGCACCTTGGTGGTTTTGAGCTTTTGTCTCGATCTGAGATGAGATGAGTGACTGTTGTGGACAGAACAGCCTGAGAGTATTCAGTTCAGTGGGAGATAGGAGTGAATGGAGGAGGGCAGAGAAATACAAAGACCAGTGTCAGTTCTCAATGAACAGGTCAAGTGCGGCTTAAAGGCCAGAGGGAGGGGTCCAGGTGGAGGAAGAGAGTTGGAGGTGGGTGAAGGGGTCTGTGGGATGGACAGAGGACTCCTGTCCAAAGAAATGGGCACAGAGGCAAAGGCAACGGAAGAAGAGATCAACATCATGTCGTGTCTGAACTTCGGTGAGGTGGGAGTGCAAAGTGATTAAAACTGAGACCTTTGCTGAATGTTCTGTACTCAGTATCGGAGAAGGGACAGTGAATGTCCAACAAGAGGTGGAGGGAGGAGAAGGGGGAGAGACAAGTGGGAGAGTGGGTGGAGGAAGGTTCCAGAGGGGTGGGGGTACATGGTATCGGGTGAATGAGCCAGAGAATTAAGTTGAACTGGGGCTGAGGACAGCTTTGAGACAGTGTGAAGGGGTGCTGATGGAGAGAGAGGTCAAGAGTGTGTATATGATGGCACATAGCACTGAGTGTGGGTCTCAGGATGTGGTGAGAGCAGCTGTCTGAGGAGTAATGGACATCATGGAGAGAGCTGTGATCCTGGGTGGATTCAAAACACAAAGGATGAAACTCTTTCACTGTTTGTGTCAACGAATGACCCCATCCCGTCCCATCAATCCCTCTCATCCCTATAGCCTCGGTGCTAACACATGCTGTCTGACTACCAGCCTTTGGCCTTATCGAGAGTAGTGGGGACAAGGTAGGAGAGCAGAACTGAGACAGAACCAGATCAGTTATGGTCTTAATGAATTGTGGAGAAAGCTCGATGGGCCATAGGGCTTGCTCCTGCTGTGAAGTACAATGTACATATCTTCTTTAAGTTGAAGCAGATGAGTTTCAAAGTTTCTGGTTGTGTGGTTTGGAAATTGGCTTTGGGCCAGGAAGCAGAGCGCTGTGGTCTGTGGTTTTATTTCAGACTGGAGGGAAGTGTGCAGAGCTGGTGATATTATTCTCTTCTTGATCTTTGTGAATGATCTGCACTCAGAGATACAGGACAAACTCCAAAGTTTGCAGATGACACAAAATTCAAAAACACAGTGAAGAGTGAGGAAAGTGCTCACAGGCTCTGGGGCATATAGGCTGGTGAAATGGCCAGCCCAATGAAAGTTAACACTGGGAAGAGTGAAGTGACACATCATGATAGGAAGAACAAAGAGAGGTGTGATAAATGGTGTAATTTTACAATGGTTACAGGAACAGAAAATTCGCAGAAATGCACATTGAGAAGTCTTTGAAGCTTGGAGGTTTCATTGAAATGGATCAAAAAAGGCAAAAGAAATGTTTGTTTTTATTGAATGGCACATGGAGTAGAAAAGCAAGGATGGACATTTCCAAAACATCAGTTCGACACATGACCAATTCTGAGCACAATCCTTTAAGGAAGATGTTTTTGTGCAAAGCAGATGAATCGAATGGTTCCAGGGAAGAGAGACTTCAGTTTTTTGGAGGAACTGGTGTTGTCTTTACAGCAGAGAAGATTCAGGGGAGATTTGGTTGGGCTGTGCCAATTCAAGAACAGTCTTTCGAAAGTAAGTCATGAGAAACTGTTTCCAATGGCAGGACAGTCAGTTAGTAAATGGATCCAGGTAAAGGTGTTGATGAAAGAACCAGAGGTCACATGACAGATTAAACCCAGACCCAGGAAAGGACATTGGGTGTGTGACGGATTTCAATAGCTTTTTCAAAGGGCCAGCCCAGGCACAGGGGGGCTGAGTGGTCTTCTCCTGTTATGTATGATACTGTACAACGGGAAGACAATATTTCCTGTTTTGCTGCCACACTGGAGTGGCATTCCATAAGAGGCACATGTGATATGAGAGAGTTAACTCTGATCTGTACCTGTCAGAGACTGGAACAGTTAATTAGATTAGATTACTTACAGTGTGGAAACAGGCCTTTCGGCCCACCCAGTCCACACCGACCCTCCAAAGAGCAACTCACCCAGACCAATTCCCCTACATTTACCCTTTCACCAAACACTACAGGCAATTTAGCATGGCCAATTCACCTAACCTGCACATCTTTGGACTGTGGGAGGACATTGGAGCACCTGGAGGAAACCCACACAGACACAGGGAGAATGTGCAAACTCTACACAGACAGTTGCCCAAGGTGGGAATTGAAGCCGGGTCCCTGGCGCTGTGAGGCAGCAGTGCTAACCACTGTGCCACCATGGCACCCCTTAATGAGCTCTGAGTCTCAGAACCATTTGTATTTAACAAGGTGATTGTGAATTGAAACATTATAAAACATCCTGCAAGATGACCAAATGTTCACAAGCTGCAGTAGTTGGTTCATGAATTGAAGAAGTCCCAAACACACACAAACAATGAAATGATTCAAAAATACAGAGGCAAAAGATTTTGAAGTTTTTGTCTTTGGAAGAACAAGGAATGTGTCCAAACACTGTTCAGTTTCCTGACCGTGAGGATGCAGTCACTACATTCCTGTTCCTTACTGCAGTTACATGGGATCATCACCACCTCCAAGTTCCCTTCCAAGCCACCCACTCTGTACTGACATGGAAATATATTGTCGTTCACTCACTGTCACTGGGTCATAATCCTGGAATTCCCTCCCCAGTGGCATTGTGGGTCTCCCAACATTTACACGGACTGATCATGAAAGCAAGGACTTTTTGCTGCCTTGTGGAGAACTTTGTTGTCAAACAGTCACTGCCATAGTTTCTGGAAGGTTGAGCTGTCTCAGCTGATCCAGTGTTGGATCACTTTCCCAATGGGCATTGAGAAGCAGAGTGCCCTCGTGGTCACCTATGGGCTGGACTGAGACTGGCATTGATGGGCAGAGCCAGTGATGTCAGCCCTGGGCACCGTTTTGAGGGAGGTGCCTCCCAAGCTATCGAGAGTGCTAAATGTATCCCGGAGTCTTAGCATATACAAGAGGTAGAATATTGAACTGACCAGTGATTTGTGGTTTGGTTTGGCAACACTCAAGCATTGGCCAAGTCCCTTGTTTGCAGCATTGAAGAGACCAAGGGTGGCTTGCTAGTCGGGTGCAGAATGTGAA
Organism: Chiloscyllium punctatum; assembly: GCF_047496795.1. NCBI lineage: Eukaryota > Metazoa > Chordata > Chondrichthyes > Orectolobiformes > Hemiscylliidae > Chiloscyllium > Chiloscyllium punctatum. The sequence continues at coordinate 11,151,798 of NC_092740.1, read as the reverse complement.
AACAACAGTGATGTTATCAGTGCATACTGCATCTTATGTGGGTCTGTTGTGGTCATTTTATTATTGGCATGGATGAGACTGAGGTTGAAGAGATTTCTATCTGGGCTGTGTTTAATCCTGACACCAGAGGTCAAAGCTGCTGTTTGGTAGATTATAGATAATATGGAGCTATCACACAGCGTTGCTTTACTCTGGTCCTGTTCCTTGAAGACATCCGTTCCTGAAGATGTCAAGTCATCCCAAAGCAGTTGCAGAATTTGGAAGAAGTTTCTGGACATTCCAAATTTTAAGAGTATGATTCATCAAGTGATTTACTGAGACATCTGCTGTGATCAGGTTGAGAAATGTAATACAGAGTTCCTGGTGTTGTGTTTGACATTTTACTTGGATTTGTCTGACAACAAAGGCCACGTTGGAGATTCCATTGGAAGGTTTAAAGCTGTAGTGTGTCTTTGGGAGGATTCCCACAGCCACAGGAAGTCGGAGAGTCGGGAGAATGTAGATCAGGATGTTCTCCACTAAGGACAAGATGCTCCACCATTCAAGAGGATCATGTCTGAGCTTGTAGTTCAACACCACTTTCCTGCACTATCCCCTTACCCCTCAATGTTTTTAATGCCGGGAAATCTATCAATCTCATTCATGAATATACTCAATGGTTAAGCTTCCACAGCTCTCTGATGAGAGAATTCCCAAGATTAACTGCTTCGAAACAATAAATTCCCCCTTATCTCAGTTCCAACCACCTATCCCTCATTCTGAGACTGTATTCCCTGGTTCAAGCCAGTGTATGACACTCACTCTGTAACAAGTGAATCCTTTTGTTGATATGGAAATCCGATCCGTTCACCCCATTCCAGATGGGTTCTCACCAGAGTTCGATATAATTGCAGTGAGATGTCAGGAATTAAGGGAGGGCCACATCAGGAGTGAAGGAAGGCCTGAACCAGGAGTGAAGGAAGGACTGAACCAGGAGTGAGGGAAGGACTGAACCAGGAGTGAGGGAAGGACTGAACCAGGAGTGAGGGAAGGACTGAACCAGGAGTGAGGGAAGGACTGAACCAGGAGTGAGTAAACTACCCTAGATCTCTTCAATGCTTCCAAGGGTTGTACCATTTACTGTATACTTCCCTCTTGCATTAGACCTTACGCATCACCACATGTCTCTCCAAATTAAATTTCAGCAGCCATTTCTGAGCCCAAGTCTACAACCTTTATATGTCCTGCTGTATCCTCTGGCAATCTTCCTCACTATCCAAAGCTCCCTCAATCTTTGTGTCATCTGCAAACTTACTAATCATGCCACCTACAATATTCTCCAAAATATTTATAAATGTTGTGAACTAACAGGGGTCCCAACACTGACTCCTGTGGATCACCAATGGTCACAGATTTCCAGTCAGAAAAACACCCTTCCACCACTACTCTCTGTCTTCTATGACTAAGCCAATTCTGCATCCATCTTACCACCTCTCCGCAGATCCACGTGACTTCAATTTCACTATCAGCCTGCCATGAAAAACTTTGTCAAAGGCCTTATGAAAGTCCATGTGGACAATATCTATCACCCTGTCGTTGTCAATCATGAAACTTGCTCAAAAGGCTGAATCAAGTTTCTGTGACATGACCTTCCTGCACAAAACCATGTTGCCTCGTGTTAATAAGAAGATATTTATTCAAATTGTGTAAAGCCAGTCATTAAGAATCTACTCCAATATTTTCCCGACCACGGACGTAAAGCTCACCATCCTGTAAGTTCCTGTATTATCCCTGTTGCCCTCAAACAAAGGGACAATGTTGGGCTCTTCTCCAGTGCTCTGGGACCTGTCCTGTGACTAAACAGAATCCAAGGATTCTGTACAAGCTCCCAACAATGTGCTTCCTCACCTCGATGAGTCAGAGGAGGCAAATCTCTGTTTCTTTCTATTAAAATATCTGTTTCTGTAACCTCCATTTACCAAAATAAATGGAAAATCATCCTGTACAATGTTTCTAAATGCAGACTTGCTGCAGTGCAGTCTTTGAGACTGGCTGCTGCTTTCCATCACTTCCTGATGACATTGGCTTCCTCTTTGAGCATGTGGCACCTTGTAGCCCTGTATAAATCTGCTCACTGACAGCCCCTCTCATTCTTCAACAATTTCTGTACCTTACACCAGTGTCCTTTTGTGGGACTGGAGTCACATGTAGGCCAGACCAGGGATGCAATGGGATGCATTGAAGAAGGAAATAAGGAGAGTCCAGGGTTAAAGGGTGGGACCAACAAATCCAGTGAACCTTGAATACTGAGTAATACACAGCATTGGATGAAGGGAAAAGGGAGGCTTATGGCAGGTACTGAGAATTCAAAACAGTAGCAATTTCTGGAGGATTATAAAATGTGCAAGTGGGAAATTAAAGTGGTGATTCGGAGTGCTAAAAGAATATATGAAAGTATACTGACAGGTAATATAAAGAAGCATCCAAAACATTGAAAGGAATATTCATGGTAAAAAGACAACAAAGACCATGATTGTAATTGAAACTTGAACCCAGAGGATGTACATCAGGCTGTAATTGACAACTTTATGTTGGTGTTCAGGCGTGAGAGGGATGATTTTGTTGCAGAAATCGGGGAGATATTCTGTGACAAGATGAAAGAAATTAACATAGAGAGCAACTGCTGAGTGGTATGGGCAGCAAAAAGTAGATAAATCTCCAGGGCAGGATGAAATGTATCTCAGGTTGTTGAGTGAGGCAGGGGAGAAAATAGCAGGGGATTTGGAAATAATTTTCCATTCCTCTCCGGCTGCAGGAGAGGTGCTGGAGGACAGGAGGACAGCCAGTCTGGTACCTCAAGAAGGGAACAAGGGATAAACCAGGAAACTTCAGGCTAGTCAGTCTCAACTCAGTGTCAAAACGTGTGGCAGATCAGGCTGATGAACGGCTCGTGCCCAAAACATCGACCCTCCTGCTCCTCAGATGTTGCCTGAGCTGCTGTGCTTTTCCAGTGCCACACTGTTTGACTCTGACTCTCCAGCATGTGCAGTCCTCACTTTCTCTCAGTCTATACTCAGTGGGGTGGAAACTGTTCGAAGTAATTCTGAGGGACGGAATGGATCTGCATTTGGAGGAACAGGGATCAATCATGAACATGGATTTGTTCAGGAAGTGATATCTTTACAACTTCCCTGAATTTTTTTTGAAGAGGTTACCAGATGTATAGACACGGGGAATGAATTTGATGCATCTTTTTAATACAAAGGGAGATAGATTTTAAAAGAGATCTTATTGAATGATGGAGCAGGCTTGAAGGACCAGATCGGTAGCATCTGTGGTGCAGGAGAATTGACGTTTCGAGTATAAGCCCTTCATCAGGAAGGATCTTTCTTCCTAATGGAAGGCTTCTTCCCGAAATGACGACTCTCCTGCATCTCAGATGCTGCCTGACTAGCTGTGCTTTTCCAGCTCCACACTCTTCGACTCTAATCTCCAGCATTCACAGTCCTCACATTCTCCTTGAGGGTTCAGATAACCCTCTCCTGCTCCTATTTCTTATGTTCTTGTGTCTTCTTGGACTTCGGCAAAACTTTTGACCAGGTTCCACATGGAAAAATGATAGCAAAGGTGAGAGCCCATGGGATCGAAGGAAATTTGGCGTAAATTGGATGCACAACTTGCTGACTGGAAGGAAACAGAGGGTGATGATCGAGGGGCATTTTTGTGACTGGAAGTGTGTGTCCTGGGGAATCCCACAGGGGTCACTGTTGGGGCCCTTGCTATTTGCGGTTTGTCGTAAATGATTTAGACTTGAATGAAGAAGGGTTGATTAATATGGTCCCAGATGATAAACAAATAGTTGGGGTAGTAAATATTGAGGAGGATAGCCTTAGACAACAAGAGGATCTTTACGGGCTGGTCAGATAGACTGATCAGGAGCAAACAGTATCCAACATGGATAAGTGTGAGGTGATACACTTGGGCAGGACTGAAAAGGGAAGGGAAGATATAATGAGCAATAGGACCCTGGGAAACACCAAGGATCAGAGCGACCTTGGTGTGCATGTACACCAGTCCCTTAATGTATCGGGACAGGTGGATAACATGGATAAAAAACCCTATGGGATACTTCCCTTTATTAGTTGAAGCATAGAGCTTAATTCAGAGCAGTGAGGTCATGTTGGAACTGGGTGAAAAATTGATTAGGTCACAGCTAAAGAATTGTGTGAAGTTCAGGAATCCACATTATGGGACAGAGCAGATTTGCCAGGATGTTACCAGGGCTGGAGAGTTTCAATTCTGAAGAGAATTTGGATAGATTGTTTTCTCCAGGGAGGAGGAGATTGAGAGGAGACATGATTGAGATGCGTAAAATTATGAGGGACATAAATACAGTTGAATTGAAAATGGTTTCCCCATGATGGAGTGTTCAGTGACCTTGGGACATTAATTTAAGGTACGGGGCAGGGCGATTGTTTTTATTCATTCATGAAACATGCATATCACTGGCTGGCCAGCATTCATTGCCCATTCCTTGTTGACCTCTTGAGAAGATGGCGATGGGCTGCCTTCTTAAACCGTTCCAGTCCACGTGCTGGATGTAGACCCATAATGCCTTGAGGGAGTGAATTCCAGGATTTTGACCGAACAAAGTGAAGGAGTGATGATATATTTCCAAGCCAGGATGGTGAGTGCCTTGGAGGGGAATTTGCAGGTGATGGTGTTCCCCTTTATCTGCTGCCACTGAACGTTTAGCTGGAGATGGTCGTGGGTTGGGAAGGTGATGTCTGAGGATCTTTGGTGAGTGTTAGAGGTTTATCGGAGATGTGAGGGAAACCTTTTCACTCGGAGGATGGCGGGAAAATGGAAGTCATTGCTTTTAAGGGTGACACAGACATGAAACCCTCATAATGTTAAAGACCTGTTTAGGTGTGCACTTGCAATGTCGATGTATAAGGCATTGGGGCAACTGCTGGATAATAGAATTGGAATGGGTAGATGGTTGGTTTTGACCAGCATGGACTCAATGGGCCAAAGGGCCTTTTACTCTGCTCTAGATCTCTATGACTCTATGATTAAGACCATTAGGGGTCTTGTGGTATAGTGGTAATGTCCCTCCTTCAAAGCCCGGACGCCTCCATGAAGTCCCACTTGATTCATGGGTGTGTAATAATATCTCTAATCAATGTGTTTGGACAATATCTCCAGGAAAGTATTACTCACTTGAAATATCTGGCAATGGGCATCAAAGTGCCACATCTTAGCATAGTGAGGGGATGGTAAGTGGGTTCTGGAAGGGGTAGCATAAAAGGTATGCCTTAGTAAGGGGCACACTTTGAATTTAACTTCCAATAAGTTCCCTCATGTAAACTGTGATCCACAATATCTCTGAGACACTGTGAACCGTGATTCTTTAAAATCATGGACCGACTGGGTGTACATTGTGGAGGAGCAGGATGTGTTTCCCTCTGCAATGGAGGGGATTGGCTCAGAGTGCTGGGTGCAGGGTTTTATAACTTGAACCATGGGACTGTGGGAAAATTGGAAACCCTGGGATAGGGTTGGGAATCATGGAATCAGGAACCTCCATGGTAAGGCATCTGAGACTTCCCGACTTGGAGAATGTGGAAAGATCGTTTATGCTCTTCTTTTGTTGAGAACCTCAATCAAATCATCCCAAACCTTCCAGTGTAACAGGATACAAACATAATTTGTGATCCCACACCTTGTAATTTAACTCTGTGAGACCTGATGTCATCATTCTGCACCACACTCTTTCTCAGGTCAGAATATCCTTCCCAAGGTGTGGTGCCCAGAACGGCTCCTGAATTGAAAAAGAAATAAAATTAAAAATTATCCTTCTCAGGTTCAAATTCTTCCACGGCATTGGGTCTGTCATCCTCATATACTCACAATATTTCCAAATCTGGCCCCTCCATATCCCTTCCTGTAAATGTAAACTCACCATAGTCCCAGAGGGCATCGGGCTGTTCTCTCATTAGAGAGGATAAAGCTGGGCAAACGTGAGGACTGCAGGTTCTGGAGATCAGAGTCTAGATTAGAGTGATGAAGGGCTTTTGCCCGAAATGTCGATTTTCCTGCTCCTCGGATGCTGCCTGATCTGCTGTGCTTTTCCAGCACCACTCTAATCTCCACTGTAATAGTAACATCACTGGGGTCTAATTTTCAATCTCCAAGACTGTGAGAATCCCTGTCCAAACCTCTCCAACTCTCTTTCCCCCTTTTAAGTCACTCCTTAAGACATGCGTGTTGGAACACCACCTGTCCAAATAACTCCGAATATGGTTTGATGTCTGATTCTCATGCAGTTCATTCAACATTTTCCAATGGTAAAGCTGTGATGTGAATCCAGGATTCTGTACGATTCTTTGATTCTAGAGTCAGAAAGCTGATGCAGTAAGGCAGTTTCAGAGTGAATACTGTTTGTATTACAGCTCAGCCTGATTCCTGTACCTATGCCAGCATCGTGTTTGACAGCAACAGAAAAGGTAACCAGCTACATACTTTTTGCCCACATAGTGGTATTTCTAAACATTTAAAATACATCCTCCTCACTAACAGACTATTCTCTTTCATTTCAAGGTGGCAAGACTCTCCGGGTTGCTGATTCAGAAGAGAGTGAGTCAGTTTTGTCCTTTCAGAATCCGAATCCTAATCCTTTCTCCTTTCCCAATCCCTGAAGCCCATTCTCCAATGTGTGGGACAGTACTAGATGGGCCTGGGTGATCCATTTCCTTGTTATTTGAGACCCCAACGTTGGGTAGCGCCATTATGGAGATTTGATCACATGACCTTAAAGTCCCATTCCCTCACCATGATGCTGTTGTCATTGGCCCATCGGTCTGTTCATCTTTATTAGGGTGTTCCTTTACTCCACCAATCAGAGAGAAAACAGTCTCTCCATTATCCCATTGGATGATACTTGACTGTCTCTCAAAAAGCTTGTCTCTCCCAATGTATTTGTGAGCGTCATAAAGTAAATGAGGGGGAAAATGAACAACTGATGGAGTAAATATTTCCCTTTCCTGTAACTGCTCTGATAGTGATGGGACTGATATTTGGGTAAATATGCTCCTTTCCTCTATTTACCTTCAAACTGAATTGATAATGATCATCAGCTCTGATTTCTGTCTCTTTCTAGCGGATGTAACCTATGCAGCTGTGGTGAAGACTCATTAGGAGCGAATAAGAACTGAACCTGTGTAACTGAGGTTGCATTGTTTCTCAGATCAAATTCAAGGAACATCATGGAACTTACCAGCTCAGAAACTTGGCATTATTATTCTTCAAAAGTGTTTTTTAAAATTTTTTTAAAACTTGTGCCTTTTTATCTTAGTGTGTTTTTAATTGTGGACTGAAGCACATCAGAATTGTTGAAAACCAAGGATTGTTTAAGGGATACTGCACTCTTTGAAAGCAAGTAACCTGACACTCATTGTAAGTATTGTTTACACAGCTGCTGGGTCAGACAGCAGCAGAAGAAGGTGCAGACGAACTGGAGACATGCCCATGTACAAATGGTGATTCAGGCAGAAACAAGTATCTGATTGGTCTTTGTACTAAAGACCAGTATCAATGACAAAGACCATCTTGCTGCCAATGACTATGTGATTGGTTCCCAGGTAATTGAACAGTTTGTGGATATGAACATGACAGGGAGAAGCCATCCGACCTCCACCATCTGAGGACCTGTTCATCATCAGCTCTGTTCCTGGCAGGAAAAGCTACTTTAAATCTGAGGATAACCAGCTGATTGTCTTTTCCTTCAGCAGCTGCAGAAAGTTCTGACCTTTAATGAGTAAGTCAGACCTTTTATAAACCACAGACTGTATCTCTGGTAAACCAGTGACAGTATCTGGAGAAGCAGCATTCTGATCAGCACAAGAAATATCTCAGTGGATCCCACGAACAGGGATTGACGAAACTGTTTTCTGTGTGTTCCTTCCACTCAAAGATTGATGTTTAGTTTCTGTGTGTGTGTCTGTGTGTGCACGTGCATGACTGTGTGTGTCTCTGTGTGTGTCTGTGTGTGTCTGTGTCTGTGTGTGTCTGTGTCTGTGTGTGTCTGTGTGTGTGTGTGAGTGTGTGTGTCTGTGTGTGTGTGAGTGTGTGTGTCTGTGTGTGTGTGTGTGTGTGTGTGTATGTGTATGTGCGTGTGTATCTGTGTGTGTGTGTGTGTCTGTGTGTGTGTCTGTGTGTGTATGTGTGTGTGTGTACAATATGTGCTTGCTTTTAAGGGGACTTGGTTCATGAGCATCTTGTTTTAACTAATGGCATTATAGCTCAATGGTCCATCATTTTTCTGTGGAATTAGGTCTATTTATGTGTGATAAATAGTAATCCTTGTGAAGTCCAGAAACCTAGTGTGTGCTTTCTGTCATCTTTAGTCTAAAACTCAGGAGAAACTAACTTTTGTGACAACACAAGGAATAATGCAACTTGATTTCCAACATGCTACCTCAGTGAGGCATAACAGTATCCATCCATATGTAATAGACCACACTTGGAATATTGTGTTCAGTTCTGGTCGCCCTACTATAGTAAAGATACAGAGGGTTTGGAGAGGGTGCAAAGAAGGTTTACCAGGCTGCTGCCTGGACTGGAGAGCTTGCCTTATGAAGAAAGGTTGAAAAAGCTCAGACTTTTCTCTCTGGAGTGAAGGAGGAAGAGAGGAGACCTGATCAAGGTGAACAAAATAATGAGAGGAATAGACAGAGGCAATAGCCAGATTCTTTTCCCCAGGGCAGGATTGACTGGTACGAGAAGTCATAGTTTGAAGATATAAAGGAGGAAGGTATAAAGGAGACCTCAGAGGCCGGTTCTTTATGCAGAGAGTTGTGAATGTATGGAATGCATTGCCAGTTGTGGTGGTGGAAGCAGAGTCATTGGGGACTTGCCTTAAAGGGTCAGTTTCAAGTACCCTACCACACAGAGTGCACAGCAGGGGGGTAACCACAGGATGTCTACACTGGCCTAATCTACTTAACTGAACAAAGAATTCTCAAGTGCTTGCCTTAATGGGTCAGTTTAAGTACTTTACGATAAAAACAAACAAACTATCCCAACCACTGAAAGCGGCAATGAATTGATAAGTGCATCCTGGATTGTTTGATGTGATGAAATAGCTCTTGCTTGCGGTCCGTGGTTACCCTGGGGAGAGATCTGTTGTTATCCTTGTTTAATAGCTGAACTGTTTTGACACAGTACAATGGATATGCTCAGGATGTATGTGACCTAACCCTCTCCCACTTTTTTTAAAACAAAAACAAAACATGGTAATGTGAATCCCAGGTGGAATGTTAGTTTGGGTTTCGAGGCCTATTAGGATCCAACCTTGGTTTCTAGCGGTAGAGGGTAGGACTGTTTAAATGACCTGACCATGATGTGGTTAGGAGAAAAACAAAATCTGAGACGAGGTGGTCATGAAGACCAATGTTTCAAAGACGAGTGAATGTGTCGGGGATTGCAAGAGATCAATCATTGAAATATCAACCAAAATGAAGCTGGCCTGACTGACAGAGACCACTTTAAATGTGGGTCATAGAAATGAAGATGAAAGTGAAGGTACCATGAAGAATCTGACTTGGAGATTCTATCCAATGAGCAGAAAAGTGAAGAATTATAACTTGGTTAAATTCCTCAGCGTGCAGAGGAATAAAGCAGGAAGAGGTGTGAGCTGCATGAGAGTTTTGATCACCAGAAACAGTTGCACCTTCCCTTGAGTGGCTGTCAGGAGCTGTTTCATCACTTGGATCACTGAATCAGTGAATTTGTCAAAGAGACACGAAACAGAGAGTCTGAATCCTCTGTCTCTGGGGTGTCTGTATCAAATCCTCCCTGTTCTCCTATTGGTGTGCTCTCAGTCCCCCTATTGGAGAAATGTGGAATTGCCACCTGGGAGTTTGCGTCAGTTTTGTTTCGTCTGGAATTCTCTCGGTTCCCAGACAAGGGCCATGCCATGCCCCCTATTGGAGACATCTGGAATTACCGTCTGGGGGTCTGAGCTCGACTGCTCTGGGTTTCCCTGTTGGTTTACTGTCACTCCCCCTTTTGGAGTCATCAGGAACTGCTGCCTGACAGTCTGAGTGAGTCTGTTCTGAGTGAGTCTCATGTCCATGGTGCGGGGATACCGTTAAGTGTCTGAGTTATACTGAGTCAGGAATGTTCAGTTTGCCGATCTGTCGGGGGGGTCTCGGGAATCTGTGACATGTCCGTGTTGTCACTGAGTAGTGTGTGATGCCAATCTGTTGGACACTCTCCTATTGGGTCATTTAAACTGGTCGGGGGTCCCTTGGATGTGGAATCTGCTGCCGGTGACAGTGATGGAAGTGTATCATTTCCATCAGGGGTGGGTGCCCTGAGGATGTGTTATGGGGTGTCCTTGGTCTTGTTATTTGGTCTGAAACTGTGTCATCTGCCTTCCATATACTAAGGTGGTGAGAGTGGCTGTGTTGTGTGCCAAAGGCTTTTAACTGGTTTCTGTGGTACCAGCCAGTTTTACCTGTGGCGGGTAGAATCTTATAGACTGAGGGGCTAGCTTAATCCACCACCATAAGTGGATTGGAATATTTAGGGGGAAAGGAAGGAACTTGGCTCATAGACCTGGAGCATTACTTACTATCCTGTGGGGTTCTCGACACGGTTAACTTTGTGATTTAAGTAAACCTTACTTAGTTTCTTTCTTGTACCTAACTGGATGGCTATGGCCAGCTAAGTGCCTTTGCTATTGTGGGGGAGGTGCTGTCCGGCTTTTTGTGGAGAAGGGCAGTGAGGGCAGGCTCTGATAGGTCAAGTCCGAACAGGTAGACAACCCCTTTCATGGGTCAGCCTGTCATCCATTGTTGGGGGGGGGTGGGGGTGAGGGGGTGGTATCTCCTCACCATGAGGACAAATGGAAGCACTGTCTCCCAGGTTTTGTTATTCTGTTGCACTGTTTTCCTCATCATCCCTTTCAGTCTGCGGTTCATTCTGTCTGTGATCCCACTGGATTGGGGGTGGTAAGTGATGTGGAATTCCTGTTTGATACCAAACATGGTCATCACATTTTGCATTACTCGGCTGGTGAAATGGGGTTCCCTGATCTGACTCGATACTGCAGGGTAAACCCCATCTCGTGAACACCTGTTGTGTGAGGATCTGGGCTGTTGTTCTCACTGTGTTTGTCCCAATGGGAAATGCATCGATCCATTTTGTAAAAGTGTCTATGATGTCATGGATGGAGGTGTATCTGTTTTCACATGGAGGCAGGGCACCTTTAGAGTCAACTTGGAGGTTTGTCCAGGGCCCTTCCACTGGACGTGTGTGCCAACACAGTTCTTCAAGTGTTCTGTCACAGCCTCTATTCCCTGGTGCCCATGCCCATCATGGAATTGGTAAATAATGTGGTTCCTGTCCTGAGTCAGGACTACATAGAATCCTGCCTTTTGGTCTAACCCATCATGTACTTGCAGGGAATCTTTCCACCAAGCTTAGGCATCTGCCTGCCACAATCTGTTTTAACGGGTCATCACGATGCTGCTCTTGTCTAAGGTCTTCTATGTTAGTCTGATTTACAGTGACTGCATTGGCCTGCTCACCAATGGGTAACTACCACAATGTTCCAACATGAGCAACATTTTTTGGAGAATTCACCTGCTCTGTAGTTACCTTCTGGGGATGTCTTGTGGTGGTGTTTAACTTTAATTATACTGTATTGCCTTCCACAGGCAGACTGCAGTCCGTACTGAAATAAAGGGGGCTGTTGGTAGTCATTTCCCATTGGCAGAAATTAACCCTTTGCTTCCCAGAGTGGTGTAAATTCAGTGAGGCTGTTGCACACACACATGTTGTTGGAAAATATATCTGTTGGTGGACGAACAGGTTGGAGTGGCGAACTACATAAGCCACAGCTGCTAGTTCCACAGCCTGGGCACTGAGCTGTCTGGGTAATTTTCAGGCTAATTGAACCAATAGCTGTCCCTGAGTGTTGGTCTTGTATATCCCACAGCCGGTGATCCACATGCCATCCTGTCCCGTGGAGGCTCCACCTACATAAATTCCGATGGCTGTGTCTGCTTGGTTATTCTCTTGTCTCATCCCTAATCGTTTTCCCTGCTGTTTGGGTCATAAAAGGGCCGGTGGGGTGTTTTGTGGCTGTGATTTGGCAGTCATGTGGGTCTCCTCCATAATTCAGGCCATCAGCTAGGAAGCTGGGCACCTTGGTACGTTTGACCGTAATGTCCCAACTCTGAAGCAGTGGAGTCCATCGTGTGGCTCGAATCTGTCTCACTGAGCCATCTTTGATTGGACTGTCTAGCAGGAGCTAGATTGGTGTATGTTCAGTCAGTATGGGCAGTGGGTTTAAACCAATAATGTAGTCAAAGTATTGGCCTGCCCAAAGGACTGTGTGGTGGTGCCATTCCCACATGGAAAGCCCTTGCTCCACGGGCTGTAGGACCCTGGAGGCATAAGCTCCTGGCCCCTACCTACCGTGTCACTCTTGCAGTGGAACAGCAGCTATCGTCTGGTCTGTGGCTGCAGCTTTGAAGACGTATAGTAAATCAGGGTTGGGAACTAGTCAGGCGGGTGTTGTTGTGAGGGCGTGTTTTAACTCAGTTACTCCTCTGTGTGTTGAGGAGTCCAATTCCAGGCAGCGTTCTTTATCAGTAACTCTGAGACTGGGTCTGCTTTGATGGTGAACCTATCAATGTGGTTCCTGCACTATCCCACTAACCCAAGGAAGGATCAAAGTCCACGACCATCTCGGGGGAGTGGGAGTTGTTCTACGGTCTCTAATCACTTTTGGTCTATTTCCCTTTTCCTGTAGGTGATTATCATTCACAAGGATGTGACCCTAGGCTGTAGAATTTGTGTCTTTTTCAGATTAATTTTGCATCCTAGCCTGTGTAATAGATCGAGGAATTCACCCCGGAGCTGAATGTGCTCCTTCTTTGTCTCTGTTTACACAAGTCGGTCGTCTACATATTGTATGAGGCAAAAGTGAGGCCTGCAGATGCTGGAAACTAGAGTTTAGATCAGAGTGGTGTTGGAAAAGCGCAGCAGGTCAGGCAGAATCTGAAGAGCAGGAAAATCGACAATTCCGGCAAAAGCCCTTCATCAGGAATATCTCTGCCAGTAACCTCCTCCAAATAAGGGTACGAGGCACCTCCATGTCTATTGAATGACTCCCTGCTCCCAATTGTCCCGAGGGTGGACATTCCATTGTCCCATTCAAGTCCAACTTCAGGTGTGTATTGCAGGGTCTGTAGCTGTCAGGTTTGTTTGTAAACCGTCTGTGAGCAGCTGTAGCCTGTCTGGATCCTGCAGCATGTGGATTTGCACAGTCACTTTAGTCAAGGCTGGGTTCGATTACCCAGCATGCTTTAATCACTGTCCATCTTTTGTAACTCCATGGTAAGTTTGTTATTCTCCATCATAATTTCATTATTTTAGCTGACCCATCTGACCACAAGATGTTGTGGGCACAAGGGATATCAGACTTTCAGTGGTTTTCCAGTGAGTGGTGAATTAGTTCAGGAATAGCCCCTGGTAAAACCGGGATAGAATTGGATGTGGGGGATGCCACAAGGACCAGGTCGGTAATTAATGATGTGGAAATGACTGCCGACAGACCGGGATCCCGTTACTGAGTCACCCTTCAGTTCCCTGTGCACAGGACACAGGCTGTGGCCAACCAGCTCAGAGCTTCTGATCTCCGAGGTCAGCCAGGGTTCTCCTGATTGGCCTGGGTTAACAATCCCAATCAAGGACCTGGTGGGCAGTGAGATCAACCTGGTTCCAATCACTACAGATGTGGGGACTGGAGGTCAGCAAGTTGATACTGAAACATTTCTTTGGAGTTGTAGTTCTGAAACAACTAATAAAAATAAAGAACCAAACCATAACTTGGGGATTGTCACAAAATTCAGAGCAAATTTAAAATTAAATTCAAAATGCCATTGTGGGCCAAGATGGTGCCCTCCAGCCCATCTCATGCTCACTAATCACATTCAGCATTTAGCACAGACACAGGAAGCTTCTTACAGTTGTCAGCCATCCACAGTTGAGTCAGGGAGACAGCCTTTCTCAGGGGCCCCTGGTACACTCAGCCGAGTGCAGCCTCCGATCTGTCCTGGCCCTGCTCGGGGCAGTCAGAGTCAGGATGCTCTCCATATAAGGGATGAGGAACCGAATAATCAGCAGCACACTCTCCGTCTTGACCCTTTCTGCTCCATCCCAGGCTGTTTTCCTCCTGGAATGACAGAGGCAGGTAAAAATACTCCAAAAAACTTGGTGCAGCTTGGACCGAGCCAAAGAAACACAAGAGACAGCCCCCAAGCTTTGGAGCATTGAGAAGGCAATTGTGGGGCCTGTAGAAATAACATGCAAACCACACCCTGGCTTCAGCAGCCACAACAAATATTGCAAATCTCCCTCATTCTGTTCAGTTCTATATTTGGTTCTAAATGGATCAGAAATAAATATCCTAATGACACAGGCAGGGAGTGTTTCATTCTGTTAATTGATTCTGTTCATGGTGGATGACATAGTTTAGCCAAGCATCAGGTCTTTACGACCTTGTTCGGATAGTCTGAAATTCGGAGAATTGAATGCCGGATAATTGAGGTTCCTCTGTGTGTGTATGTCAGCAGTGTCAGTACAACCCAGACTCTCTGTGCATCTTTTTACACATGGGAGTGGTGATGACCTCGCCAGAGATCTCTGGTCCTGGGTCAGTCCTTAGCTCCACGAGGTGTGTTCAGTTCAGAAGGTCCAGGACAGCAGCCAGCGTCTGTGTCTCCAGTCCGTCTCTCTTCAGCAATTAAGAGGGATCCATATTATCCTTTGTCTGATCCAGGGGTGCTCCTGTCCTGGGAGTGTTTGACAGGGACAATGTCTCATGGAACCATAGTATCCCTATAGTGTGGAAGCACGGCATTCGGCCAATCAAGTCGACACTCACCTTCTGAAAGACATCACACCTGTATCCAACCCCCTCCCTTATCCCTGCATTTCCCATGGTGAATACACCTCACCTGCACACCTTTGGACTGTGGGAGAAAATGAAAGCACCCAGAGAAAACCCACGCTGACACAGGGAGAATGTCTCTGATGGGTTTGTACAGTTGCCAAAGAGTGGAATTGAATCAGGTCCCTGGTGCTGTGAAGCAGCAGTGCTAACCACTGAGCCACCGTGCTGGCAGTAATGTGCAGAGGAGCTTTACTGTGTATTTAACCCAGTGCTTACCCAGTTCTCACAGCATTTGATGTTGGGAATGAGGATTTTGAGAAATTTATTGGAAACTGGTGCAATATTTCCTATTCTGGAGTGGCTATGATTGGTGCCTCACTTTCAAAACAGTCTTTTCACTCTCTCTGCTACTGACTGTACACAGACTTCCCTTTCTGGTTCCTTTCATGTAAGATTGATCAATATTCCCTTGGCAGTGCACAGGAAGTCAAGTACCTTTTGTAGATTTTTGTGAAAGGACAAGAGGAAGCGAGTGAGAAGGGTGAAATGCTGCAGTATTGATGATGAGGTGTCTCTATGTGTGTCTTTCTGCAGTCCTCCTCAGCCTCGGTACAGGGAAACATTAAGTATTTTCTAACACTGACCTTTCTAATCTATTTTGTTAATCATGGATTTGCTTCTTCCTTGATGACCCGTCTACTGCCTGGTATTTATTTCCCAAAGCTGTTGCTGTTCACCACAATGAGCCTTTTCCTTCCCCTTGGTTTCTTCATCAGGGAGGAATAACTTCCTTTTTAAAAAAATGAAGGCAGGATAACATTGCTTACCTGAAGCTGCCAAAACATTCCCATCAGAGCTCCGTGTGGGACAGAACCCACAGAAATTCATGTGACTTTCCAAAGAGTGAGGGGAGATACAGAACACTGCAGGCACACCCAGGTTTCAGAGAGATACTGGGACAGAACTGACTGAGAAGTGACAATAATAAAGACAAACCTTCCATCTGCCTTTTGAACCACTTTATCCCCCTGTGCTGCTAACTTAAGTGACCAGTACATATGGACCAATGTCCCTTTCATCCTCTGTTCTTTTCAAGGTGCTGTTGTTCACCATGTCTTCCCTTGCCTTGTTTGTCCTGCCCAAGTGCATCATCTCATATATATCCACATTGAATTCCATTTGTAACTGCTCAATCTATCAGACCAGCTCATCTATATCCTCTTACCATCTCAGACTCTTATATTCAGCTCTATCAAGATGAATGCTGATGTTGCATTTGCCTTCCAAACTGCCAAGTGAACCTGCATGCTGCCCTTAAGTGAATCCTGAACCAGGACTCCAAAATCTACAACTCTTTTCTTCCAAACAAAGTACAAAACCCTTCACATTTCCCCATTATCATCCATCTGTCACTTCTTTGCCCACTCTTGTATCCTCTCCAAGTCCTTCTGCAACCTCCCAAATAGACCATATCCACTGGCTGTCCTTAGTCTAACTTACTTGTTACCATCTCGAAGAATTCTAACAGATTTGCCAGATATGACCTCACCTTAACAAAGTCATGTTGACCCAGGTGAATTTCATCATGTATTTCCAAGTGCTTTGCAATCTTATTCTTTATAACATAAAAACTAAAATCTCACAAATGACTGAGGTCAGGTGAACCAGCCGACACTTTCTTGTCTTCTGCCTCCCTCTCCTTAACAAAACCGTGTTTTCTGTTTTTAATACATCCCTTCCTCTCCAACTGTAGATTAATTGTGTCCCTGAAAATTGTTTCCAATTGATTCCCCCCTCCTGAGGTGAGACTGACTGGAATGTAGTTACTTGGTTTATCCCTTGCTCCCTTTTTGAATTGCGGTACCACATTGGCTTCCCTCCAGTCTAACTATACCTCTCCAGTAGCCAGAGAAGAAGTGAAATGTTTTGCAAACATCCTGACTATTTCCTCTTTTGCCTCACACATAAACCTGGGACATATTTAATCCAGCCTTGGATATTTAGTTTTTAGCCTGCCAGACCACTCTGAACATTCAGGATAAAGCATCAGCAATTAGTTTTGCTTTCCCAACAATATGTACAACTTTTAGACAGCTGCAGATCTAAGCTCCACCTGCACAACCTTGGAGTCTTAGTTTTAATTTTTTTGTTCAAAAGTAAGCAGATTATGATTAGGAAAAAACACACAGTCTCAGTGTTTCCATGTCAAACATAATCTTCAACGTGTTGAAGAACTGATCACAATGCTTCCTTTTCTATAGTCAAGCAGCATTTCTGATGTTGGTTCCACGTTTTTGAAAGATAGGCCATAGGCCTCTCCATTCCAGCCTCATCGTCCTGTAAGAGAGCTGCTCTAATCCCCAAATCACTAACATCTCCTGCGAATTGAAATGATCCATTACACTTCAATGCACTTAATACAGATTCAGTTGTTAAAATTACTTTTCGTTTTTCAAAGGCTGCCTGGCATCATTCTGTAGACCATTCCATCTTTATTCATTTTTGTAACAAATTATTCAAGTGAAATAACTCCCCAGAGGCTGGTATCCATCATGAAGTCCCCCTTTATTTACATGTGGACAATCCATGACACTGATCCAGCTCCCTCAGAGCCAGCTCTCAGAGTGAACAGAACCTCTGACATTCCTGTTTTTTCAGTCAGCCAGGTCTCCTTGATTGGCCCAGATTAACAGCCCCAGTCGGGGAACTGATATTCTATAAGGTGAACCTGGCTGACCTCGTTACAATCACTCCATCCTTCCCCGCCTGAATCCGAGGACAGAAGCCAGTTCTTTTCTTCGTAGATCCTCCTGGAATGTTTGAGCACTGGGTCAGGTCCCTCCAACTCTGCCCCCGATATGGGCAGTGTGGAACACCCAGCCGCTCACCTCTTGTGCCTGGATTGTCTTGGAAGAAATTCCTTCTCCTCTCCAGACATCAAAGGCACTGAGGCAGCGACATCCGCTGTGTCCAATTCAGATTCCGAAGGATCTTCAAAGCAAGATTCCCTACAGTGTGGAAACAGGCCCTTCGGCCCAACCAGTCCACACCGACCTTCCGAAGAGTAACCCACCCAGACCCATTTCCCTCTGACTAATGCACCTAACACTATGGACAATTTAGCATGGCCAATTCATCTGACTTGCACATCTTTGGACTGTGGGAGGAAACGGGAGCACCAGGACGAAACCCACGCAGACAGGGGGAGAATGTGCAAACTCCACACAGACAGTCACCCGAGGCTGGAATCGAACCTGGGACTCTGGTGCTGTGAGGCAGTAGTGCTAACCACTGAGCCACCGTGCCGCCCCATGCTTGATGGACAGGCAGAATGCACGGGTTCCTGAACAATTAGAAACACTGCCAAGGAGCCGGGCATGGGTTGTTTCTGCACTGTTTGTGAGTTTGCAGCTTTCATATGGTCCATGTCCTTGTTCAGGACCATTGGACTGACCAGAACTTTATACATCACAGGACCTGACCTCGTGTTGACCATGTAGCTTACCCATGCAGAGCCATTCCTGTGGTTCCTCGACCAAACTTCATCCCCTGAAGAAGGTCAGAAGTCAGATGACACAATGGGCGCAATTGCTTGCGCTCACTTTATCTTCCAATGAGTGTGACCTGGTCTTGTTGACTCTGGAGCCCAAGTCGGTCCCTTGGGGTTCCTGGAATTCACATTTTTACCTTCTAAGGTACATGGTCACCTGGGAGAAACATCTAAGGACTGTGTCTAAGTTCTTGAAGTGCTCCTTATTAATCTTCCCTGGTGTTTGCATGTCATTGAGATAAATGCCACCATGTGGTGAGAACTTGTAACATGTTCTCCATTGTCCATTGAGAAACTACCCAGGCTAATGTTACTCCAAATGGCAGTATCGTGTATTGATACTAACCTTTATGGGTATTAATTGTAGAATATTTGTGGGAATCCTCATCTAACTGCAATTACAAATACACACGGGTCATGTTCAGCTTCATGAAGGACAGCGCCCCCTTCCAGCTTTGTGAATATATCTCACTGTGAGGGATTGGGTATTTATCCAGCTGTGAAAAGCTGTTTACCATTTGTTTAAAATACCTACAAATGGCAAACTGACCAAAGGAGTTCACAATTGGTATGACCGGGGCTGCCTATTCTGTAAACTGCACTGGTCTGATGCTTCCTTTGCCTTCCAGCCGTCTGATTTCTGCCTCCAATTTCAGGCAAATGGCACAGGCTGGGCCTTGCAGCCTTCTGGAATTACTTCCTGGTCAACATGCACAGTGGCCTTGTCTCCCCTGATAGTCCCGAGAGCTTTCTGAAAAATGTCAGGTGTTTCATTCGGACTCAGGCAGCCATTTTCCAATTGGAGAATATTGAGCCAATCTCGGTGAATCTTTCTCAACCAATTTTAGCCCCATCAAGCTTGCTGCATACTATAGTCAGTGGCAAATGAACCAACTGGTTCTCATAAGAGGCCCTTAATCTGTAAAGGTTACCCAGTGTAACTTGTTAGTCTAGCTGAGGTCTTGCACAAGCTGGGTTGGAGTCCAGAGTGAATAATGTTAAACACTGGTTCTGTCATCACTGAAACACCCACACCAGTATCGGGCTCCATTAGAAGCGGGTTACCATTTAACCAGATGTTAATTTTGATTGGTTCTGATTTGGATGTTGCCAATAAACGTAACTGTTCCAAACCAGATGTAGGTGGATTTTCCCAAGGTGTGCACTCTCCTGGAATATGAGCTCTCTTACCCAGTTTAGGTACAGTGGGACTCTTTTTCTGTTTCGAGTCGAATATCGGCAGCAACTATCGTGGCCTGTTGGCCCAGATCCTGAAGACAATTTTAATTGTTTGGCTGAGGCCTGGCTTTGTTCTGGGGTTTTACTGTGGGCTGATCTCGAGTCCCTCTGCTCAGGGTATGCCCTGAGTGAGGCTATGCAATGGCCTTGGCTCAAATAGTGTTCCCTAAGCTCAATCGGCCTGGTGCGGGGGATCATTTCCATCAGGACGCCTTGCAACATGCTTGCCCAACTTGCCACATTTTCCATGATAAAGCCAGTTGTTGTGCACTTTGAAGTCCAGTTGGGCTTCAGCTAGTAGGTGCTTTTGTATGGTTACATCATTAATCCCAAACACCAAATGGTCTCTCAACACCTCCTTAAGGGTTAAACCAGAGTCACATGCCACTTTCAGTTGTCTTAGCCCAGTAAAAAATCCTGATATGGATTCCCTTGGTTCTTGAATTGCCAAACCAGGACCATTTCAGAATTCGAGGAGACTTGGGATTATAATTTCTCTTAACTAAATCCACAAACTCTTGAAAGGTTTTAGTATCTGATGCCTCAGTGAAAGTTACTCTCCTCAGAACAAAACAAACTGTGGCTCCACAAGCTGTCAGGAGAACTATTGATTGCTTTTCAACCACCCCGATATAATTTGGCCAGAATCAATAACACATTTTTTCCACATCCTGGGGCCTAGTCTTTGACAGTAGGATAAAATGAGTCAATCTTCAGAAATAACAGGATGATGTCAGAAATGTTTACCCCAACTCAAAGATAACTGTTACAAGCAATTTTTTTTCAGGAGCATACTTATCTCTCAACACCACTGAAATAACTCCACAGAGACTGGAATCCCTCACCAAGTCACCCTTTGTGGAAAGCCCTTCACACTGATCCTCTCTCAGAGCCAGCTTTCAGAATGAACAGGATATTTGACACTCCTATTTATGTCTGTCAGCCAGGGCTCCTTGATTAGACCCGATTAACAGCCCCAATCAGGGGACTCATATTTTATAAGGTCCACCTGGCTGACCTCCTTCCAATCAATACATCAAGGGTGCGTCTATTGTCCTAAACTTAAATCAAAATTTTGGTAAAATCCACACGTGCCCAAAAGCCTCATTTTCTCTCATTTTGTGTGAAAGTCAATGAAAGCTTTTGTTTTTCCTGTTCTGTGTGACACCTGTCCTTGTCCCACACACATCCCACAACATCATCTTGCCTTTCGCAAATTCACTTGTTCCCTGATTTAACACCAACCCAGCTGACTGGAGCTGTGGAATATTTGTAAAATGTTGTAATTTTCCACGTTGTACTATGTATTACAACATCATCCAAGTAAACAACAATTGATGCTTTTCCTACAATCAGGAGTATCAACTGAATATGTTCCCGACCTAACCCTTTTAATTACCTTGAAAGGAAAAACACTACATTTTGCTTTAAATGATTCACCTTCGAACAGAAACAGTCTCACAACTTCATCTCCTGCTTTAAAAATTCTTCTTGTCTGTTTATCTGGCCCACTTTAAGGGGAGACAATGGCAGCAATGGCCGAGTGGGATTATTGCTAGACTATTCATCCAGAAACTCAGCTCATATTCTGGGGATCTGGGTTTGAACCCTGGCATGGCAGATGGTGGAATTTGAGTTCACTCAAACAAAATGGAACAAAGAGTCTACTGATGGCCATGAAACATTGTTGATTGTCAGAAAAACCCATCTGATACACTGATGTCCTTCAGGGAAGTAAATCTGCAATCCTTACCTGGTCTGGCCTACATGGGACTCCAGATCTACACACTGTGTTTAACTCTCAGTTACCCTCTGAAATAGCCAACAAAGCCATTCAGTTGTACCAAAGACTTCAAGAGAATCCATGGATGGGCAATAAATGCTATACAGCCAGTGATGGCCACGTCCCAGAGAAGGATGTGGAAGCTTTTGAGAAGTTGAAGAGGATACTTAACAGAATGATGTCTGGACCGAAGGGCATCTGTTATGGAGAAAGTTTGAGGGAGCGAGGCCTTTTCTCATTGGAGTGAAGAAGGACGAGAGGTGACTTGATAGAGGTGTACAGGATGATGAGAGGCATAGATAGAGTGGATAGCCAGATTTGTTTCTCAGGATGGAAATGGCTATCATGTGGAGGCATAATTTTAAGGTAATTGGAAGAAGGTTTAGTTGAGATGTCAGAGGTAGGTTTCTTACACAGAAAGTGGTGGGTGCTTGGAATACACCAGTGGTGGTAGTAGAGTCAGATACATTAGGGACATTTAAGCAAGTCTTGGATAGGCACATGGATGATAGTAAAATGAAAGGTATGCAGGTCAGTTTGATCTTAGAAGAGGATAAAAGGTTGACACATCATTGAGGGCTGAATGGCCTGTGCTGTGCTGTGCTGTGCTGTGCTGTGCTGTAATGTGCTGTAATGTGCTGTGCTGTGCTGTGCTGTGCTATGCTGTACTGTGCTGTACTGTGCTGTGCTGTGCTGTGCTGTTCCATGTACCTCCAGATGCTCTTGTTAACCCTTTTGAGAAGAGAAAATCTCAGCCTTTGTTTCTATCATTTGGACTCCCATTACCATCGGTTTCGATCATGATTTTGAGAGTTCAGTAATCTGTGCCCAAAGCACTTTGGAATTGTGGATAGTCCACAGTCAACTTTTGTTGTTTAATCCCCAAATTACTGATGTTATCGTCACAATGTTTTGTCATGAAGTCTGATCCTTGATTAAATTGTGCTTCGGGATTGGTGGACCCTAACAATGAAAAGCTGTGCGAGTTTTTGTCACTACCACTGCAATTCTGATTGTTTGAAAGAGAATAGTCTCTGAAAATCCAGTTGTCATATCCAGAATGATAAGAAAATATTCACTTCCAGCCTTTGATTTTGGTAATGGTCCTATAAAACCCACCAGTACATGACAGAATGGTTCCTTATAAACTGGTGTCGGAATCGGGGTGCTAGTTTAATCATATATTGAGTTTTATCTCCAACTTGACATAATGGACACATTTGACAAAATTGGGGTGTCACAATCTGATGTACAACTAACCATCCTTCAGATCCAGCCTCCACTTCCTCACTGGTACTCCATTCTGAAGATAATAACACACTGGAGCTCCTTCAGCCTCTGCCTCAGTATGAATTGGCTGCACTGTTTAATTCGGGATCTGTTTTCTGGTCTGTCACTCAGGATGTCAAACCCAGCACTCTGCCTGCAATATCTTCACCTCTCTGGAATGTTTCAGCTATCCTTGCACTCGCTTGTGGGGTCTCATCAACCCGTTTGGATGGATTTTGTTTAACCATCCCTCTGGTTACTCCACACAAAGGAAAGATACCAAGAACCTGATCTATAATTATTTTGTCTTTTGAACCTCCTTTAGGTATTCTGTAATTCTGAGCAAAACTATTACCTTCAGTCCGGCCAAATCATTCTCCAGCAGTAAGTCTACTCCCTCAATCGGTAATATCTTTACAACTCCAATAGTACGTCTCCTGATAAAGCACTTTCCAATTTATTTTATATAATGGAACAGGAAAATATTCTCCACCAATCACATTTGTTAACCTTGGCTCCCATTAAACTCACTGGAGGAAAAGCAATCCTTTCTCCAGTAAAAGGGTTGATGTTGTCCCTGTATCTCTTAATATAGTTAAGGGTTTAGCTAGCTCACCTGAAGGAAAGGAGTCACTTTCCCTTTCGACAAAAGAAACCTCTCACCTACCTTACACATTACTGTACTCATGACAGAATTCACCTCTGGCCTTTTTGTTATAGTCAGAGCTACAGCGTGCTCCATGTTATTCTCTTTATTGTGCTCCCTTGTCGTCTTTGCTGACTCCTAGAAGTCCCATAGATTTTCCTCACACCTTCCAACATTCCGAATGCACATGACCCAACTTAGTCGAATAGAAACATTGAAGTTTCTGACCCGAACCTCCACCCTCAGCAATTTCCTTGTTAATTTTCGGGGATTCCATCCTGTCCGTCCTGGTGACCTACCTCCCTTTTCCTTCACCACTTTATATTTTTCTCACATTTCTGGGGGGACACAAAAAGAGATCAGAGGATCAGTTCGTATCCATCAGCCATTATAATGACTTGTCTTGCCCTGAGTACACTTTAGTATTTGACCTGAGTTCTGTTTACAGAAAATTAGGATGACTTTAATAATTTTGAAATAACAGGATGGCCCAGTGGTTAGTGCTCCTGCCTCCCAGCGCCAGGGACCCGGGTTTGATTCCAGCCTCATGTAAGTGTCTGTGTGGATTTGGATTAGATTCCCTTCAGTGTGGAAACAGGCCCTTCGGCCCAGCAAGTCCACACCGACCCTCCAAAGAGTAACTCACCTAGACCCATTTCTTTCTGACTAATACACCTAACACTATGGGCAATTTAGCCTGGCCAATCCACCTGACCTACACATCTTTGTGACTGTGGGAGGAAACCCACGCAGACACGGGGAGAATGTGCAAACTCCACACAGATAGTCACCCAAGGCTGGAATCAAACCTGGGACCCTGGTGCTGTGAGGCAGCAGTGCTAACCACTGAGCCACCGTGCCACCCCTTTCCACATTTTCCCTGAGTCTGTGTGGGTTTCCTTTGGGTGCTCTGGTTTTCTCCCACAGTCCTAAGATGTGCAGGTTAGGTGAATTGGCCATACTAAATTGCCCATAGCATTCTGGGATGTGTAGGTTAGTCAGGGGAAATGTTAAGTAGTATGGGAATGGGTCTGTGTGGGATACTCTTTGGGAGGTTCAGTGTAGACATGTTGGGTCAAAAGGCCTGTTTCCACACTGTAGGGATTCTATGAATAATTTCTCTTTGTAACATTGTAAGTATTGACAGGCTTAAATGCTCTTATCCATGAATGAACATTATTTTAAATCTCCCAAACTCAGTATATGTTTGTCCAGGCTGTTTCCATAAGTTCCAAAACCTCCAGCTGGATGTTTCCAGGACCAACTCCAATTCACATTGAACAGCTCATCGTAAACCCTGCACTGTTCCTGTGACAGGGATGTAGAAATCTCTTCTACTTTACCAATTCACTTATTTTGCTCGGGCAAGGTCAGTTCTGCTTTTGCCCACCTTATATCTGTTGTTATCTTCTCAAACAAC
The DNA here is from genome assembly GCF_047496795.1 of Chiloscyllium punctatum. Lineage (NCBI taxonomy): Eukaryota > Metazoa > Chordata > Chondrichthyes > Orectolobiformes > Hemiscylliidae > Chiloscyllium > Chiloscyllium punctatum. Next base: position 11,126,941 of record NC_092740.1, on the reverse strand, counting down.
ATGAAAATTGCTTCCATTTCCGTCTTTTCAAATTTTGACAAAACCTACTGTCGTGATTGAAATGTGGGCCTGGTGGATCTCATTGATTAGATTAGATTCCCTAAAGATGCGGAAACAGGCCCTTCGGCCCAACAAGTCCACACCGACCCTCCGAAGAGCAACCCACCCAGACCCATTCCCCTACATTTACCTCTGACGAATGCACCTAACACTACAGGCAATTTAGCATGGCCAATTCACCTAACCTGCACATCTTTGGACTGTGGGAGGAAACCGGAGCACTGGAAGGAAACCCAAGCAGACACGGGGAGAATGTGCAAAATCCACACAGATATGTTGCCTCAGGTGGGAATTGAACCTGGGTCCCTGGCACTATGAAGCAGCAGTGCTAACCACTGAGCCACCGTGCCACCCCTTTCAGAAGATCCTTGATTGGATTGTTACCTGGACCAAGGAGCATTGGGGGACAGATATAAACAGGAGATTCAGAGAGTCTCCTCATTCTCGGAACTGGCTCTGAGCTGGCTGGTAAGAGCCCAAGGAAATAAAATGTGACTTGGTGATAGGATCCTGGCCTCTGTGCAATCATTTCACCTGCACAATCTGAAAAATCTCCTGACTGATCTGTGAATTATGGCTCAAATCTTCCTCTTTAAGTCTCTTCCAAACATTTGGTTTAACTTGCCTCGCATGGAGTAACATAGAACCCTAATGTGTGGAAACAGGCCATTTAGCCCATCAAATCCATGTTGACGTTCAAACGAGGATTCCATCCCGTCCCTGTAACCCTGCATTTCCTATGGCTAATCCACCTAACCTAAAATCCCTGGGCACTATGGGTAATTTAACATGACCAATCCACCTAACCCGCATACCTCTGGACTGTGGGAGGAGACTAGGTGACCCAGAGCAAACCCACACAGACGGTCCCAAGGGTGCAATCAAACCTGGGTTCCTGATGCTGTGAGGCAGCAGTGCTAACCACTGACCCACTGCTCCTAAATGGCATCATTTTCAATTTCGGTTACTTTTCTTTCTCTTGCCACTCTTGTTCCAATTTTTTAAGCTTTAATGCTCTTTGAAATTTTTTTCTTTCTCCTCCCTTTCTATCTCTTTCTCTGCTCTTTGGAATTCTAATCTCCAATTTTCTCAATTTCATTTGCCTTCAAAGACCTTCAGAATTGACCCAAATGACACTGATTTGTAACTTAAACAAAATACTGAGTAATTTATGAACAATACAGCGACTGTAGCAGAGTGAAATTTCAACAAAATTAAAGAGCAAAATAGTCCACTTGATGTCTATTTTCAATTTTTTTTCATTTCAGCCCCATTCACACAAAATACTGACAGATGAACAAACACAGTTAAGGGATAAATACAATACAATAACAAAACTGATCAGATCATGCAGGTGGTTCTCATGATACTTTAGTTCCACAGGCAGAGATATTGTTTCTTGGTTTGACTTTCTGGAGATATCAATCAGGGCCAAAGTTTCAGCTCACTCCGATGAATCCAGTAATACTTGGAACTGAGTTTCTATTCTCTGAGCTTCCAATCGGTGCCAATGGGAGGTTAGTCAGGGAGCTTTCACAACTTCATGCTTTTGCATCAAAACTCCTGCTCCCTGAAAACACAGACCAAAATCCAGTTCAAAACTGTGGTCTTTCACTCTCACCCTGACCATCTCCCCACGAGGTCCCAGTTACCATTCAACATCTACCATCAGCTTGAGCAGAAGGTCTCCCCCAGAGTGGATTGACCGAGGTAATGACAAAAAATTAATGATCAAGATCTACTATCTGTTTAAACAGATTGCTCTCCCAGCTCACACCTGTTCTATAGAATGGTTTTGATCGAGAAGCAATCTGCAAATAACTTCCAGGCCTGGCCTCACAAAGAAACCAAAACTTGTTTGTCACCTTCAGCTCACATCTTTTTAATTCCCAGCTCCAAAGTAAAACTGATGAAATAAAAATAATAAAGTATTAGTGAGGGTTATAACATCATGAACTGCAGCAGCTCACTAGTACCTTTGTGACAACAATGTGGGACAGGTAACACCCGCTCACAACACCTACACCCCATGAACGAATAAAAGTTCAGCATGTTAAGAATTATATGAAGTAATCTGAACAGTTAATTAAGGCGCATGCAAATGGAACTTAAAGAATTCTGTTGGTCTTTGGTGGTGATCATGTTCTGCACAAGTTCCTCCCCACCCTTTATTTTCTCACTTTGTCAGTATTTCGATCTGTTGCTTCCTCCCTCAAGTGTCAATCAGGCTTCCCCTTCAGTACAACAATGGTCACTGTGTCAACCACTTGGTGTATGAGCAGGTTCCACATTCTAACCACTCCCTGTGTTTTCCTGAATCCCTTGGTGGTTTGGTTGTGATTAGAATATTTACAGTTCCTGGTTTCAGGTCCCTCCACATTTCCTGCTTGTCTGTACTATCTGACATCTCATAACTTTCACCGTCCCCATCAGTCGGCCTTCCTGATTCAGGAGCAGAGTCTGAAATTCTGTTCAGTCTTTCCTCTCCATGAATCCTCTCTGTGAATGCATCATTTTTTGTAAAGACTTCCATTTTGCTTTTTTATAGTTTGTCAAGACACTTTATTCCTTGTCTCTGCTGCATGACCTGGCTTTGTGACTCGTAATTGTAATCTGGGCTGTCCTCTCCATAATCCTCCTGGCCATTTTCACACTCAGAGCAGTCAATCTCATTGCTCATTGTCAGAAATTCCTGAATCCTGAGGACAATATGGGTTTGGTTTCGTCACCTTCCATGGACTCTTTGTTTTGATTCATTCATGACATCCAGTTGCCACTGGCCGGGCCAGCATTCATTATCCCTCCCGAATTGCCCAGAGGCCACTGGGAAGTCACTCGCATTGCTGTGTGTCTGGAATCATATTTGAACCAATCAGGGAAGAATGACAGACTTTCTACTCGATAGGTCATGGCCATCACGAGCCTGTTAATCCAGACTGACAAAAAGGAACACCCAACATAGTGGGACTTGAACTTCATTCCCCAGAACCTTACCTGGGTCTCCAGATTAATAACCTGGTGATAATAGAATGGGACCATTTCACCTCCTCATTTTGAGTGAATCATACAGAATCTTCACTTTTTAGTACAATTGTTGCCCAGTGGCCTTGTTCCTGTTTGTCTTCACTGCTTCAATAGGTGGTTTTGAAGTACCCATCTTCCCTCTTGGCATCTCCTTGTGAACTACTCAGACCTATTGTAGAGCGATAGAGTCATATGGATGTACAGCACAGAAACAGACCCTGTGGTCCAACTCGTCCATGCCGACCAGATATCCCAACCCAATCTCATCCCATGTGCCAGCACCTGGCCCATATCCCTCTGAATCCTTCCTATTCATGTACCCATCCTGATGCCTCTTAACTGCTGTAATTGTACCAGCTTCTACCACTTCCACTGGTAGCTCATTCCATACATGCATCACCTTGTGTGTGAAAACGTTGCCCCTGAGGTCCCTTTTATATCATTTCCTTCCCGCACTAAATCTATTCCCTCGAGTTCTGGATTCCCACATCCTAAGGAAAAAACCTTATCTATTTATCCTATCCATGCCCCTCATGATTTTATAAACCTCTGGAAGGTCACCCCTCAGCCTCCGACACTCCAGGGAAAACAGCTCCAGCCTATTCAGCTTCTCCCTTTTGCTCAAATCCTCCAATCCTGGCAACATCCTTGTCAATCTTTTCTGAACCCATTCAAGTTTCACAACATTCTTCTGAATTGCACACAATATTCCAAAAGTAGCCTAATCAATGTCCTGTACAGCCATAACATGACCTCCCAACTCATATACTCAATGCTCTGACCAATGAAGGAAAGCATACCAAACACCTTTTTCACTATCCTATCTGCCTTTGACACCACTTTCAAGGAACAATGAACCTGCACTCCAAGGTCTCTTTGTTCAACAACACTCCTCAGGACCTTAACATTAAGTGTATAAATTCTGCCCTGATTTGCCTTTCCAAAATGCAGCATCTCCCATTTATTGAAATTAAACTCCATCTGCCACTCCTCAGCCCATTGGCCCATCTGATAAAGATCCCATTGTATTCTGACCTAACCCTCTTCGCTGTCCACTACATCTCCAAATTTGGTGACATCTGCAAAACTACTGACTATACCTCCTAAGTTCACATCCAAATCATCTATAAAAATTGCAAAAAGTAGTGGACCCAGCACCAATCCTTGTGGCACACCACTGGTCACAGGCCTCCAGACTGAAAAGCAGCCCTCCACCACCACCCTCTGTCTTCTACCTTCGAGCCAGTTCTGTATCCAAATGGCTTGTTCTCCCTGTATTCCATGAGACCGAACCTTGCTAACCAGACTCCCATGAGGAACCTTGTTGAACACCTTACTGAAGTCCATATCAATCTTTTTTTTTTGCAGCTCCTCCATTGTCTTTGGGTTCAGCTGCCTCTTCCTTTAGCACTGTTACTTATTGGGCCATAAGGGAGGTAGGTTTACTGGGTTGTCATGGGGAACCAGTATGCTGGTCTTGGTGAGTTAAGTGACTTTGACTTTGAGCTTTATTTGATTCTGTCCTATTCAATGTGTAGGACATTGTTGTGATCCATTGGGGAGTGTCCCCACTTCAACAAGCTCTGGGTTCAAGTCACATCAGGTTTACCCTTCAGTCTATTCAGGGCACCACAGAGGTTGTCATCATGAACAGACCCTAATTCATGAGATGACCCTTTAAAGTAAAGTAAGGAGTCAAATTTACCTGTTCTTCACTTTAGGAGACGTTGTGACATCTTAAAATACTGTCAATCGTTATCTACTTCATCAGGATACAATGGGTCAGTCCCATGACCTGTCTGACAGTCTGAAGCATCCGAATAGAAGTGCGATTTCCAACAAAGGTCACCTCCCAGTAAACCAAAATACACCCTTCAAATAAAAATGCTCATTATTATTTGACCGATCGTGTGTGTGTTATTTTTACATCGAAGAGGAAAGCAGAGCAAAGATTGAGCAGAGATCTTTCCAGTTGTACAATTTTTGACAGAGTGGATAGAATGTTTCCTCTTGTTGTGAACTGCTCAGTTGGAGACATCATAATAACGAGAGGTCACTTATCATTGAGTTTAGACTGGATCTGGGCCAAAGGAAGGCCGAGGGAAGATTTGATTGAGGTGGTCAATATCATGAGAGGTCAGGATAGCACGGATAGAGAGAGACTGTTCCCATTCATGAAGTGATAAAAAAACAGGAGGCACTGCATGATGAAGGTTCATAAAATATTACTATTCATTCAGAATTTGGAGAGGGAAAATAGATTTTACTTTTCAGTTCTGTGATAATGATGTCTTTCTTTTAAATGAAGGGGCCAGAATGTCATTTGGAGCAATGAAGACAGCCTTTCTGAGAAACTATGTCAATTAATCAAGTCACCTCAGGAGTTAATTACTGAATATTTACAATTTGAGTTTTAAGATCAGAATTAAGTGTCACTAGCAGGTTGAGTTCAGAAGTCATGCTAGGAGAAGTTTTTTTTCTTAATTTTATAAAAGTCTGCAGCTGAGAGTTGGAAAGAAATCTCCAGACAATCAGTGCTGAAAATAAATCTGAATCTGTTTCAAGACACCAAGGAGGAGGGCTGGAAAGGGTCACCGTGTTAGTTTATGTCAACGTGTTTCATGGAGGGACAGAGAGAATCCTGTCTGGTGAATGTGTAAAAAGTCAGTGACATCCTTCAGTGGAGCTTTCTGAAGTCCGTGTAGATTACATCAACTACATTACCCTCATCTATACACCTCGTCACCTCCGAGCAAAATTCAATCCAATCCAATTCAATCCAATTCCTTGACAAAGCCATGCTGATTACCCTTGATTAACCCTTGTCTCTCCAAGTAAAGATTCATTCGGTCTCTCAGAATTGTTTCTAATTGTTTCCCCAGCATTGATGTTGTACTCACTGGCCTATAGTTTCCTAGTTTATCACTACCACCCTTCTTGAATAATGACATCTGTCCTTCAATCCTCTGGCACCCCTCCTGTGACCAGAGAGGATTTGGAAAGTGATATCAGAGCCCTTGCATTCTCCACCTGGGATACCATGTGGGCCTGGGGAATTAGCCACTTTCAAGTCTGTTGAAATCTCCATTGCCACTTCCATCTATATGATACTTTGTTCACATTTGTCGTGGTCCATGTCCCTGATTTCTATCCCAACATTGTACTTCTCTCTATCATGAATACCGACGTGAAAAACTCATTTGCAACTTCACCTAAGACTTGCTGCTCCACGCTCCGATTGTAATTTTGGTTCCTCATCAGCTCTACGCTTTCTCTGGTTATTCTCTTGCCCCGAACATACGTATGACATTTCCTTGGACTCTCTTTAACATTATTTAACAGGTTTTCTTTTTCATGTCCATTTTTTGGCCCTCCTAGTTTCTTCATTAAGTAACCCCCTGTACTTTCTACACCCTTGAGGATATCCAGTGTTTTCAGAGCTCAGTAACTCCCATAAGCTTCCTTTTTTCCCTTTTCTAATCAAGTTGGTCCATAATGCCCTGAATTTGCATCACAGGTAGACAGTGTGGTTAAGAAGACATTGAGCATGCTTGCTCTGATTGCTCAGATCTTTGAGTGTACGAGTTGGGACGTCAGTTGAGGTTGTCCAGGATGTTGGTGACTCCTCTTCTGGAGTACTGTGTATAGTCCTGGCTGTCCGGTTGGATTGTGTTTGGCATGGAGCGTTTGAGTCATAAACGTTGGGTCTTTTTTCACTGGAGCACAGGAGGTTGAAGGGTGCCCTTATACAGGTTTATAAAACCACAAGGGGCATAGATAATCGAATAATGAGAGTTTTTTCCCTAGGGTGTGGGAGTTCAAATCTAGGGGGCATTTTTTTAAGGTGAGAGAAGAAAGATTTAGAAGTACACAGGATAAACTTTTTCACATAGAGGGTGGTACTTGTGTGGAACTAACTACCAGAGGAAATGGTGGACGTATATACAGTTACAACATTTAAAAGACATTTGGATATCTGCATAAATAGAAAAGATTTGGGTCAAATGTAAGCAAGTCGAATGGGTTTAGTTTGAGAACCCGGTCAGTGTGGACTGATTAGACCAAATAGTCTGTTTCCATGCTGTATGATGTTGTGTCACCATAATCTTACCAGATCAGAGGGGCTGCTTTCTCATTAGAGAGAAGCAGCTGGTGGTGGTTTAACCTGAGGGCCACCAGACCTCAGGCAAGGGAAGAGATTGAGAAGGAGAGCCCTTCATGGTAACCTCAAACCAGTGATGGGAATTAAACCCATGCTGTTCACATCACACTGTTTTACAAACCAACAATCCAGCCAACTGAGCTAAACCAACTCTCTGGCTCTATGACCTTATAACTCTGCATCATCCCTCTTTTGTAGCAATTGACTCATTGGTCAATGTTGTAACACCATCTCCCCTTTTACATCCCTCCCCATCTCCACATGTCTCATCTGACGGCTCTATACCCTGGAACATGGTGCTGCCAATCCTGCCCCACTCTCAACCATGTCTCTGAGATCATAATATCTCATCCCCACTCATTAATCTACACCCTCAGCTCATCTGCCTTACTCACAAGTAAATGCCATCCAGCCATGCCACACTCCCTTATGCCCTCACTTGATGATGTCCACACTACTTTCTGGACATACTTGGTTTGCCTTTTCAGGTCAGTTAGCCCAGTTGGCTGGCCAGTTGGTTTGCAGTGTAGAGTGATGCTAACAATGCGGGTTTAATTCCCATATTGTCTGAGGGGATCCTGAAGGTCCCATCTTCTCAACCTTGCCCCTTGTCTGAGGCAGGGTGACCCTCAGGTTAAATCACCATCAGTCAACTCTCTAATGAGACAGCAGTTCTCTGGGATTATGACCAATTTTTTTAACTTCAGTTCTCCTTCTTCAAGTCTCTGTGTATCACCTCCAGCCCCTGTAATACTTCCACTGCGTACCCTGTCCTTCTGCTATGACTGATGCCAGTTTGCTGAAGGCTGGCTCGGTAATAGAGTAGAAAGTGATGGGAAATAGAAAAGGTTCTGCAGGGAGGGCCCTGAGTCCTGCTCTTCAGATCATTCTGGGTCTCCTGGAACAATGGAGAGTTCAGAAAACTCTCAGGCACCAAACCCTCTCTTCAACCAACAGCAACAAACACCCACAGTCTCACCTCAGGATGTTTACAAACCACCTGAAGCCCTCTGTGGTTTTCCAGTCTTTAGTTCACTCCACACTGTCTCAGATCTGTTTCTAATCCATGATTGTACAATACTAAATACAAAGACAAAGTGAGGACTGCAGAAACTGGAGGTCAGAGTCGAGAAGTGTGGTGTTGGAAAAGCACAGCAGGTCAGGCAGTATCTGAGGAGCAGGATAATCGATGTTTCAGGCATCATCCCAGATCCATCTCTCCAACTCGGCACCGACCTCTTGAACTGTCCTCCCTGTCCATCTTCCTTCCCACCTATTCACTGCACCCTCCCCTCTGAGCGATCACCATCGCCCCCCACCTGCATCTACCAATCATCTTCCCAGCTGAGTGCCCCCAGCCCCACTCCTCGATTTATCTCTCAGCCCACCTCCCCCTCTCCAAATTCCTGAAGAAGGGCTCATGCCCGAAACGTCGATTGTCCTGCTCCTTGGATGCTGCCTGACCTGCTGCGCTTTTCCAGCAACACATTTTTAACTCTAACCTATGGAGAGTTTGACCCATGACTCCCCTTGATTCCATTTTTTTTCAGGGATCCTTCCTGCCACATGTGTTTGCATCCAGCCTTGTTGGGGTTTGTTTAAAACAAAGGGGGAGGGGTGTTATGTATCTGGTTGGATGCTGCCCCTTTAAGAAAGCTGGTTAGGTGATTTGCAGCGTGTCATTTCCCCTTCCCTCACCCCAGTTCTAAACTTTCCAGCTAAGCACCGTGCCCCATGACCTGTCCTACCGGCCTATCTTCTTCTCCATCTATCCACTCCACCCTCCTCTCTCACTTATCACCTTCATCCCACCCCCACCCACCCATTGTACCCTTTGTTACCTTCCCCCGCCCTCCTCCCTGACCTATCACCTTCATACCCACCCCCATTCACCAATTGTACTCTATGCTACTTTCTCCCCACCCCACCCTCCTCTCATTTATCTCTCCAACCTTCAGGAACTCTGCCTGTATTCCTGATGAAGGGCTTATGCCCGAAACGTGCTCATCTGATGCTACCTGAACTGCTGTGCTTTTCCAGCACCACTCTATTCCAGAATCTGGTTTCCAGCATCTGCAGTCATTGTTTTTACCTTGCAGGGTGTGGTGCCAGGGGCTCAGGAAGGAGACAGTTGTGGAGGTGTGAGCATCATCAATGAAATGTTCCTGTCCAGAATTTTACCTGTGCCTCCCTAATGTGGAATTTCTGGTTCCCAGTGGATTACGAACTTCACACTAACAAAATGGCATAAATTTAATATGAAAGGTCAGAGGTTCAGAGGGAGTTTCAGGCAAAATGTTTTCACTCAGAGGGTGGTGGGATTCTGGAATGCATTGCCTGGGACTTTACTAGATGCAGGAAGCCTCACAGGCTTTATAAAGTATTTGGATGAACACATGAAGTGTCATGAGATCAAAGGCTCTTTGCCTAGTATGGGAAAGTGAACCTTGTGATTAAGCATGAGGGATCTCAAGAAAACGTATGAAATTCCAGCAAAGACTAGACACACTAAATGCAAGAAAGATGTTCCCGATGACTGAGGGGTCAAGAACCAAGTGGTCACTGGATAAGGATATGGGGTAGGTCACTTCGGAAAGAGAGGAAGGAGAAATTCATTTCCTCACAGAAAGCATAAGGAATACATTATACAGGTGGCACAGTGGCTCAGTGGTTAGCACTGCTGCCTCACAGCGCCAGGGACCCGGGTTCAATTCCCATCTCGGGCAACTATCTGTATCGAGTTTGCACATTCTCCCCGTGTCTGCGTGGGTTTCCTCCAGGTGACCCGATTTCCTCCCATTGTCCAAAGATGTGAAGGTCAGGTGAATTGGCCATGCTAAATTGGCCGTAGTGTTAGATGCATTAGTCAGGGGTAAATGGAGGGGAATGGGTTTGGGTGGGATGTTCTTCGGAGGTTCAGCGTGGACTTGTTGGGTTGAAGGGCCTGTTTCCACACTGGAAGGAATCTAAACAGAAAACAGTCGAGGCCAAAACATTGAATGCTTTAAGAAGGTGTTAGATAGAGTCCTTCAGACTAAAGGTGTCAAGGAGTATAGTAAGAAAACCAGAAGAAGGTCCTGAGTTTGACAATCAGTCATGATCATATTGAAAGGTGAAACATGCTTAAAGGGCCGAATGGCCTCCTCCAGCTCCTATTTTCTATGTTAACAAATGCCTTCTGGAAATATAAGCTCAATGTATCCACATGTTGTCCTTTATCTGCAGTACATTTCATTTTCACAAAGTGACCTGCTAGAACGTCTTCAATATTAATTTCGAGCATTTTCACTCTGATCGATAAAAAAACAGACCTGTTGTTTTCTACTTTCTGCCTTCTTCCCTTTTTGAATAAATGACTTACATTCACTATTTTTGAAAGGAATGTGACATCCCCTGAACCTTGAGAACTTTGGGAATTTAAAGCAATTGGTCAACTTTCCCTGCAGCTACACCTTAAAGACCCAAGATACCCTCCATCAGGGACCTGGGAAGTTGCCAGCCCACAGCTTCAATGATTAACTCAGTGTAATTTCTCTGGGGATTGTAATTTTCTTGCAGATGCAAAAATTATTTGAATTCATTTGCCATTTCCATTATTAATTCTGCAGACTGCATATTGTATTTGTTTCTAAAGTCTTCATAGAAATACATATTTCGACATGATTTTCTCTCGTACATTAATTTTTCCCTCTTTGTACATCTTGGAGACATTGATTCCTGTGCCTTTTATATTCTGTTCAATCTTCAGACCTGTTCCTTTGCTTTGTGTAATTATTTCCTTTTCCTTTCATTTCAATACTTCATTTCTTGTTGCGTTTCCCTCCAAATGCTAGGTCCTGCCCCTTGCAATTTCTCTTTCTCATTGGAATATTTATCCCCTTTAATATCTGCCACTACATCCATTGATCATTCCCTTCACCTTATTTATCAGTTCAATTCAACTCGTTCTGCTTTCATACTCTCATAATTATCCTTATTTTAGTTTAACCTAACAGTCTTGGATCCATGGTTTCCTCCCTAGAACTGTAAAATTCAGTCATATTAGTATCATTGCTACCTCGGGGTATCTTTGTTTTCATTTTATTAATTAATCTTATCTTATTGCAGAATAACAAGTCTTGTAGGGTCTGATATACTTTTGGCTCCAGAATGTGCTGTTTGTAAAAAATGATTCCAAACATATTCAAAGTACTCCTCATCTCGACTACCTTTACCCATCTACATTTATCTGGGTTTCTGCATTTGGAAATTCCATGTCATTGCTTGTGGGTACTGTGGGTCATTGTGTGGCTGATGAGTATAATCCAGCAACCGCTAGTCCTTCCACACTTTTGGAATTTATCCTTGGCCACGGGGTCACTGGTATTCCTTTTTCTGGTTCCTTTTCCATGCTTCCTCTTTTCTATCGGTATTTTAAAAGAATTGTATCCCTTCATACAAGAGCTGCCTTCAAGTTGGTTGAAAATATCTTGTGCATGAATGGCTGTGGAGGACTTGTTTTGCGGTTGCATTTTGTCTTGTTCCTTTTTTTGCTACCAAAATGGATGATCTCATACTTAACCACATTATACTTCAACAACAATATATTTGCACACTCACTGAACTGATCCAAATTGCACTGAAGTGTCTGTATCATCTTCATAGTTTACTCTCTCGCCCAACTCAGAGTATTTAATATTAAAAATGCCCAGTTTGCGATTTTGTTTTTTAAGTGAGTAACATGTGGATTTTCTGTGTCTCTAAGATTGATAATTGGCTTAATATTGCTATAGCCATGGTGATTTCTTCAGAGAAGTGTTTTTGCGGACAAGCTTTAGAATTGATGGATTTTTGTTTATCTTAGATTGTTCTGTGGCACAGGGATATAAATAAGGGGCCCTCAAGGTTTGTTAGAACTTTCTGGAACTTCTTTTTAAAGCTTCAGGGATACAGCTATAATTTGGAGGAAGAGTCTTTATACTTAGTTTTACTCTTGGTTTGTGCAATCTTATGAAATACTTGGATGAATATGGCACCTGTGAAGGGAAGAACAGAGTAATTGACTTTACATTCAAGTGAAGAGTTAATGTTAATCACTGTCCAGAAATGTTGGGACAAAACCCTGAAGAGGTTACTTGAAACTCAGTGCATTTGAACTCAACTGTATCATAGTTCCAGTAAAAACCTATATATTAACCAATAAGTTAAAATTACAAGTGGCTTATATCTACTGAAGTGATAGAAACAGGGATTCTGGTGTAAGTATTGCACAAGTAGTGTTTTTGATTCCTATATGAAGTGTGATTTTAGTCACTGTCCCAGTGAAAAGCTTTGGGTACAATGAAAAAGCTTCTCATTGAATTTAATTTGTAAAAGAGTTTTTTAGCAAAAATGGAAATATACTTGTAGCCTACTTTTTAAAAATCTTTGGGTTTGTGTCAGATGTAGACAGTTTTGTTTATTTTATATTGTCATTTTGATTCTGAATAAACTTGTGATTTATTATTAAAGCAATAAATGCAGCATTATGTGCTTATCTTTCACAGAGAGAACATTTCTTTGTAAACCAAGAATAATCTAAATATGATCTCGCAAGCCAGGTTCCACGCCTGGGATCTGATTTGTCAGTAATAACATCAGCTGGGATTATAACAATATTAATACCTTTCTATCTTAATTTGTCTCTGCTCTTTTACTGAACACATCTTCCTACATTTGACGCCTCACCCCAGTAATTATTTTAAAACAGTGCAATCTGAATTGGTCAATTACTGATCTTGGACTGAGCTATGTAGGATGTTCTTGAGTAAAGGGTTTAGGTACCACATTAGATTCTGGAGATCTTTGTGGCTGACTGTGCGATATGTATATATTGTTGATAAGGGACAGCTTCATTTGAGACACTTCCAGTTGTGGAGAGAATGTAACAGATTTGTTCATCACTTACCAAAATATTGACTGATCATTTTTGTCTCTTTAGGGTGTTCACAGCCAAATCGAGCACACTCCACCTTTGAAAAGGTAGGGTAATTAGTGATTGATACTAGGGGAGTGGTGGAGAGGCTCAGGTTCAGAGATGAATTGAATATCTCTTACTGAATGCAGCTTCCTGCTGATGAGCTGCTAATGTGGTTTGTCCTTTTAGGAAACTGCTCAAACACTCAGAGTGGGAAAGTGATCTCCATAAACCATGACAGGTTAATAAATTCTCAACAGAATTTGTTAATTTCCAGCTGTATGCAAATCTCCAGCTCCAGAATCACCTGTGATCTCCCTTCCCCAAATTAACCTGCGATTCACCTCCGTGGAAAACTAAACTATTGCTCATTTTTATTACCATGAATACTTTGAATTGTAATTAATGTTTTATGAAGGGAATGATTGAAATGTTATCACTTGCAGTAAGTGCTGAGTATAAAATGGAAGTCTTTGTGAAACCTATTACTTCCTCTTTTGCTCTCCAAGCAGCTGAATTTCCATTGGGTGTGGATGTGATTTGCGCATCACCCTCCACTTTCCAAGATTTCCAAGCCTTGTAACTTCCTACAAATTTGCAGCAGATGGGAGGCCCCTGCAGGATCTTTCCCCCCATATCCAACACCCTCCCTCCCTGCCCTGTGACTCGTTGCTCAAAGCTGATGCAGAATGATCTGTCACTGTGATTCCTGACAGTGTCTGCACAGCCCTCCCTGTGTTACAGCTGCTGACTACACCTGGGTAGGCAAGGCAAGGCTGTTCATGGTGACCACTTTTTCAAGGCTGACGTGGGTGATTTGAAAATCTTTTAAATTTAATTTCTTGATGTGAGCATCTCTTGTTGGGTCAGCATTTATCCTTAGTTGCCCTTGAGAAGTTGATGGTCAGCTGCCTTTATGAAACACTGCAGTCCGTGTGTTATAGGCTGAGCCACAGAGTCCTTAGGGAGGGAATTCCAGGGTTTTGATTCAGCAACAGTTCCCTACCACCTTCTCATGGGCAACTAGGAGCAGCCAGCCACATCCATGACCTGTGAGGGGATAAGCAAAAAGATAGGATTCTTGTTACTGGGATTATGCCATTAGCTTCCTCTGAATACTTATGTTCCTTGTGTGTTTTTCAGGAATGATTCAGGGTCATCCAGTATTCCCAAGATGAATCAGGCCCAGCAAGCGTCTGCTCCAGGTACTGGCTATACTCGAACTGACCAATCACCATCCATTTCAGACACTGTGACAGAGAGAGTATGAAGCATCAACACAGTGGGATTCTGCTCCAGAGGTTAAGGATCAATAAAGGTACTTTGAAGAAAGCTATTCTCTGGGCAGTTTGCAGAAGATATTGGCTTGGCAGTTCTCCTCTAAACTGTTCAATTTTCCATGGTCTTTTCCCATCAAAGCATCAGATTGTATCATTGGCTTTTCAGAATGTCAATATACGAAATTCAATCTGGATTGCAGTTTGTTTTATTTGGTATATAATGTGGCCAAATTCAAATCTGTTTTTGCCTTCAGGCAACCAGCTACCGTAACTAACCCAGTAGCTGGAGCACATGTTATGTTGTATCGTATTGAGAACACTTAGTGCCGTGACTACTAGCTTTTAACTCTCTTAAAGGTACAGTACATCCATATCTTCATAACAATACACCTTTCCTCACTTTATCTGTCTTCTTAACGATTCTGTCAACTTGGGTACCAACTTTTACGCATCTATGGATGTGGACACCAAGATGACCCTGCTCCTCCATACTGCCAAGAATCCTGCCTTTAACCCTGTAATCTGTGTTCAAATTTGACCTTCTAAAATGAATCACTTCACGCTTTTACAAGTTGAACTCCATCTGCCACTTCTCAGCTGGGCTCTGTATCCACTCAGTGTCCCATTACAACCTACAACAGCCCTCCACACCATCCGCAACTCCACTAACCTTCATGTCAGCAGCAAACTTACTAACCCACCCTTGCATTTCCTCTTCCATGTCATTTTTAAAAATCACAAAGAGCAAAGGTCCCAGAACAGATTCCTGCAGAACACCATTGGTCACCGAGCTCCAGGCTGAATACTTTCCATCAACTAGCACCTTCTGTCTTCTTTGGGCCATCCCATTCTATATCCACACAGCGAAATATCCCTGAATCCCATGCCTCCTTACTTTCTGACTGATCCTATCATGTGGAGTTTCATCAAGCGCCTTGCTAAAATCCATGTCCACCACATCCACCGCTGTACCTTCATCAATGTGTTTTGTTACACCCTCAAAGAATTCAACAAGACTTGTGAAACGTGACCCGCCCCTCACAAATCAAGATTAGATTACATACCTACAGTATGGAAACAGGACCTTTGGCCCAACAAGTCCCCACCAACCTTCCGAAGAGTAATCCACTCAGTCCCATTGCCCAACCCTATATTTACCTTTGACTAATGCACCTAACAATATGGGCAATTTAACTTGGCCAATTCGCCTAACCTGCACATCTTTGGATTGTGGGAGGAAATCCTGTTTTACCATATAATACTGACTAGTCTGTAATCCTCAAGATTATCCATGTTTTCTTTCTTGAACAAGGGAATAACATTTGTCACCCTCCATTCATTTGGTACAAATCCAGTGGACAGTGAGGACACAAAGATTATCACCAAAGGCACAGCAGTCTGCTCCCTCGCTTCCCATAGTAACCTTGGATACATCCTCTCTGGCCTCGTGGATTTATCTATCCTCACATTTTTTAAAAATTCCAGCACATCCTCCTTCTTAACATCAATCTGTTCAAGTATATCAGCCTGCTTCACGCTGTCCTCACAAATGACAAGGATCCTCTTTCTATTGAATACTGAAGCAAAACATTCATTAATGATCTCCCTTACCTCCTCCATCTCCAAGCACAAGTTCCCTCCATTATCCCTGAGCAGCCCTATCCTCACTCAGGCCATCCTCTTGTTCCTCACATCAGTGTAGAATGCCCCTTGGTGTTTTCCTTAATCCTACCCACCAAGGTTTTATCATGCCCCCTTCCATCTCTTCTCACTCCATTTTTCAGTTCCTTGCTGGCTCCCTTGTAACCCTTCAAAGCCCTGTCTGATCCTTGCTTCCTCTACCTGAAGTAAGCTTCCTTCTTCCTCTTGACTAGATGTTCTACATCCTTTGTCATCCAAGGTTCATTCACCCTACCATCCCTTCCTTGCCTCAGTGGGACAAACCTGTCCAGCACTATCAGCAAGTGCTCCCTGAACAACCTCCACATTTCGGTCCTGCATTTCCCTGAGTATATCTGTTCCCAAATTGTGTTCCACAGTTCCTGCCTAATAGCATTGGAATTCCCCCTCCCCCAATTAAATACTTTCCCTACCATCTGCTCCCTGGTTACAGTTAAGGTCAGGCAGTTGTGATCATTATCACCGAAATGCTATCCCACCGAGAGATCTAACACCTGACCTGGTTCATTGCCAAGAAGAAATGGAATATGGCCTCCCTTCTAGTCGGCCTATCTACATATTGAGTCCGAATCCTTCCTGGACACACCTGACAAATCCTGCTCCGTTCAAACTATTTGCAGTAAGGAGATTCCAATTAATAGGAGGGAAGTTAAAGTCACCCATGACAACAACCCTGTTACTTCTGCACCTTGACAAAATCTGCCTCCCAATCTGCTCCTCCATGTCTCTGTTGCTATTGGGGGGTCTATAGAAAACTCCCAATGAAGTAACTGCTCCTTTCCTGTTTCTGAATTCCACCCACACTGACTCTGTAGGCAAACCCTCCTGGATGACCTCCCTTTCTGCAGCTGTGATACTATCCCTGATTAGCAATGCCACTCCCCCCCCCACCCCCCCTCTTTTACCTCCTTCCCTATTCCTTTTGAAACATTCAAACCCCAGAACATCCAACAACCATTCCTGCCCCTGTGGTATCCAAGTCTCCAGAATGGACACAACATTGTAGCTCCAAGGACTGATCCATGCTCTCAGTTCATCATTTACAAAAGATGAGAAAACAAAAAGGGAACAAATGTTATTGGAATCTGGCTTGGAAAGACAAAGCAGGTTAATTCATTGTCATCGTCATTACTCACTGATGAGTGTGACCATCCACTGAGGAAATTCCGTGCCACTGGTCATGGGGTCTGTGGGTCCTTGTGTGGCTGATGAGCCTGATCCTGGAGCCACATCTCCAACCACATATTTGACGTGTGTTTCCCCACAGGTGAGATTGGTCCTTGGCCTGGAGATCATTAAAAGTCCATTCTGTGGTTCCTTTTCCATGCTTCGTCTGCTGATGGGTGTTCACAAACAATTGTGTCCCTTCACACAGGAGTTTCCTTCAACTCACTTTCATTTGAATGAGGGTCTCCCATGCATTTACATCAATGTTGGATTATTGAGGGAAGCCTTTTGGTCATTTTTGAAATGATTCCTTCATCCTGTGATCCTTGATAAGTCCCATCAACACTGAGGCAGACTTTCCACATCAGCTGGAGGGACAGGTGTCAGCATCCTTGAAGCAGCGAACAGCAGGTGAATTCCAGCTGGAAAGACACTGTGGATGAACTGAAATGTTGCTCTGCCTCGGAACTGGCAGCTGGCTGTGTGTTGAATTGGTTCATCATTGGAGGACCGTTTGCTGGCCTGCCACACACAGGGAATGTTGAAAGTAAAGGTTAGAACCAGAGTGAACTGGCTCTGACTGGGTTTTGGACAGGGGGACTGGGTGTGGGGTTCTGGGGTGGGGGGTGTTGTGGTGATGGGGCACAGGTTGGGGAGTGGGGTGTTTTGGTGGTGGGGGATGGGGTGGGGAAGTGGTTGTGGTGGTGGGGGATGGGGTGGGGGATGGGTTGGGGGTGTGGGACAGGGTAGGTGGAGTGTGGCACAGGTTGGGGTGGGTTGGGGGATAGTTTTGGAGTCGGGGTATCGGGTGGGGGGATGAGGTGGGTGGGGTGGGAATGGGTTGGGGCCTGGGTTGGAGGGGCCGTTTGGGGGGACAGGTTGCGGGTTGGGTTGGGCTGGGGTGAAATCTGGTTCAGTGGACACATTGGGGTGGATGCATTGGGGGTGGGGGTATGGTGTGAGTCAGGGATGGTTTGGGAGTTGTATTGGGGGAGGCGGCACAACGGGGTGGGGGTTAGCAATTTGTTTTCTAAGCCTCCCACTGGGGCTCTCTCTCTTTTTCTCTCTCTCTCTGTCTCTCTCTGTCTCTGTCTCTCTCAATCTCTGTGTCTTTCTCTCTCTCTCTCTCTCTGTTTTTCTCTCGCTTTCTCTGTCTTTCTCTCTCTCTGTCTCTCTCTGGCTCTGTCTCTCTCTGTCTCTCTCTCCCTGTCTCTCTCTGTCTCTCTCTGTTTCTCTCTCTCTCATGATTCTCCAGTGACTGTATTGGACTGAGAAAAGAATCCCAGTCTGTGAGATATAAATAAAAATGTCTCGAGGTCTGCAGAAGCTGCTGACATTGACCAGAGACTTTGGAATTCAAGCCAGATGGACAGTCCTATGCGCCTGTCATACAACCCATTATCCAAAGGTTTCATGAAAGCCTGGCATACAGCTGAACATTACAATTCTTGCATTTTCTTTCTTAATTTATCTCTCAGCCGTGTGTGTGTGTGTGTGTGAATGCGGCACAGGCATTTGTGAGAGAGATGTCTAATTGGATGTTTATGATCAGAGAAGATTTGACTTAGATCGTGTTGTGACACGGTGGTGAACCACTCTGTTAATGAAACCAAACACCCAGAAAAGCTCACCTTGCCTCCTAATCTGTTCAAATATATATGACAGAGAACTCCCAAGTTCAACTATTTAAAGAAAATAACATCAATTTATTGTTTAACTCTAAAGTGAACATTAAACAACAACTATTCACAATTCTAAGACCCCCGTCTCTCAACTGCTTCTTCCCTGCCTCCAACTCCATAACAATATACTGTTCCAATAAGACATTTATTAAAATTACATCAATTTAATTTCAAAACCACACAGCCGCTGCCAACTTCTGTGCCTTTACCCTTCCAGCTGCTGAATTCCCTGGGTCATATTCTTTCTTTCATTGGGAGGATGTTTCACATGGAAAGCTACCTTTGATTGAGAGTTTATCCTAGTTTCTGAGATCTGTCTCGATAGTAGTTGCTCTCCCTCCAATTTTCAAAATGCCTGCATTTTTATACCCAAATATCAGATTGTCTCACTGGCTCAATGTTGGCAAAACAATAAATTCAAACATTACTGGGTTTTAGTATGCTGGAGCATAATTTAAACGAATGGGTTAACTTGGAATTTTGTTGTCAAAATAGCAACCAAAACTTAGGTATCCATTTCACAGTCAAATGTTACATATTTTCAATTTTCCAGTACACTCTGGGACTGCCATCTAGTTATATACACAGGTGCTGGTAAGTTCTCTGTCGAGAACAGCATTCTCTCTCTCTTAAAGGTACAGTACACACCTTCAACTTCATAACAATAGTATATATCAATTAAATTGTCTTATAGTTTATCTGTGCTTTGCTAAGTTCTGTTCTTCATAATGAATAGTTCATTATGGTTAAAATTATACACTTGGTGACCAAGATCTGTTTTTGTCATGTCTCATTAGGAATGATTTGGTAATTTTGAGGATCGTTGAATGTTTTCTTTTCATTGTGTCTCTGCAAGTATTAAAGTTCTGTCCTGTATACCTAAGCCCAGGTCATACACATTGTTCAAAAAGAGAATTGTTTCAACAGGACAGCTCACTTCCCTCCAATCTGAAAGACAAACACTCACCACAGTGAATCAAAAAAATGACAAAGTCTGGAAATCAGAAACAAAAACAGAAACTGCTGGTGAAACTCAACGGGTCTGGCAGCATCAGTGGAGAGAAAGCAGACTTAATGTTTGGAGTCCAGTGACCGTTCTTCAGAAGACATAACTGGATTAGACACACACCATTAACTCTGCATTCACTCTACAGATGCCTATGGGGATTTCTTCACCCAGGAAGTGGTGAGCCCATGGAGTTTTATTTCTTATAAATAACCCAGGAAACCTGAGTGGAAAGGAAATTGTCCAGCCAGAGTTAGCATTTTGAATTGAATATGTCTCTTCTTTCGAACACAGTGAGTTGATGCATTTTGAGAGAAGCAATGCAGAGAGGGAATGTATATTTGAATGACACAGATGTTGAGAGTATGGAAGGACAGAGGGAGCAGGAGGTTAATGTGCACCTATCTTTAAAGGTGACAGGACATAATCAGAAAGCACCATATATGGGATCTTGGGCTTTATTATTATTGTTACTGAGAACAATCTCATGGAGAAGATGCGAACCTTTGATTCAGCTCTGGTTATGAGACAGTCAAGTGTTGCATCCAATTCTAGTCCCCAGAGTTCGGGTCAGGAAGGATGGGAGAGCTCTTGAGAGGTGGAGCACACTTGTACCAGAATGGCTCATAGACACAGAAAATATAGTCAGAGGACTGTTTTGGAGAAATGGCTATTTTCCTTGAAGAATACAGGTTGAGAATCATTTCGATAGAGCTGTACATGATTATAACAGATCGAGATAAGGCAGACAAAAAAAAAGGAACTCTGTCCAATCGGTGATGGCACAAGAATTCGGATCAGGTTTAAAGGTTTGAGAAAATGTAGATGGGTAAGTGGTTCTGTTGATGCATTAACTGGAAATGTGCAGAACATGCTGCCTATTTGGATGGTGCAAGTGAAGATGATCAATTATTGATGAAAAAAATGAGACCAGAAACTGAGGGAAATAAATTTGCAGGGCTTTGGGGATAGAGCAGTGAATGGGACACACGGGATTATGTGGCAGATAGGCAGCTTGATGGGCTGAATGGTCTTTTTCTATGCCACAATGAAGCTCTTTTTCTCTCTTTAACCCGTTCTGATCTTTTAACGCATGGAGACAAACTACCATTTCAATAAACCTGCTCTGTACTCCGACTCAGCCCAGTACAGGTCACCCTTCTGCAGGTGTGGTACACAGAATGACCACATACTCCAGGATGGTCTAATCAGGATTGTGAATATTTTGGAACACATACAGTCACACCAACATCTGACATCTTTTCCCTCAGACAGAAAGAAAAACACTTGCTTCCACAGAGAAAGGACAATGATATTCGTGTCCTGGTTAAAGGAGTGACAGTCACATGTCTGTTTGGAGTTTCCTGTTTGTGAATGGTTCCCATTTCATATCCTCACAACCCCTCCGTCACAGCAGCACTGTACCTGCGAGACTCTGATGGGATGAATGGTCCACTTCAGTTCCTGTGTCTGATGATCTTCCATGTTAACCATATTTGGGAGTGAGTCTGTTTGATCAGAATTTGTTTCTGATGCTGTGCCTGTGTGCCATCCCTCACATCCTCCAGCCCGCTGGTCCAAAGGCCCTCACATGTTGCTCCATGTCTCAATCTTGAACCCATATCCATCTTCAGTTTTCTTTGCCATCTCTTGTCATGCCTTATCAGAGACCATGTTGACCAATTCTCACCTAACTGTAGACTGTATCTATGTGTCAAAGTTTTAGTGAATAATTAAATAAAGCAAGAGAGTAGGTTCAACAGCAGTTAAAAATAGCACAGCATATGATGGAACAGGAAGGAGACAAGAAAACGAAAAAATTGCAATTTTACTAAAAGAGGTAAAGTGTCAGTGTAATTCTAGTGAAAGGTGAACCTTTAAAATCAAGGTTTAGTGGATCTTAACAAATCAAAAGGAGATTGAGTGAGGTGAATTATTTGATAAGGGTTCCAGATAGAAAATAAATTTCACAAAATGTATCAGGTGATTATGCGCACAAGGTATTTCAATATGCAATGAAAGCAAAAGGAGAAGGTGTTGCTGGTTACAACACAGAGTGAAGAAGCAAGTTCAGAGGATTCTGAATTGGACATCTCTCAAATTAATTTGAACAATGAGGCAGATCTCAAAAATTGGGATAAACTATTGAGTTAACTTCCAGAGGAAAATTGAAATGACCTGAAAGAGTTATGACTATCGCGTGGAGAGATATTCGAGAATAAACTGGGAAGTATTCATCTAATTATAAATGATGTAGATATAGGAAATGCTGTTCCAATTAAGCAAAATCCTTTCAGACTGAACACTCTAAATGTGGCACAGGTTCAAAAAGAGATTGAACGCATGTTAAAAGACAACATCATTGAAGCGAGTTGCAGTGACTGGAGCTTACCCAAAGTAATGATGACAAAATCAGATGGTACCCAACGAGTATGTGTGTGTACTACTGCAAAATAAATGTAGTCACAAAGTCTGATTGATCCTGTACTCTATGTTTGAAAGACTGTTTGAGAAGGTGGGCCATCAATTTAATTCTCAGTTGAACTTACTCAGAGGATACTAGCAGGTAACTTTATCTGGAAGAATTAAGACAGTTTTGGCTTTCATGATCCCAAAGACACTGCCTTACTCCAAGTTCCACAATCTCCACCCCATCTGCTCTCAGGAGGACAAATTCCACCATAGAATATCCCAGATGGCCTCCTACTTCAAGGACCCCAATTTCCCCTTCCACATGGTCAATGATGCCATCCAGCCAAATGAAAGAGAACACTGGGAAGAGTGAAGTGACACATCATGATAGGAAGAACAAAGAGAGGTGTGATAAATGGTGTAATTTTACAATGGTTACAGGAACAGAAAGTTAGCAGAAATGCACATTGAGAAGTCTTTGAAGCTTGGAGGTTTCATTGAAATGGATTAAAAAAGGCAAAAGAAATGTTTGTTTTTGTTGAATAGCACATAGAGTAGAAAAGCAAGGATGGACATTTCCAAAACATCAGTTCGAACTCTGCTGTAGACACGTGATCATTTCTGAGCACCATCCTTTAAGGAAGATGTTTTTGTACAAAGCAGATGAATTGAATAGTTCCAGAGAAGAGAGACTTCAGTTCTTTGGAGGAACTGGTGTTATTTTAACAGCAGAGAAGATTCAGGGGAGATTTGGTTGGACTGTGCCAATTCAAGAAGAGTCTTTCAAAAGCAAGTCATGAGAAACTGTTTCCAATGGCAATCTTTCTGTTCCTGTAACCATTGTAAAATTACACCATTTATCACACCTCTCTTTGTTCTTCCTATCATGATGTGTCACTTCACTCTTCCCAGTGTTCTCTTTCATTTGGCTGGCCATTTCACCAGCCTATATAGCCCAGAGCCTGTGAGCACTTTCCTCACTCTTCACTGTGTTTTTGAATTTTGTGTCATCTGAAAACATTGGAGTTTGTCCTGTATCCCTGAGTGCAGATCATTCACAAAGATCAAGTCAGTTCATAAATGGATCCAGGTAAAGGTGTTGATGAAAGAACCAGAGGTCACATGACAGACAAATCTCCAGGGCAGGATGAAATGTATCTCAGGTTATTGAGTGAGGCAGGGGAGAAAATAGCAGGGGCTTTGGAAATAATTTTCCATTCCTCTCCGGCTGCAGGAGAGGTGCTGGAGGACAGGAGGACAGCCAGTGTGGTACCTCAAGAAGGGAACAAGGGATAAACCAGGAAACTTCAGGCTAGTCAGTCTAAACTCTGTGTCAAAACGTGTGGCAGGTCAGGCTGATGAAGGACTTATGTCTAAAACGTTGACCCTCCTGCTCCTCAGATGCTGCCTGAGCTGCTGTGCTTTTCCAGTGCTACACTGTTAAACTCTAACTCTCCAGCATGTTCAGTCCTCACTTTCTCTCAGTCTATACTCAGTGGGGTGGAAACTGTTCGAGGTAATTCTGAGGGACAGAATGGATCTGCATTTGGAGAGACAGGGATCAATCATGAACATGGATTTGTTCAGGAGAAGTCATGTCTGAACAACTTCCCTGAATTTTTTTGAAGAGGTGACCAGGTATGTAGATGAGGAGAATGAATTTGATGTTGTCTTTTGAATGCAAAGACAGATAGATTTTTGAACAGTAAAGGAATTAAAGGTTATGGTGAGTGTGCAATAAATGAAGCTGAGTCCATGAAAGGATCAGCCATGATCTTATTGAATGATGAACCAGGCTCGGGGGGTCAGATAGCCCTCTCCTGCTCCTATTCCTTATGTTCTTGTGTCTTCTTGGACTTCGGCAAGACTTTTGATCAGGTTCCACATGGGAGAACGACAGCAAAGGTGAGAGCCCATGGGATTCAAGGAAATTTGGTAAATTGGATGAACAATTTGCTGACTGGCAGGAAACAGAGGGTGATGGTTGAGGGGCATTTTTGTGACTGGAAGTGCGTGTCCGGTGGGATCCCACAGGGGTCACTGTTGTGGCCCTTGCTATTTGCGGTTAGTCATAAATGATTTAGACTTGAATGAAGAGGGGTTGATCAATATGGTTCCAGATGATAAACAAATAATGGGCGGCACGGTGGCACAGCGGTTAGCACTGCTGCCTCACAGCACCAGAGACCCGGGTTCAATTCCCGCCTCAGGTGACTGACTGTGTGGAGTTTCCACGTTCTCCCTTTGTCTGTGTGGGTTTCCTCCGGGTGCTCCAGTTTCCTCCCACAGTCCAAAGATGTGCTGGTCAGGTGAATTGGCCATGCTAAATTGCCCGTAGTGTTAGGTAAGGGGTAGGTGTAGAGGTATGGGTGGGTTGCGCTTCGGCGGGGCGGTGTGGACCTGTTGGGCCAAAGGGCCTGTTTCCACACTGTAAGTAATCTCAGTAAACTAATCTAAACAAATAGTTGTGGTAGTAAATATTGAGGAGGATAGCCTTAGCCAACAAGAGGATCTATATGGGCTGGTCAGATAGACTGATCAGGAGCAAACAGTATCCAACATGGATAAGTGTGAGGTGATACACTTGGGCAGGACGGAAAAGGGAAGGGAAGATATAATGAGCAATAGGACCCTGGGAAACACCAAGGATCAGAGCGACCTTGGTGTGCATGTACACCAGTCCCTTAATGTATCGGGACAGGTGGATAACATGGATAAAAACCCCTATGGGATACTTCCCTTTATTAGTTGAAGCATAGAGCTTAATTCAGAGCAGTGAGGTTATGTTGGAACTGGGTGAAAAATTGATTAGGTCACAGCTAAAGAATTGTGTGAAGTTCAGGAATCCACATTATGGGACAGAGCAGATTTTCCAGGATGTTACCTGGGCTGGAGAGTTTCAATTCTGAAGAGAATTTGGATAGATTGTTTTCTCCAGGGAGGAGGAGCTTGAGAGGAGACATGATTGAGATGTGTAAAATTATGAGGGACATAAATACGGTTGAAATGAAAATGGTTTCCCCATGATGGAGTGTTCAGTGACCATGGGACATTAATTTAAGGTACGGGGCAGGGTGTTTGTTTTTATTCATTCATGAAACATGCGTATCACTGGCTGGCCAGCATTCATTGCCCATTCCTTGTTGATCTCTTGAGAAGATGGCGATGGGCTGCCTTCTTGAACCATGATTTGGATGTACCAGTGTTGGGCTGGGGTGGGAAAAGTTAAAAAACACACAGCACCAGGTTATAGCCCAACGTTATTTGGAAGCACTTTCTTTCGGAGCACTGCACCTTCGTCAGATGACTGTGGAGTACAAGATTGTAAGATGCAGAAGTGTTCTCTGACTGTCAGGAGTGTTCCCTTCCAGTCGGAGAGCACTTCAACTTGGATCGAAAACTCCAAGAAAATTGGAGAATTTTGTGAACTTCTAAAAAAACTTCACCATTTTGGATGATCCCAGGAAGAGTGAGGCTTGATTTCCAAACTGCTACCTCAGTGAGGTGTAAAGATCTACATTTATATGTAATATGGGATTGACGCATGTGTGTGGTGTATCGATACGTTCTATATACAGTTTCTGTATCTCTATCAATGTCTTTCCCTTGATGTGGGTCAGCTTTTATTGCTTATTCCTTGAGAAGATTGTGCTGGATATCCAGCTGTGTGGAAGGTGTTTTTAATAATGGTTTTCTGGATCACTCAGGGAACATGAAGAAATGGAAACATTCACATTTATATCATGTTAATGAGGTTGATCCTCAATCCCTCTGACCTAGAAAGGCAGTAATTAAAATCACTGAGTCTTATTTTGCAGATTTTAAATTGTTCCAGACAATTTGTAAACTTCCAATTTAAGTTTAAAAAAAAATATTCCTTTCAGTCTCTTTCTTCTGTTTTCATTTCTCAACAAACAGCAATATGCAAACAACCAGTTATTAGTTTTATTGACAAAAGGGTAACTAGGGAGAGAACAGGGCCCCTCAAAGATCAGCAAGGCGGCCTTTGTGTGGAGCCGCAGAAAAAAGGGGAGATACTAATTGAGTATTTTGCAGCAGTATTTACTGTGAAAAAGGACATGGAAGATGTAGAATGTAGGGAAATAGATGGTGACACATTGCAAAATGTCCAGATTACAGAGGAGGAAGTGCTGGATGTCTTGAAAATGCATAAAGGTGGATAAATCCCCAGGACCTGATCAGGTGTACTCGAGAACTCTGTGGGAAGCTAGAGAAGTGATTGCTGGGCCTCTTGCTGAGATATTTGCATCATTGATAGTCACAGGTGAGGTGCCGGAAGACTGGAGATTGGCAAACGTGGTGCCACTGTTTAAGAAGGGCGGTAAAGACAAGCCAGGGAACTATAGACCAGTGAGATTGACCTCAGTGGTGGGCACGTTCTTGGAGGGAATCCTGAGGGACAGGATGTACATGTATTTGGAAAGGCAAAGACTGATTTGGGATAGTCAACGTGG
The DNA here is from genome assembly GCF_047496795.1 of Chiloscyllium punctatum. NCBI lineage: Eukaryota > Metazoa > Chordata > Chondrichthyes > Orectolobiformes > Hemiscylliidae > Chiloscyllium > Chiloscyllium punctatum. The sequence goes on along the minus strand of NC_092740.1, from coordinate 11,100,058 downwards.
CTTTGTGCGTGGGAAATCATGTCTCACAAACTTGATTGAGCTTTTTGAATAAGTAACAAAGAGGATTGATGAGGGCAGAGCGGTAGATGTGATCTATATGGACTTCAGTAAGGCGTTCGACAAGGTTCCCCATGGGAGACTGGTGAGCAAGGTTAGATCTCATGGAATACAGGGAGAGATACTCAATTGGATACAGAACTGGCTCAAAGGTAGAAGACAGAGGGTGGTGGTGGAAGGTTGTTTTTCAGACTGGAGGCCTGTGACCAGTGGAGTGTCACAAGGATCGGTGCTAGGTCCACGACTTTTTGTCATTTACATAAATGATTTGGATGTGAGCATAAGAGGTACAGTTAGTAAGTTTGCAGATGACACCAAAATTGGGAGTGTAGTGGACAGCGAAGAAGGTGACCTCAGATTACAACAGGATCTGGACCAAATGGGCCAATGGGCTGAGAAGTGGCAGATGGAGTTTAATTCAAATAAATGCGAGGTGCTGCATTTTGGAAAAGCAAATCTGAGCAGGAGTTATACACTGAATGGTAAGGTCCTGGGGAGTGTTGCTGAACAAAAAGACCTTCGAGTCCAGGTTCACAGCTCCTTGAAAGTGGAGTCCGAGGTAGATAGGATAGTGAAGAAGGTGTTTGGTATGCTTTCATTTACTGGGCAGAGCATTGAGTATTGGAGTTGGGAGGTCATGTTGCAGTTGTATAGGACATTGGTGTTACCACTGTTGGAATATAGCGTGCAATTCTGGTTACCTTCCTATCAGAAGTATGTTGTGAAACTTGAAAGGGTTCAGTAAAGATCTACAAGGATGTTGCCACCATTGGAAGATTTGAGCTACAGGGACAGACTGAACAGGCTGGGGCTGTTTTCCCTGGAATTTCGGAGGCTGAGGGGTGACCTTACAGAGGTTTACAAAATTATAAGGAGCTAGGATAGGATAAATAGACAAAGTCTTTTCCCTGGGGTTGGGGAGTCCAGAACGAGAGGGCATAGTTTTATGGTGAGAGGGGAAAGATATAACAGAGATATAACGGAGGGTGGTACGTGTATGGAATAAGCTGCCAGAGGAAGTGGTGAAGGCTGGTACAACTGCAACATTTAAGAGGCATTTGGATGGGTATATGAATAGGAAGGGTTTGGAGGGATATGGCCAGGTGCTGGCAGGTGGGACTAGATTGGGTTGGGATATCTGGTCAGCATGGACGGGTTGGACCAAAGGGTCTGTTTCCATGCTGTACATCTCTGTGACTCTAAGACATTGATTCATGGATAGACATTGAGCAGGTCACCAGGGAGAACTTTGAATAGTCACCACTGGTTCATGTGGGTCTACCCCTGTTGTCACAGCTAATGCTGCTGAGATTATGAGTGGAATCTTACAGGGGCCTGAGTGATGAGCCAAGGTCAAATTTGTGGTGGAATCAGATGAGAAGTGCGCTGAGGTCTATCTCAGAATCGGGAGCATCTCGCTGCATCTTTTATGGATTTGCTGAGCAGTGAGGCAGGCCTCTCACTGGGCAGCAGCAAATTAGGAATTAAGGGACATTATAACTTTTATTACTGCCCGAACCTTACTGACTAACATTCAGCTTCCTGTCTTACCAAACATGCCGAACAAGCTAGAAGGGCTTATTGCCGAAACGTCGATTCTCCTGCTTTTTTGATGCTGCCTGACCTGCTGCACTTTTCCAAAAACACATTTTTCAGCTCTGGTCTCCAGCATCTGCAGCCCTCACTTTCTCCATGGTGAATCCTCAGGTAAAAACAGGCTCTCTGCCTGTATTCCTGATGAAGGGCTTTTTCCCGAAACATCGATTTTACTGCTCCTCGGATGCTGCCTGAACTGCTGTGCTTTTCCAGCACCACTCTAATCTAGACCCTGAATCCTCTACATGGAGGTGGACAGAGCAGGTACCTGGAGACTTCAGCTCACCGCTGGCTGTGAGGAGTCTCCACGCTGCTCAGCACCAAACAGCGTCTCAGGGAATGATCCACAGGAATCATCCACATACACACCCATCATCCACAGACATTGGCATCCCAACATTTACCAACCCCTCTCCACCTTCACAGCAGCTCACCGATACATTGACGGGTCACTTTGGAAGCACAGACCCATATTGAGGGCAATTAACATTGAAAGGTTACTGCAGGCAGAGGGACAGGCACGCAGCTCCTTGATTGGACCAGGCTCCATCTCGGGGTTTAATCACCAAGCCTTGTTTACAGATAGACTACGTCCACAAATAATCCATGGTCAGCCACTCGTGGTCCCCATTAGCAGCTGTTTATTCTTTCAGGCTGACCTTTACCATTCCCTTTGTCTGTCCAGCTTTCTCTCTCTCTCTCTCTCTCTCTCTCTCTCTCTCTGGGTTCTATCTTCAGCTATCATTTACTCCTTCTCCTTCCCTCCAGCCCTTCTTTGACAGACATACCAACCTTTTCCCAGCTGTAATCAGTTCTGAACAATGATCACTGGCCCTGAAACATTAACTCTGCTTTCTCTCCACAGATGCTGCACCCTTCAGTCTAACACCTGCAGCATGTGCCAGCTGCCCACACAAGCAAACACACTGCATGTCTATTCAACTCGATGGCCTTGTCAGAAACTGGGTGGGGGCTGGACCTCAGGCCAGTTAAATGAAGGAGTCACCTGCTCAGGCCAGGCACCATCAGCAAATCTGTCTGCCTGCAGTTCAGGGAGAGGGCGACAGTCAGTGCTGTGGGGCCAGCAGCTTCAGTCAGGAGAACCTCGTGTTGTTAGTCTGGGAGTGGTCAGGGGTCTGACCAGTCATGTTCCAGGGGCTGTCAGTCAATGTCACTCAGAGATTTGGGGTGAATACGGTCCTGGGGACCGGTCCATTGATTGTTCAGGAGGCACAGTGGTGGAATCATTGCTGAGAGGGATGGGGGAGTTGAGGTCTGATGGGGAAAGGCAGAGGGACCTGTGGAGGTTGGGTCAAGAATGATGATCGGCGAGGGCATCTCAAGGTGTATGGGGGGAGGGGGATGAATATGGATCAGCACAGGAGGGTATCTCAGGCCATGGGGTGGGGGAGTGGTTTGCATTGCCAATGACCACCATCATGATCTCCACAGGGGGAATGTAAAGGGGCACAGTAGACATCACGAAGGTGTAATGTCAGGGCTTGGGGCAAGGAGGACAGTCATTGGTGAAGTTCATTGTGGTGGGGCTTCACGTCCGAAAATGTGTGGACAGGGTCTGTCAGGTAGTGTGAGGTATAAAGGGGACATGGAGGTGTGAGACCGTGTACCTCGTGATCTGGCAGAGCCCAATGCTGAACAGTGTCCACCGTGAACTGCATTCCCTGCCAGCACTTACCACTCTCTAAATATGAAATGGAATGGGAAATGGCAGGGCCAGTGACCCAGGATAGATGGGGACAATGTCACTCTGACAGTAAAAGCCTGGGATCCACCTCTACTGGATGCCAGGACATTGAAGGATCAATTACAAACCTGGGACATGACCAAAAGAGAACAGCTATTAACTTTGGAATACAACATTTAAAAATCCCAAGCCTAGAGAAAACAATGATTGTTAAAAGACAAAAGAAACCCAGGATTATCTATAGGAATGCCCATCATTGATCAGGTGTTTTACAGGAATGGTCCGATGGAGGGGAAAAGGAGGGCACAGCAACTATTTTGGGTATGATCATTGCAGAAACACATTGTATGAAAAGACTGTTTTTGACTGCAAAAATCAGAGTGTGTCATTGATCTCTCTTCCGGCCTGAGCTGCAGGTTCAGGGATCGATTGTGTTCTCATGTTGAAGACAGATTCGGGGATGATCCTTTGGCCCTCTCCGTGCATTCACCAGTTTCTGACTGAATAAAAGTCAGCCACGTCCCTGAATCCTGTCCGTCTCCTGACTCTTTGTCTCCAGTCTGGGTTCTCGCTCCTACAGATTGACGATACAATGAGGAGTCTCAGCTTGAAGCCGAGATGTGGGTGAGCAAAATTTTATGTACCACCCCTCTTAGAATATAAGGCACTTGGTGTGTGAAAAGCCAGGGCAAAAAAAACGTTTAATTGGAGTGAGCAGGTGGAGACAGAATTACAGGTAGGGGTGGACTGGGGGTGCCCGGCACGTGACAGCGTGAGACAAAGAGACACCAAGAGACTTGGGTGAGAGAATGCAAGATAAAGAGAGACCAAGAGTCTTCAGCAAGGGACAATGTGAAAACAAAGAGAGCAAGGGAGACCCTAAAGCATGAAGAAGTAACAAAGAAGATTGATGAGGGCAGAGCGGTAGATGTAATCTATATGGACAAAGTTCCCCATGGGAGACTGATTAGCAAGGTTAGATCTCATGGAATACAGGGAGAACTCGCCATTTGGATTCAGAACTGACTCAAAGGTAGAAGACAGAGGGTGGTGGTGGAGGGTTGTTTTTCAGACTGGAGGCCTGTGACCAGTGGAGTGCCACAAGGATCGGTGCTGGGTCCACTACTTTTTGTCATTAACATCAATGATTTGGATGCGAACATAAAAGGTACTGTTAGTAAGTTTGCAGATGACACCAAAACTGGAGGTGTAGTGGACAGTGAAGAAGGTTACCTCAGATTACAACAGGATCTTGACCAGATGGGCCAATGGGCTGAGAAGTGGCAGATGGAGTTTAATTCAGATAAATGTGAGGTGCTGCATTTTGCGAAAGAAAATTTTTGCAGGACTTCTACACTTAATGATAAGGTCCTAGGGAGTGCTGCTGAACAAAGAGACCTTGGAGTCTCCTTGTCATTGCTCCTTGAAAGTGGAGTCGCAGGTAGATAGGATAGTGAATGAGCGTTTGGTATGCTTTCTTTTATTGGTCAGAGTATTGAGTACAGGAGTTGGGAGGTCATGTTGTGGCTGTACAGGACATTGGTTCGGCCACTGTTGGAATATTGCATGCAATTCTGGTCTCCTTCCTATTTGAAGGATGTTGTGAAACTTGAAAGGGTTCAGAAAATATTTATAAGGATGTTGCCAGGATTGAAGGTTTTGAGCTATAGAGAGAGGCTGAACAGGCTGGGGCTGTTTTCCCTGGAGCATCAGAGGTTGAGGGTGACCTTATCGAAGTTTACAAAATTATGAGGGACATGGATAGGATAAATAGACAAAGTCTTTTCCCTGGGGTCGGGGAGTCCAGAACCAGAGAGCGTAGGTTTAGGGTGAGAGGGGAATGATATGAAAGAGATCTAAGGGGCAACTTTTTCATACAGACGGTGGTACATGTATGGAATGAGCTGCCAGAGGAAATGGTGGAGGCTGGTAAAATTGCAACATTTAAGAGGCATTTGGATGAGTGTATGAATAGGAAGGGTTTGGAGGGATATGGGCCAGGTGCTGGCAGGTGGGACTAGATTGGGTTGGGATATCTGGTCGGCATGGACGGGTTGGACCGAAGGGTCTGTTTCTCTGCTGTACATCTCTATGACTCTATGACTCCAAATGGAATCAGACACAGCCCGACATAGAGTCGAGGACAATGGCAGAACAGAACTGAAAAGAAAAACCCACTGGGTTCCAGACCAGTCTGTGTTTGAGAAAAATAAAACCTTAATTAAAGATATGATAGAGGATAGTTGGAATAGGGAGGGAACTGAATCAGAACAGGAAGCTTGGTGGCTGGGTCAAAGAAAGAGAAATCGACCAATGAGTTAATCAGCTTTGTGGGTCTGTTCAAGCAGAATACAAAAGAGGAACAGAATTAAGCTGAAATAGCTGCAGTGTTCATAACTGAAAAAGTGACAGAGGAAGACTGAATTTCTGCACCGGGCTGGTTCACTGAACCTTGGAGAAGGGTTAACTCTTTGTGGTTTGGTTTGAATGCACGAGTGTTGTTTGCAAAATGTTTTCTTGTGCAATTTGTGTGTTTTTGTTTCTTGGAACTTTAGATCTGGGGATATGTTGAAGTTAGTTTGCATTTTGGAAATGTTGGGTGATTTAGAAGTGTGATATGTGCCATATGTGAGCCAGTCTGGTTAATATAATGTCCATTTAAGAAACTATCAGTGGTTGTGCATGGCAGAAGTCTGCGACAAAATGTTGATTTAAGAAGTTGGTTCATCAGGCTTGGCAAAAGCTTTTGGAATTGGCTCCGTGCTGTGTTTGGACTTGGGTAAAATTTTCATTCCAGAAATTACCAATATTTGGGATTGCAGTTTCTTGCCAGAATGAACTTCCAAACACTGTTCTAACACATGAGTGAATCTTTAATTCCAGATGATAAGATTTGCTCATTGTAAAGGTACTTTGGTGTGAGACAATCCAAAAAAATTTGAAATGTGGAATCTTGGAAATACAATTCTCTTTGATCAAAATTCTGATGGTCTGTTCTAAAATCTGATAAAGCTGATAAAATAATTAGGAAAGGCAAATTTAACAAAGGAGGTGGGTTTTTTCCTAAAGTATAACATTTATTTTGGAGGAGGAGGAATGATGGATGATTTAATTACCTGCAAGAGATTGTGCCCCCCTCCCCTTTTTCCATCGTTGAAAACTAATTAACCCATTCTACTTCTCATGGAATGGATGGATACTTCCTTTAGGAATTTTGAATCCATGGATGATGTTATTTTATTGCTACTGGGTGAAGGGACCTGTAAATAGAGACTGGAGGATAAAAATATTAAGAAATTAACACAAGTTAAGAGAGTACTCAATTGGGCTAGGAAGGAGCTAGTACACAGTGGCTGAGTGGTATTATCGCTGGGCAAAATGGGCTTTGGGGAGGGAATCTGCTCAACACCAACACTGTCATTACAGTCTCAATCAATGGGTGGGAATCAGATAGCTTCCCAGTCAGATCTGGAGTCAGGCAGGGCTGCCCTCTCTCTCCTGCCTTGTTTGTGCGCTGCATAGAGCCATTTGCCGAGTCCATCAGGAAGGATGCGAGCCTGAGATGGGGAACTATTCCTGGCAGCGGGGGCCTGCAGGTTAAGGCCTCCCTGTACATGGATGATGTCACCGTTTTCTGCTCGGATCCGCTGTCCGTGCACAGACTCATGTGTATATGTGACCAGTTTGAACGGGCCTCGGGGGCCAAGGAAAACCGAGGCAAGAGTGAGGCCATGCTCTTCGGGAACTGGGCCGACCAATCCTCAATCCCCTTCACCATCAGGACCGACCACCTGAAGGTGCTGGGTATTTGGTTCGGGGGGAGTGGGTCGTGCACCAAGTCTTGGGAGGAGCGTGTCAGCAAAGTGAGGCAGAAACTGGGCAGATGGAAGCTACGGTCACTCTCCATTGCAGGAAAAAACCTGGTCATCAGGTGTGAGGCACTGTCATCGCTGTTGTACGTGGCACAGGTCTGGCCTATTCCCAGAACCTGTGCCGCTGCAGTCACCCGGGCCATCTTCCAGTTTATATGGAGTTCAAAGATGGACCGTGTCCGAAGGGACTCGCTGTACAAAGATCTGGGCAACGGGGGAAATAATACACCCAATGCCACCCTCACCCTGATGGCCACCTTTGTGTGTGGCTGCATCAAGCTGTACGTGGATCCCCGGTAAGCAAACACCAAGTGTCACTACGTACTGAGATTCTACCTGTCCCCGGTCTTGTGAAGGATGGGCATGGCCTCGCTGCCGCGGAACGCTCCGAGTAGTTGGACCGTTCCGTATCACCTGTCCTTCGTGGAGAAGTTTATGAAGAAAAACACCTTTGACCACAAGTCCATTAGGAAGTGGTCAGCACGTAGTGTGCTTGAGACCCTTAGGGAAAAGGAGAGGGCGGATCCTATCGAGCGGTTCCCTGAGCAGACTGTCAAAGCCATTTGGCAGAATGCATCATCGCCAGAACTTTCCAACAAGCACCAGGACATGGCTTGGCTGGTGGTGAGAAGGGCTCTGCCTGTGAGATCCTTTATGCACGCCTGGACTCTCAGCAACACCGCACGCTGCCCTCGAAGCGGCTGCGGGGGGGAACGAGACTGTTACACACCTCCTTCTGGGATTTGCCTACGCAGAAGAAGTCTGGAGAGGAATGCAGTGGTGTTTGTCGAGGTTCGTCCCGAGCAGCGCTGTGACGCGGGACTCCGTGCTCTACGGTCTGTTCCCTGGGATGCACACCGAGACGAACATCAACTGTGCCTGGAGGATCATCAACTCGGTGAAGGATGCTCTCTGGGCGGTCCAAAACCTGTTGATCTTCTAGCTGAAGGAGTTGACCCCGATTGAGTGTTGCAGAGTGGCACATTCCAAGGTCCAGGACTACGTATTGAGGGATGCACCACAAACTCCCAAAATTGGCCAGTGAAGAAACCCGAAGGATCATACAGAATAATGACTGACTATAGCAGTCTAAAGAAATATGCAGATAAACTGGGGCCTGGTGATGCAGATCCCAACACGATAATAAACAATATCGGGTCAGAAACCAAGCCCTTTATAATCCTAGACATAGCAAACGGGTTCTGGACTCTGCCTCTCGACCCCAAACACCAATATACATTTCCCTTTCCCACAGGTGACTGACAGTACACCTGGACAAGAGGACCACAAGGGCTCTTCATTAGCTCTGCAATGGCTGATGTAATCGCAAAAGGTCCCAAAACAGAGTGTGTAAGATTATAACAGGTTGACGAGATGCTGATTGCTTCTAGTACTGAGGGAAACCACTACAAGACAGAACTGAAAACGTTAAAAACCATTGTAGCTTCTGGATTAAAAATAAAACCAAAGAAAGCCCAGCTCAGCAAACTGGAAGTGTCTTACATGGGACAAAGTTAAAAATCACACAACACCAGGTTAGAGTCCAACAGGTTTATTTGGAAGTACGAGCTTCCGGAGCGCTGCTCCTTCATCAGGGAGCTGTGGAGCAGGATCAGAAGGCATAGAATTTATAGCAAAAGATCACAGCGTCATGCAACTGAAACGATAGATTGATCAAACCGAGATTGGTGTTAAGTCTTTCACCTTTTAGAATGGGTTACGGTTTTAGGCTCATTATGATGTAAATCCCAGAACTTCTCTCAAAGGAAAGGAGTGAGTATAAGTACTTACCCTTCGACACCAGCAACCTTTTAGAGTGAGAGCAGCAGCGGAGGTAAGGCAAACCAGGAAGGCTCCAGCTAAGTTAAAGGGGATGTTTAACATTACTTAACGGGAGTCACCAGCGGTGTTTATCCTCCACAGTCGGTGTGGGAGCAGCGGGGGAAGTGACCCAGATCAGAGGGGCTGTCGGGAAGGAAAGTAAGTGACCATATATATTAGCAAGGCGGCTTGCTCCTCCTGCAGAACGTGGCAGGTGAGAGACATGACACATGTCTCCGCTGGCTCCATCTGTGGGAAGTGCAGCCAACTCCAGCTCATTGAAAATTGTGTTCGGGAATTGGAGCTGGAGCTGGATGAACTGTGGATCATTCGGGAGGCTGAGGGGGGGAATTGAGAGGAGTTACCGGCAGTTGGTCACTCCTGAGTCTCAGGATAAGGATAGATGGGTTACAGTCAGGGGGAGGAAAGGGGACAGACAGACAGTGCAGAGATCCCCTGTGGACATTCCCCTCAGCAATAAGTATATCGTTTTGGATACTGCTGGGGGGGTGACCGACCAGAGGAAAGCCATAGTGGTCAGTTCTCTGGCACTGAGCCTGACACTGTGGCCCAGAAGGGAAGGGGGGCAGAATAGGAAAGTGCTCGTGGTAGGAGACTTGATTGTTAGGAGAATTGACAGGAGATTGTGTGGTCAGGATCGGGATTCCCGGAAGGTATGTTGCCTCTTTGGTGCCAGGGTCCGGGATGTCTCCGATCGGGTGTATAAAATTCTGAAAGGGGAGGGCGAACAACCAGAAATCGTGTTATATATTGGCACCAATGATATAGCCAGGAAAAGGATTGAGGATATAAAAAGTGATTTCAGGGAGTTAGGGTGGAAGCTGCAGAGCAGGACGAACAGAGTAGTGTTCTCAGGTTTACTACCGGTGCCACAAGTTGGAGAGGTGAGGAACAGGAAGCTGGCACAGCTTAACCCATGGCTTCGCAGCTGGTTTAGGAGGGAGGGCTTCAGATATGTAGATAATTGGGATGCCTTCTGGGGAAGGTGGGACCTGTGAATGTAGGACGGGTTGCACCTGAGCTGGAAGGGGACCAATGTCCTGGGTGGAAGGTTTGCTCGAGTGGTTCAGGAGGGTTTAAACTAGTATGGCAGGGGGGGTGGGAACCTGAGCTATATACCGGTGGTGAGAGTTGATGGAGATGAGGCAATAGCAAGAGGTAGCGCAGCCAGTGGGAAGGGATTTCCTGGGAAAGAAACAAGGGATTGATTAAAGTATGTTTGCTTTAATGCAAGGAGTATCAGGAACAAAAGTGATGAGCTTAGAGCATGGATCAGTACCTGGTGCTATGATATTGTGGCCATAACAGAGATGTGGGTTTCTCAGGGGCAGGAATGGTTGCTGGAAGTTCCAGGGTTTAGAACATTTAAAAAGAATAGGGAGGGGGGGAAAAGAGGAGGGGGTGTAGCACTGCTAACCAGAGAGGGTATCACAGCTACAGAAGTTACCATTGTCGAGGAGGGTCTGCCTACTGAGTCAGTATGGGTGGAAGTTAGGAACAGTAAGGGAGCAGTCACCTCATTAGGGATTTACTACAGGCCCCCCAATAGCAGCAGGGAGATTGAAGAAAGCATAGGTCAGCAGGTTTTGGAAAAGTGTGAATGTAGTAGGGTTGTTGTAATGGTGACTTTAACTTTCCCAATATTGATTGGAACCCCCTTTGAGCAGATGGTTTGGAAGTTGTTGTTTTTGTAAGGTGTGTTCAGGAGGGTTTCCTAACTCGGTACATTGACAGGCCCGACAAGGGGAGAGGCCATTTTGGATTTGGTGCACGGCAATGAGCTGGGGCAGGTGTCAGATCTTGCGGTGGGAGAGCATTTTGGTGATAGTGACCACAACTGCCTCACATTCTACATAGCTGTGGAGAAGAAGAGAAGCAGGCACAGTGGGAGGATATCTAATTAGGGAAAAGGAAACTATGATGCTGTCAGGCGTGAGTTGGGGAGCATGGACTGGGAGCAATTGTCCCATAGAAAGGGCATTATAGACATGTGGAGACTGTTTAAAGAACAGTTGTTGCAAGTGATGCATAGATGTGTTCCTCTGAGACAGGCAAGAAGGGCTAAGATAAAGGAACCTTGGATGACGAGAGCGGAGGCGCTTCTCATCAAAAGAAAGAAGGCAGCTTCCATAAGATGGAGGAAGTAAGGGTCTTGCTCAGCTCTAGAGGATTACATTCTGGATTAGTGATGCTGGAAGAGCACAGCAGTTCAGGCAGCATCCAAGGAGCTTCGAAATCGACGTTTCGGGCAAAAGCCTCGTTGATTTTTACCTCTAGAGGATTACAAGCAGGCGAGGAAGGAGCTCAAAAATGGTCTGAGGAGAGCCAGGAGTGGGCACGAGAAAGGCTTGGCAGGAAGGATTAGGGAGAATCCAAAGGCATTTTACATGAATGTGAGGAATAAGAGAATTATCAAAGAAAGAGTAGGGCCGATCAGGGATAGCGTAGGGAACTTGTGTATAGAGTCTGAGGAGGTAGGGGAGGCCCTAAATGACTTTTATGCTTCTGTCTTTACTCAAGAAAAGGACCTTGTAGTGTATGAAATCATTGAGGAGCAGGTAAGCATGCTGGAACAGATAGAGATCAAGGAAGCTGATGTGCTGCAAATTTTGACAAACATTAAGATTGACAAGTCACCAGGGCCAGACCAGATTTGTCCTCGGCTGCTTTGGGAAGCGAGAAATGTGATTGCTTCACCGCTTGCAAAGATCTTTGCATCTTTGCTCTCCACAGGAGTCATACCTGAGGACTGCAGAGAGGCAAATGTAATTCCTCTCTTCAAGAAGGGAAACAGAGAAATTCCCAGCAATTACAGACCAGTCAGTCTCACGTCTGCGAGCTGTTAGAAAGGGATAGGATTTATGACCATCTGGAAAAGCATGGCTTGATTAAATGCAGCCAGCACGGCTTTGTGAGGGCAGGTCATGCCTCAAAAAATTTATTGAGTTCTTTGAGGATGTTACTAGACAAGTTGATGAGGGTTGAGTGGTAGATGTGGTGTATATGGACTTCAGTAAGGCATTTGATAAGGTTTCCCATGGTAGGCTCGTTCAGAAGGTCAGGAGAAATGGGATACAGGGAAATTTAGCTGTCTGGATACAGAATTGGCTGGTAGTGCAAGGAAAGTATTCTACCTGGAGGTGTGCAGTGTTCCACAGGGCTCTGTTCTTGGGCCTCTACTCTCTGTAATTTTTATTAATGACTTGGATGAGGAGATTGAAGGATGGATTAGCAAGTTTGCAGACGACACAAAGGTTGGAGGTGTCGTTGACAGTATAGAAGACTGTTGTAGGCTGCAGCGGGACATTGACAGAATTCAGAGATGGGCTGAGAGGTGGCAGATGGAGTTCAACCTGGATAAATGCGAATTAGTGCATTTTGGAAGGTCGAACTTGAAAGTTGAGTACAGGATTAAGGATAGGATTCTTGGCAGTGTGGACGAACAGTGGGATCTTGGTGTGCAGGTACATAAATCCCTGAAAATGGCCACCCAAGTGGACAGGGTTGTTAAGAAAGCATATGGTGTTTTGGCTTTCATTAACAGGGGGATTGAATTTAAGAGCCGTGAGATCTTGTTGCAGCTCTATAAAACTTTGGTTAGACTGCACTTGGAATACTGTGTTCAGTTCTGGTTGCCCTATTATAGGAAAGATGTGGATGCTTTGGAGAGGGTTCAGAGGAGGTTTACCAGAGTGCTGCCTGGAATGGAGGGCTTATCTTACAAAGAGAGGTTGACTGAGCTCAGACTGTTTTCATTGGAAAAAAGAAGGAAGAGAGAGGACCTAATTGAGGTGTACAAGATAATGAGAGGCATAGGTGGAGTTGATAGCCAGAGACTTTTTCCAGGGCAGAAATTGTTAACACGAGGGATCATAGTTTTAAGCTGTTTGGCGGAAAGTATAGCGGGGATGTCAGAGGCGGGTTCATTTTGCAGAGAGTTGTGAGAGCATGGAATGCGTTGCCAGCAGCAGTTGTGAAAGTGAGGTCATTGGGGATATTTAAGAGACTGCTGGACATGCATATGGTCACAGAAATTTGAGGGTTTATACATTAGGTTTACCTTACATGAGGATCAATGGTTGGCAAAACATCGTGGGCTGAAGGGCCTGTTCTGTGCTGTACTGTTAAAAAAAAATAAATCACATTCTTGAGATAACTTACAGTTTTAGTGTAAAAAGTGACATCTTAGTTCAGTCAATGCATTAAAGGTGTGAGGTTAGAGTTTGTATGTATTCCAATCTTGAGTCAGACTGGTTCTATTTCCAAAGTAGGAATTTATAAAATGTTACATAGATTGGCTGCCTGCATTGACTGCCTGCAGGTTGTGGACGTTTTGACAAAATGGAATGTCCCTGCACTTTTGCAAATTCACATTCACCCAATATCAATGTGTGTGAGCATGTGAGGGACAGGGAGAGTGGGTGTGTATGTGTATGTGAGTGAGTGAGGGAACGAGAGAGTGTGAGTGTTTGCACTTGAGTGTGTATGTATGGATGTGAATGTGAGTGCTTGAGGGTGTGTGTTTGCGTGTGTGCGTACTTGGTAGTGTGTGTGTGTGAGTGTGACGGTGCATAAGCCTGTGAGAGGATTTTTGCTTGGGTGTGAGTGTGGGGAGTGTATGTGTGTGTGTCTGAGAGAGAGCGGGTGTATGAGAAAGGGCCCTTTGGTCGTCTCCCTGCACGAACTGGTTTTTACTTGAATAAACGTTGGCCATGTGCCTGAATCCTGTCTGCCTCCTGAGTCTTTGTATCCATTCGGGGGGATAATGTCAAGGTGCTTTCCTTCTGGTTATTTTCAATGTTAAAAAGTAGAAGGAGTTTTACTCTGGATCCAACCCCGAGCTGTGGCTGTCCTGGGAGTGTTTGATGGAGATGGTGTTGAAAGAGCTTTACTCTGTCTCTAACACTGTCCTGCCCCAGCTCACAGAGTGTTTGATGCTGACGCTGTTGATTTTGAGATTTGTGTTGGAAGCTGAAGTAACATCCCCTTTTCTCAACGGTTGCAGTGCCTCAGTTTTATAATAGCTTTGTCATTCTCTCAGCTCCTACTGACCGTACACAGACTTCCCGTTTGTTGTTCGTATCGTGTATGATTGCCTCACATTTATTTGGTAGGAAGTCAAGTAACTTCTGTATTTTTCTGTAAAACGACAAGAGTAAGGGAGTGAGAAGAATGAAATGGTGAAGTATTAACGATGAGGTCTCTCTATGTTTGTCTTTCTGCAGTCCTGCTGTCAGTCTCAGTACGGGGTCACAGTAAGTACTTTCTAATACTGAATTTTCAAATCCACTTTGTTCATCATGGAATTGCCTCCTCCTTGATGGTCTGTTTACTGTCTGGTATTTCGTTCCCAAACTGTTCCTGCTCAGCACGATGTGCCTTTTCCTTCACTGCGGTTTCTACATCAGGGAGAATTCATTTGTTTTATCAAAAATGAAAGCAGTGACAATTGACTATTCCGAGCGTGATGATTTATTCCTTCATGTTTTCCTTGTAGATTCATGAATCTTAGACATTTACAGCGTAGAAGGAGACCATTTTGGGTGATCATGTCTGTATCAGTCAACAATGATCTCACTCTACTTCTCTCATTTTGCAGCTCTCCATCTAAAAGCCTTCTTAACCAACTTATTGAGGGATTTAATGTAATTAGTGGGGTGGAGATCGTGGTGGGAGGTGGGATTCAGTTGGAGGGAATTTTGAAAATCAAAAAGGGATGCTGTTCAGAGGGTCAATGTGGATTTGTTGGGTCAAATCTCCAGTTTTCACACTGCAGGGATTCGGAAAAATAGAAATGACAGAGCAGAGGTGCAGGCTACTGAAGAGGCAAACAGAAATGCAAATGAACATCGAAGTACAAATGTTACCAGTGTTTATAACTCAACCGCCCTTTCAGGCAGTGTGTTCCAGAGTCGGATTAACCTCGACCTGAGGAAGAATCTGTTCAAGTCTCCTCTCACCCTCTATCTCCGACCTTAAATCTATATTCCCTGTTTACTAACCACAGTATGAATGAAGAAAGGACCTTCTTGCCTATCCTATCTGAGCACTCAGAATTGTCCATATTTTATTAGTTTTCCTGTCAAACAATAATAAAAAAAGAGAGCAGAGAATGCTGGGTAGTGAAGAGGTGAATGATAATCAAAGTGTGAAGGGAAGGGGTCGGAGATGTACGGACAAAGATACAAGAGGCGAGGCCACATTGGATTTGGTACTGGGCAATCAACTGGGCCAGCTGTTAAATTTGATGATAGTGACCACAATTTGGTTAAGTTTACTTTAGCGATGGCAAGGTGCAGGTACATACTGCAGGGCAAGTGTTATAGCTGGGGGAAAGGCAATTATGATGCAATGAGGCAAGATTTGCGAAGCATAAGATGGGGAACGAAACTACAGGGGATGGTCACAATTGAAATGTGGAGCCTGTTCAAGGAACAGCTCCTGCGTGTCCTTGATAAGTATGTACCAGTCAGGCAGGGAGGACGTGGTTGAGTGAAGGAACCATGATTTACGAAAGAAGTTGAAGCTCTTGTCAAGAGGAAGAAGGAAGCTTATGGAAAGATGAGATGGGAGACTCAGATAGGGCACTTGATTGTTAGACGTTAGCCAGGAAGGACCTAAAGAGAGAGCTAAGAAGAGTCAGGAGGAGACATGAGAATTCTTTGGCAGGTAGGATCAAGGAAACCTCTGAAGCTTCCTTTCGGTGTATCAGGAATAAAAAAAATGACTAGAGAAAGATTAGGGCAGGTCAATGACAGTAGTGGGAAGTTGTGTGTGGAGTCTGAAGAGATAGGAGTGGCGTTAAATGAATATGCTTCATCTGGGTTGCACAGTGGCTCAGTGGTTAGCCCTGCTGCCTCACAGCGCCAGGGTCCTGGGTTCAATTCCCACCTCGGGTGACTGTCTGTGTGGAGTTTGTACATTCTCCCCATGTCTGTGTGGGTTTTCTCTGGGTGCTCCAGTTTCCTCTCACAATCCTAGGATGGAGAGGTCAGGTGAATTGGTCATGCTAAATTGCCCATTGTGATCGGTGCATTAGTCAGCAGTAGTATATATTTTGATGGTCCAGTCTTGATGGGCTGAAGGGCCACTTCTGCACCATCTGATTCTGTGATTCTAAACCAACAGCAGATACCAATAAAGATCGTAAAGGTGGAGACAATTGGGATGACAGTAACTGGACAAGAAATAGAAAAACTAACAGCAATCGATGCTCTGGGCATATACAGAGAAAGAAAATAATTGTGGAACTATGTGAGGGAGAAAGTTGGGAATTTAAAACATGGAACAGGGAAATGGTAGATAATTTAGATTTACATGGTGATCAGCTCATAGAAGTTAACAGCACAGAAGGCCATTCAGCCCACTGAGTCTGTGCTGGTCACCTATCTATTCTAATCCGATTATCCAGCCCTTGCCCTCACATACCTCATGACCAGCCTGTCCATATTTTCTTTCTGCCTAAGGCTATCCTCCTCATTATTGATCACCCCACCAAGTTGTTTATCCTCTGGGAACTTGTTGATCAATCTGCCGACATATAAGTTTATATCATTGATATAAACCACAGACAGCAAGGATCCCAACACCTACCCCGGTGGGCCCCCAGTGGACACGAACATCCAGTCGGAAAAGGGTCCCTCATCCTTCATCTTCTACTTCCTGCTTGTCAGCAAATTGTGGATCCAATTTCCCAAATGTCCTTGGATCCCATGGGCTCTGACCTTTACTATCAGTCTCCCATGTGGAGATTGATAAAAGCCTTGCTGAAGTCCAAGTAGACAACATCAAAATCATTGCCTCATCTGCACACCTGGTCTTTGCTTCAAACAAATTCAATTATGTTGGTCAGATATAAGACCGTAGGATATTGGAGTAGAGCTAAGCCATTTGACCCATCAAGTCTGCTCTGTTTGTGATCATGGCTGATATGTTCCTCAAACACATTCTCTGCCTTCTCCCCATAACACCCTTGAACCCCTGACTAATCAAGAACCCTGTCAGAAATACACTCAATGACTTGGCCTCCACAGTCCTCTGCAGCAATGAGTTCAACAGAATTCTCACCACAGGCTGAAGAAATTCTTCCTCGTCTCAAATCTAACCCTGCATTCTGTGGCTGTGCCCCTGGGTCCTCATCTCTCCCCCGAGTAGAAACATCTTCACGTTCATGATATCCAGGCCTCTCAGTATTCTGTAAGTTTCAATCAGATCCCCCTCATCCTCCTAAACCTCCTTGAGTACAGACCCAGAATCTGTACTCATCATAACAAGTTTTCACCCCCTGGATCATTCTTGTAACTTCCTTGATCTCTTCCAATGTCAACAGCTCCATCCTCAGATTTGGGGCCCAAAACTGCTGTCAATATTCCAAATGTCGTCTGGCCAGATGTAGCCTTATACAGCATAGGCCATACACCCCCTAGCCTTGAATTTACACCCTCTCGAATGTAATGCTAACATTGCATTTGTTTTCTGAACTGCCAACTGTACTTAGAACTTAGAACATAGAACATAAAAAAGTACAGCACAGAACAGGCCCTTCGGCCCACGATGTTGTGCCGAGGTTTAATCCTAATGTAAATTATAGTAACTTCACCTACACACCCCTCAACTCCCTGCGATGCATGTTCATGTCCAGCAGTCGCTTAAATGTCCCTAATGACTCTGCCTCCACCACCACCACCGCTGGCAATGCATTCCATGCATTCGCAACTCTCTGTGTAAAGAGCCTACCTCTGACATCTCCTCAATACCTTTCTCCTAATATCTTATAACTATGACCCCTCATACCAGTCAATCCTGCCCTGGGGAAAAGTCTCTGGCTATTGACTCTATCTATTTCTCTCATTACCTTGTACACCTCGATCAGGTCTCCTCTCTTCTTCCTTCTCTCCAGAGAGATATATCCGAGCTTTTTCAACCTTTCTTCATAAGGCAAGCCCTCCAGTCCAGGCAGCATCCTGGTAAATTTTCTTTGCACCCTCTCCAAAGCCTCTGTATCTTTCCTATAGTAGGGCGACCAGAACTGGACACAATATTCCAAGTGTGGTCTCACCACGGACTTGTCGAGCTGTAGCAAAACCTTACAGCTCTTAAACTCAATCCCCCTGTTAATGAAAGCCGAAACACCATATGCTTTCTGAAGGTTGGAGAGGCCAGGAACAGGGAGATAATGGACTTGAACATGTGGCTGGGGAACTGGTGCAGGAAGCAAGGATTTAAATTCTTGGATCACTGGGGTATGTTTTGTGGTCAGCATAAATTATACAAAAGAGACAGTTTGCACCTTAATAGGTTGGGGACCAGCATTCTGGCAGGCAGGTTTGCTACTGCAACACAGCTGCATTTAAACTCAATAGCGGGGGGTGAGGGGGCAAACTGGAAGTTTAAGAAGGAAATTGAAGGGAAAGTTAGAACAAGGGAAGTCAAGAAAGTCAACGGTATCAATGAAGCAGAAAATTCTAAAAGGGATCATGCCGTAAGGTTGAGTGAAATAGGGGTTGATAGGAAGGGTGAGAGCAGTAACAAATTAAAAATACTATATATGAATGCACAAAGTATTAGAAATAAGATGGATGAGTTTGAGGCTCTTTTGGAAATTGGCAGCTACGATATTGTGGGGATAACTGAGACGTGGCTTCAAGTGGACAGGGCCTGGGAAATGAATATTCAAGGCTATACGTGCTATCGTAAGGACAGACTGATGGGCAGAGGGGGTGGGATGGCCCTGTTGGTAAAGGATGATATTCAGTCCCTTGCGCGGGGGGTACCTACAATCAGGGGATGTAGAGTCAGTATGGATAGAGCTGTGAAATTCTAAGGGTAGAAAGACCCACAAAGACAGGCCCCGAAACAGTAGTATGGATGGCGGGTGTAAGTTGAATAAGGAGCTGAAGTTGGCCTGTCACAAAGATGTTACTACAGTTGTTATGGGGGATTTCAACATGCAGATAGACTGGGAGAATCAGGATGGTATTGGACCTCAAGAAAGAGACTTTGTGGAGTGCCTCCGAGATGGATTCTTAGAGCAGCTGGTGCTGGAGCCTACCAGGGAGAAGGCAATTCTGGATCTGGTATTGTGCAACGAACCAGAATTGATCAGGGACCTCGAAGTGAAGGAGCCATTAGGAGGTAGTGACCATAATACAATAAGCTTCAATCTGCAATTTGAAAGGGAGAGGGTACAATCGGTAGTGACAATATTTCAGTTGAATGAAGAGAACTATGGAGCTATGAGGGAGGAGCTGGCCAAAGTTCAATGGTGCAATACCTTAGCAGGGATGACAGTGGAGGAACAATGGCAGATACTTTTGGGTATAATGCAGAAGATGCAGGATCAGTTCATTCCAAAAAGGAAGAAAGATCCTAGGAAGAGGTATGGGTGGCCATGGCTGACGAGGAAAGTTAAGAAACATATAAAGTTAAAAGAGAAAAAGTATAACATAGCAAAGAAGATGGGAAAACGGAGGACTGGGAAGCTTTTAAAGAACAACAGAGGATTACTAAGAAGGAAATATGCAGAGAAAAAATGAGGTACGAAGGTAAACTGACCAAAAATATAAAGGAGGATAGTAAAAGCTATTTTGGTATGTGAAAGGGAAAAAAATGGTTAAGACTAAAATTGGTCCCTTGAAGACAGAAACAGGGGAACATATTACGGGGAACAAAGAAATGGCAGAAGAATTGAATTGGTACTTCAGATCTGTATTCACTGGGGAAGACACAAGCAATCTCCCAGAGGTAACAGTGGCTGAAGGACCTGAACTGAAGGGTATTCATATTTGCCAGGAATTGGTGTTGGAGAGACTGTTAGGTCTGAAGGTTGATAAGTCCCCAGGGCCTGATGGTCTACATCCCAGGGTACTGAAGGAGGTGGCTCTAGAAATCGTGGATGAGTTGGTGATTATTTTCCAGAGTTTGATAGATTCAGGATCAGTTCCTGCAGATTGGAGGGTGCTTAATGTTGTACCACTTTTTAAGAAAGGAGCGAGAGAGAAAGCAGGAAGTTATCGACCAGTTAGTCAGACCTCAGTGGTGGGAAAGATGCTGGGGAGTCAATTATAAAGGATGAAATTACTACACATTTGGATAGTAGTAACAGGATAGGTCAGAGTCAGCGTGGATTTATGAAGGAGAAATCATGCTTGACTAATCTTCTGGAATGTTTGAGGATGTAACTCTGAAGATGGACGAGGGGATCCAGTGGATGTAGTGTACCTGGACTTTCTGAAAGCCTTTGATAAAGTCCCACACAGGAGGTTAGTGAGCAAAATTAGGGCACGTGGTATTGGGGGCAAAGTACTGACTTGGACTGAAAGTTGGTTGGCTGACAGGAAACAAAGAGTAGTGATAAACGGCTCCCTTTAGGAATGGCAGGCAATGACCAGTGGGGTACCGCAGGGATCAGTGCTGGGACAGCAGCTTTTTACAATATATATTAATGATATAGAAGGTGGTATTAATAGTAACATTAGCAAATTTGCTGATGATACAAAGCTGGGTGGCAGGGTGAAATGTGAGGAGGATGTTAGGAGATTACAGGGTGATCTGGACAGGTTAGGCGAGTGGACAGATGCATGGCAGATGCAGTTTAATGTGGATAAATGTATGGTTATCCACTTTGGTGGCAAGAACAGGAAGGCAGATTACTACCTAAATGGAGTCAAGTTCGGTAAAGGGGCAGTATAAAGAGGTCTGGGTGTTCTTGTGCACCAGTCAATGAAGGTAAGCATGCAGGTACAGCGGGTGGTGAAGAAGGCTAATAGCATGCTGGCCTTCATAACAAGAGGGATTGAGTATAGAAGCAAAGAGATTCTTCTGCAGCTGTACAGGGTCCTGGTGAGACCAAACCTAGAGTATTGTGTGCCGTTCTGGTCTCCACATTTGAGGAAAGTCAATCTGGCTATTGAGGGAGTGCAATGTAGGTTCACGAGGTCAATTCCTGGAATGGCGGGATTACCTTACGCTGATAGACTGGAGCGACTGGGCTTGTATACCCTTGAGTTTAGAAGACTGAGAGGGGATCTGATTGAGACATATAAGATTATTAAAGGATTGGACACTCTGGAGGCAGGAAACATGTTTCTGCTGATGGGTGAGTGCCGAACCAGAGGACACAGCTTAAAAATAAGGGGTAGGCCATTTAGGACAGAGATGAGGAGAAACTTCTTCACCCAGACAGTGGTGGGTGTTTGGAATGCTCTGCCCCAGAGGGCAGTGGAGGCCCAGTCTCTGGATTCATTTGAGAAAGAGTTGGATAGATCTCTCAAGGATAGTGGAATCAAGGGTTATGGATACTGATTGAGGATGATAAGCCATGATCATATTGAATGGTGGTGCAGGCCCGAAGGGCAGAATGGCCTTCTCCTGCACCTATTGTCTATTGTCTATTCTTTGCATCCTCTCCAAAGCCTCTGTATCTTTCCTGTTGTAGGGTGACCAGAACTGGACACAATATTCCAAGTGTGGTCTCACCAGGGACTTGTAGAGCTGTAGCAAAATCTTACAGCTCTTAAACTCAATCACCTTTGTTAATGAAAGCCAAAACACGATATGCTTTGCTGTCCACTTGGGTGGCAACTTTGAGGGATCTATGTACTTGCACACCCAGATCCCTCTGTTACTCAACACTGTCAAGAATCCTGTCTTTAATCCGATATTCAGCATTCGATTTTGACCTTCCAAAATGCATCAGTTCACATTTATCCAGGTTGAACTCCATCTGCTATTTCTCAGCCCAGATCTGCATCCTGTCTATGTTGCGCTGCAGCCTGCAATAACCCTCAATACTATCAATGGCACCTCTAAACTTTATGTCATCTGCAAATTTACTAACCCACCCCTCAACCTCCTCATCCAAGTCATTTATAAAAACTACAAAGAACAGACCCCTGGGGGACCCCACTCATCATTGTCTTCCAGGCAGAATACTTTCCATCTACAACCACTCTCTGCCTTCTGTTAGCCAACCAATTCTGACTCCAGATAGCCAAATCTCCCTGTATCCCATACTTCCTGACATTTTGAATGAGCCTACTATGCGGAACCTTATCAAATGCCTTGCTGAAGTCCACATACACCAGATCAACTGCTTGACCTTCGTCAACCTGTCTTGTCACCTCCTCAAAGAACTTCTTCTTCTCCACAATCTCATTCTTAATAATGGATTGTAAAATCTTTCAAATAACCGAGGTCAGGCTAAACAGCCTATCGTATCCCATCTTCTGCCTCCCTCTCCTGAACAAAACCATTCTGTCTGTTTTTGATCCATCTCCACCTCTTAAGTGTAGATGAATTCTGCCCCTCAGAATTGCTTCCATAGTTTCCCTACCACTGAGGTTAGACTGACTGGCCTGTAGATACCTGGTTAATCCCTTGCTCACTTCTTGAATCATGGTACCACATTGGCTTTCCTCCTGTCTTCTGGCACCTCTCCATCTGCAGATCTAAGCTCCAACTGTATAACCTGAAGTCTTATCTTTAAGCTTTTCTACAAAGATAAGAGGATTATAATTAGCAAAAACTATTGTCTCATTAATTCCATATCAGACATAAATTTCAAAGTGTTGAAGAGCTGAGAGCAATGTTTCCTTTTCCATCGTTAAGCAATGTGAACCAACCAGGTAAGAATAACAAATTTCCTTCCCAAGAGTTTATGGTCATCATGAGATTCTTAATTCCAGATTTAAAATAAAATGAAACTCGACTATGGAGGGCTTTGAACTCCATTACCCCAGAAAATGACCTGGATCTCTAGATTTATAGCCTCCTGACAAGACAACTCCACTATTGCCCCCCCCAGTATTGGCAGTCACTTGTTTTGAGTGAACCACACACAATCTTCACTTTTCAGTACAATACTGAGCAATGACCTTGTTCCTGTCTTTCTTCACTGCTTCAATATGTGGTTTTGTAGCAATAATCTTCCCTCATGGAATCTCCTAGTAAACCACTGCAACCTCGTACAATTCATGTCAATCTTTTTTTGAAGCTTTTCCAATGTCGTTGGGTTTAGCTGCCTCTGGCTTCAGCACTGTAACCTATCGGGCCATAAGGGAAGGAGGATTGCTGGGTTGTCACGGGGAGTCACAATTGGAGATATCAGAATAACTGAGG
Organism: Chiloscyllium punctatum; assembly: GCF_047496795.1. NCBI lineage: Eukaryota > Metazoa > Chordata > Chondrichthyes > Orectolobiformes > Hemiscylliidae > Chiloscyllium > Chiloscyllium punctatum. Next base: position 11,076,868 of record NC_092740.1, on the reverse strand, counting down.
TCAGAATGGATTTGGGCCAAAGGGAAGGCTGAAGGAAGATTTGATTGAGATATTCAAACTCATGAAGGGTCAGGATAGTGTCAATAGAGAGACAGTACCCACTCATGAAGGGTCAGGATAGTGTAGATAGAGAGAGACAGTACCCACTCATGAAGACTCAGGATAGTGTAGATAGAGAGAGACCGTACCCACTCATGAAGGGTCAGGATAGTGTAGATAGAGAGAGACCGTACCCACTCATGAAGGGTCAGGATAGTGTCGATAGAGAGAGACTGTACCCACTCATGAAGGGATCAAGAACTAGAGGGCACAGTGGGATGGCAGTTTATAAAATATTATTGTTCACTCAGAATGTGGATTCAAAAGTGGAGTGAAAAGAGATTTTAGGTTTCAGTTCTGTGAAAGTGACTTGTTCATTTGAAACAAAGGGTCAGAATGTGATCTGGAACAGTGAAGTAAAGACACTGAGAAAGTGTCCTGGAGATAGGTGACCTGGAGAGTTCATTGCTGAATATTTACCAAGGTGAGTTTTACAGTCGATACAAACAGATTTTTCAGTACCACCAGTCAGCTGAGTTCAGAAGAGCAGAAGTCAGAAGAGTAGTTGTTTTAAAAAATTCTGAAAGTCTCCAGGTTGAGAGTTGTAAAAAAATCTCCAGATCATCAGCATTGAAAATAAGTCTGAAGCTGTTTCAGTTCTCAAAGGAAGAGGGAGAGAAAGAGTCAATGAGTTAGTTTATGTTAATGCATTTCATAGAGAGACAGAGAGAATCCTATCTGGTGAAAATGCTGAGATTCAGTTGAGTGAGACATCCTTAAGTGAAGCTTACTGAAGTCACTGTAGACGACATCAACTGTATTATTCTCATCTTCATACCTCGTCACCTCCTCTAAAATTCCATCAAATCCAATTCAATCAAATTCCTTTACAAATTCATGCTAAATATCCTGGATTAACCTTTGTCTCTCCAAGTAATTATTCATTCTGTCCCTCAGAATTGTTTCCAATATTTTCCCCACCATTCATGTTGGCCTCACTGGCTTGTACTCTCCTGGTTTATCACTACCACCCTTGAACAATAGGGTAACATGTAAAGGGATGATTGGCAAGTGAAATAACAAGGGTTCAGAGATACTGTGCTCTTGTTAGAGTGAAGGGTAAGGCCAGTAAGATGAGGGAACAATGGATGAGTAAATATATTGAGGCTCTGGTTAAGAATATGAAAGAGTCATGTCTTAGGTGTAGACAACTGGGATCAAGTGAATCTCTTGAAGAGTGTAAGGGCTATCGGGGCATTCTTATGAGGGATATCAGGAGGGCAAAAAGTGGACATCAGATAACCTCAGTAGATAAGGCTGAGGATAAGCCAACGATATTCTAGAAAGTCATTAGAAGTCAGAGAGCAACCAGGGAGGGAATAGGGCCTCTTCAAGATCAATGAGGTCATCTATGGGTAGAACCAGAGGAGAGGGGGGTGATATCCGAAACAAATATTTTGCATCAGTTTTTACTGTGGAGAAAGAAATTGATGCAAGGGAACTCAGGCAAATAAATATTAATGTCTTGAAAGCAACTCACTTTACTGAAGAGGAAGTGTTGGAGGTCTTGAAAAACATAAAAGTGGCTTTGTGCAGGGAAATCATGTGTCACAAACTTGACTGAGCTTTTTGAAAATGTTATCAAAAGACCAGTGAGGGCAGAGGGGGAGATATTGTTTACATGAACTTGTGTAAAGCTGTTGTCAAAGTTCCACATGGTGGACTAATTAGTGAAGTTAGGTGGCATGGGATTCAGGGAGAGAATGCCAGTTGGATACAAAATTTGCTTGATGGTAAGAGACAGAGTGTAGTGATGGAGGTTTGTTTTTACATTGATCCATGAGACCTCATTTGAGGAACATTCTAAGATATCATCCATCTTATGTCAGTGATTAACTCCTTCATCAATGTTGCAACACCCCCTCCTCTTTGACATTCCCCCTACCCCTACATGTCTCATCTCACAGTTCGATAGCCCAGAACATTGTGCTGTCAATCCTGTCACACCCTCAACTACGTGTCTGTGATAACAACAATATCTCATCCCCACTCATTAATCTACACCCTCAGCTCGTCTGCCTTACTCACAAGTAAATGCCATCCATCCATGCCACACTCCCTTATGCCCTCACTTGACGATATTCACACTGCCTTCTGGATTTACTTGGATTTCCTTCTCATCGTCTGTTAGCTCAGTTGGCTGGACAGTTGGTCTGGGATGTGGAGTGATGCCAACAAGGGATGTTTAATTCCCATATTGTCTGAGGTGACCATGAAGTTCGAATCTTCTCAACCTTGCTCCTTGTCTGAGGAAGAGTGACCCTCAGGTTAAATCATGACCAGTCATAACTTCCTTTAACGAGACAGGAGTTCTCTCGCACAATGATGAGTTTACTTTTTTACTTCAGTTTATTTTTTTCCATCTTCATGTCTCTCTGTATCCCCTCCCCCACACCCCCTCAATGCTTCGACAGCATCCCCCATCCCTCTGCTATGACTGATGAATGAGCCAGGTTGCTGAAGGCTGGCTGGGTAATAGAGTAGAAAGTGATGGGAAATAGAAAAGGTTCTGCAGGGAGGGCCCTGAGTCCTGCTCTTCAGATCACTCTGGGTCTCCTGGAACAATGGAGAGTTCAGATAATGGAGAGTCCAGTTACAAGTGGGGTTCCGCAGGGATCAGTTCTGGGTCCTCTGCTGTTTGTAATTTTTATTAATGACTTGGATGAGGGAGTCGAAGGTTGGGTCTGTAAATTTGCAGATGATACAAAGATAGGTGGAGTTGTGGACAGTGAGGAGGGCATTTGTCATTTGCAAAGGGACTTAGATATGATGCAGAGCTGGGCTGAGGAGTGGCAGATGGAGTTCAACCCTGCCAAGTGTGAGGTTGTCCATTTTGGAAGAACAAATAAGAATGCGGAATACAGGGTTAATGGTAGGGTTCTTAGTCAGGTGGAGGAACAGAGGGATCTTGGGGTCTATGTACATAGATCTTTGAAAGTTGCCACTCAGGTGGATAGAGTTTGTAAGAAGGCCTATGGTCTATTATCGTTCATTAGCAGAGGGATTGAATTCAAGAGTCGTGAAGTGATGTTGCAGCTGTACAGGACTTTGGTTAGGCCACATTTGGAGTACTGTGTGCAGTTCTGGTCGCCTCACTTTAGGAAAGATGTAGAAGCTTTGGAGAGGTTGCAGAGAAGATTTACCAGGATGTTGCCTGGAATGGAGAATAGGTCGTACGAGGAGAGGTTGAGAGTTCTCGGCCTTTTCTTGTTGGAACGGCGAAGGATGAGGGGTGACTTGACAGAGGTTTATAAGATGATCAGAGGAATAGATAGAGTAGACAGGCAGAAACTTTTTCCCCGGGTACAACAGAGTGTTACAAAGGGACATAAATTTAAGGTGAAGGGTGGAAGGTATAGGGGAGATGTCAGGGCTGGGTTCTTTACCCAGTGAGTGGTGGGGGCATGGAATGCGCTGCCCGTGGGAGTGGTAGAGTCAGAATCATTGGCGACCTTTAAGCGGCATTTGGATAGGTACATGGATGGGTGCTTAATCTAGGATAGATGTTCGGCACAACATTGTGGGCCGAAGGGCCTGTTCTGTGCTGTATTGTTCTATGTTCTATGTTCTATAACTCTCAGGTACCAAACCCTCTCTTCAACCAACAGCGACAAACACCCACTGTCTAACATCAGGATGTTTACAAACCACCCAAAGCCCTCTGTTGTATCCAGCCCGGAGCTCCTTCCACTCTGTCACTCGTCTGTTCAGAAACCACAATTGTATCATATTATATCTTTTCTCACTCAATAACAGATTCAATGTCTTACCTCACTGTTTGGTGTCTGTGCTGTGTTCATATCCTCTCTCTCTCTCTCTCTCCCCCCACAGCGGATTCTGCTAATGGTTGGTCAATAACAATCGCGGATGGAGTGAGGGCTGAGGAAGGAGGCTCCGCTGTCTTACCCTGCAGCTTCACCCACCCTGACACTAACCTCACACTCACCGGCTCCATCTTATGGTACAAGGGGAAATCACGGGCTTTAATCTTTAAGTGCACAGATCCTGGTCCAGACCATTCCCAGGGTGAGCTGTGTGAGAATGTGATAATGCGGGACGGTGGGAATCGATTCAGATTCGTGGGGAACCTCAGCAACAAAGATGCCTCAATAATGATGGAGGGACTGAGCCGGGAGGATGCTGGTTCCTATCGGTGTCGTGTGGAGCTCAATATCGGCAAGTGTCAACCACGGTATCGAACACGTCTGAAAGTGGAAGGTGAGGAACAATGTTCTGATGTGTTACTGCCCTGACAACTCAATGGGGACAGGCTCCACCTGGTCTGGGAGCTCTTGGGTTGGTTCCTTCACTTGGGCTCTTCCAGTTGGTCTAAGGCAGGAGGCAGTGAGAAGGACAGAGACAGAGAGGCACAAAGAGAGAGAGAGAGAGAGAGGCATGACTGGGATTTAGAGACCATTCCATTACTAACTTTGAAACCTCCCACAGTTACACTCATTCATTATCATGTTCAAACTGGCTTCATTGCTCTGGGATCGGGAACAGAGAAAACATCACTGACAATCCAAGCTCCAAGATCCCCACCAATGAGGGTCCAGGTTTATCAGCATTGGGTGAGGACAAGAGAGACCTGGCACCTCCTGAACCCTCATTGGATGAGCTCATCTCAGGGTGAAGGAACCCTCAGTTCACATGAGCTGAGAACCTCACTGTTGCTATCCTCCACCTCTATTGGCTGAGGAGAAAATGGGGGGAGCTGTCCTTGCCAGAGGCTAATGTCCTGGGGATTGTGGCAGATTGTGAAATTTGAATTTGAAAATATCTAGAACTGAAAACTAGTCTAATAATGACTGTGTAATCGTCACCATTCAAAAAGAATCTGGGTTAATCATGTCCTTTTCGAAGGGAAATCTGCTATCCTTACCCGATCTGACCTACATGTGACTCCATACCCACAGTTATGTGTTTGACTCTTAACTGCCCCTCAGTTGTGGATAAGGAGTGAACCCAGGAGTGCAAATGAAACTGTGGCTGCAAGAGCAGGTCACAGGCTAAGAATCCTATGAATTTACACACCTCCTGACTCCAAAGCCTATTGGCCAGTCAGGAGTGTGATGAAATACTTCCCACTTGCCTGGAACAGTGCAGGAAAATATCTCACTGCTCTGTCATTATTACTGGGTCAAAGTCCTGGAAATCCCACCCTAACATCATTGTAGGAATAAAAATAACTATAAAATGCACTGCAGCAAGACAGCAACATTTCCTCCACCAGCACCTTCCAAAGTAGGGACCTTGAAGAGCTCAGTGAACAATGACATCAGATACAGGCCATCCTGACTTGGAACTATCTTTTCATTGTCCAAGTGGATGTGGGTGTCCCATGCACAGTCAGCCTTTATTGGCCAGCCCTGGAGAAGGAATGGTGAGCTGCCTTCTTGAACTGCTGTATTCCCTCAGCTGCAGGGACATTCACGATACGGTTGGGAAAGGATTTCCAAGGCTTTGTCCCAGTGACACTGAAGGAATGATGAAATATTCCCATCAGGGTGGTGAGTGTCTTGGAGGGAAGCTTGTAGGTGGAGATGTTCTCCTGTAACCCATGTTCATCAGTGAACAACCATCCCCATTCTGACCTTATGGTGGAGGGAGGGTCATTGACGATGCAGCTAAAGATGGTTAGACCAAGGACACACTAACCTGAGGAACTCCTGCAGAGATGTGCTCTGGAGCTGAGATGACTGATCTCCAAGAAGAACAACCAGCTTCCTCTGTGCCAGGTCTGACTGAAACCCATGGAGGTTTCCCCCCTCAGCTTCCCCCTGGATTCAGTTTTGCTCAGGTTCCTTGATGCTACACTCGCTCAAATACAGCCTTGATGTTAACAACAGGCACATTCGCCTGTACCTGTCTTTTTGTTTTTTCCGTTGTTTCCCTATTATTTACTATCTATGCTACTTAACTCTGTGATCTGCCTGTACTGCTCACAAGACAAAGCTTTTTGCCGTGCCTCGGTACATGTGACAATAAATTCAATTCAATTCGATTCGATTCAATTCGATTCGATTCGATTCAATTCAATTCAATTCAATTCAGTCACTGACAGCTTCCAGCAGTTTAATTGGCCAAATTGAAAATATGTAACATTTCACTGCAAACGAGATACCTCAGTTGTTTTGAGCATGATTTGAATCTAAACAATCAGATTAAATTATCCCCCCGAATATTAAAACCCAATCGAGTTTGAATTTATTGTTTTTGCCAACATCAAACTAATGAGACAATCTGATGTTTGGGGTATATAAAAAAAAAGCAGATATGTTGAAAGTTAGACAGAGAGTAACTGCCATTGAAAAACTGCTGTACAAAACACTCTCAATCAAAGGGACCTTCTTCATATGAAACATCTTTGCAGTGAAAGACAGAAGTCGATCCAGGAGATCTTTAGCTGAAAGAAGAAACACACTGACAATGACAGCCACTGTGTGGTTTTGTAATGAAGCTGATGTAATTTTAATACAGGTGGTTATTGGAACAGTATATTGTTATTGAGTTGGAGGCAGAAAGCAAGCAACTAAGGGAAAGGAAGCTTAGAGTTGGAAATAGTTGTTGTTTAATGTTCACTTTGAGAGTTAAAGAATAATTTGATTTTTTTGTTTAAGTATTGGAATTTGGGAGTTCTCTATCACTTAGACGTTAACAGATTACGATGTGAGATGAGCTTTTCTGGGTGTTTGGTTGAAGTCGCAGTTAAAGTTTCAGTTTGGGGGCTCATCTGCGATTTGGACCGGTTTAGACAGATCCAGTCTGAGATTTGAAAAGATTTGGGTACAAAAGATCCCAGCAGATTTAAACACTTGCCGATTAGTGTCCAAGATTTTTAAAGAAAATGTAGGTGAGAGAATTGATTTATTTTCAGTTATTTGTGGTTGGTTAAATCAAAAGTCGGAGGTCACACCCTTGGATTGTGTATCAGAGGAGAGAGAGAGATCAAATCAGGCAGGTGAGTTAGCTAAACAGCACTGAAAGAGGGTGCAGTGTAGATTGAAGCAGGTGGCAGATAAAAACTCCGGAATTCAGACATTTTCCCGTGGGGATGACGTGTTAGTATTGTTACCAATGGCAGGATATCCTTTCAAAGTCAGGTTCTGTGGTCCCTGACAAATTGAGAAAAAAGTTGAGTCAGGTAAACTATCTGGTAAAGATGCTGGACAGGAAAAAACTATATTGGGTATGTCATGGGAATATGTTGAAACATTATTATAATAGAGAGAGGGGGAACTGGAGGAACAGTGTTAGTTACTGGCCCACAGAGTGAGGAATCAAATCTCATGCTGTGCAGTTTGATTGCCTGAAAATATATTAAACAATGAAGAAGTCCTTGAGGAGTGGGATAGGTTAGTGAACAATCTGTCCCAGGAACAAAGAACCAGTTGAAATGATTGTTGCAGCAGTACAAGGACATATGCAGGAATAAGATGGAGAGGCCTGATCCTCTTGTGCATGAGGTAGAAGTAGGGAATGCTGTTCCAATAAAACAACACACCTATAGGCTTAATCCTTTCAACGCCACACAGGTCCAGAAGGAAGTGGATGCAATGCGCAATGAAGCTATCATCGAACTGAGTCAAAGCAAGTGGAGTTCGATGATCATGTTAGTTGCCAAACCTGACGGGATTCAACAATTTTGCTTGGACCATTGGAAGGTTAAGGCAGTTACAAAATCAAACTCAGATCAATACTAAAATTGGAGGACTGTACAGAAAAATTTGGACAATCCCCTTATATCACAAAGTTGGACTTACTGTTTGGGTATTGTCATCCCTTTATCAGAGAAAGTGAAATAAATTTCTGTGTTTGTCACCCCAAATGGGTTATGTCAATTCAATGTCCTGCCCTTTGGAATGAAGAACACACCAGCCACATTTAAAAGGCTCGTGAACAGAGGTGTGGCTGTGGTAACAAACTGTGCAGTACATCTGGATGATGCAGTGATCTATAGTGAGTCATGGAAAGATCACATGGTACAGTTGGCACACAGCTCTTTGAAGGATTAAGAGAAGCAAAGCGGTAATAAAATTGAAGAAAACACAATTTGTGAAGGCAGAGGAGACATTATTGGGACAATACATCGGGCATGAAATGTTGACCCTCAGGAATGCAAAGACAAAGACCATCGAGGAATTTCCACAAACAACCTCAAAGAAAGAAGTGCTTTGATTTTGGGGACTAAGTGGATTCTACTGGGAGTTTGTTCCAAATGTCAGCAGGGTAGTGACTTCACTCACGGATTTCCTGAAGAAGACCACAACATTTCGGTGGATGGAACAATGCCTGGAGACACTTGACAATGTAAGAGTTGTATTAACCGCGGCACCAGTTTTAGCTGCACCAAATGTTGCAATCAAAGTTGCAATCGATGCTCATGATATTGGTCTTGAGGCTGTACTGCTACAGGAAGATGATGATGGAATTGAATAGCCAGTTGGTTACTTTTCAAAGAAACCCAACACCCACCAGAGAAAAATATTCTACCATCGAAAAGGAATTATTGAGTTTGGTACTGTCGGAACAACATTATCGCAAATTTAATGGATAAATTTTAAATAAGGTTGAACAGATAACAATGTTATACATATGTGTGCGGAAATTAATATGAACTTCAATTAATATCCTATGAATTTCATTGTCATGGGATTAAGAATTAGGCAAAAAATGGAGACATCTTTTCATTATGATGGTCCATTTTTTTTCGGGGGGGGGGTTGTTATGAAGTTGAAGGTGCGTACTGTACCTTTAAGTGAGAGTGAAAGCTGTTCTGCACTGAGAACATGCAGGCACCTGTCACGTGACTAACGAGCAGTCTCAGACTGTACTGGAAAATTGAAAATATGTAACATTTAGCTGTAAACTAGATACCAGTTGCTTTGACCATAATTTAAATCTCACCAATCCGTTTAAATTATGCCCCAGGATACTAAAACACAATCGAGTTTGAATTTATTGTTTTTGCCAACTTCACAACAATGAAATCACCTGATGTTTGGGGGATAAAAAAAAGCAGACATTTTGAAAGTTAGACAGAGAGTAACTGCCATTGAGAAACTGCGATTCAAATCATTCTCTATCAAAGGTACCTTTCTCATATGAAACATCTTTACAGTGAAAGACAGAAGACAACTAAGGGACTTCTTGAGCTGAAAGAAGAAACACACCAGTAATAACAGCGACTGTGTGGTTTTGTAACGAAGCTGATGTAACTTTAATATGGGTGGTTCTTGGAACAGTAGATTGTTATAGAGTTGGAGACAGATAACAAGCAGTTTAGGGAAAGGAGGCTAAGAGTTGGAAATAGATGTTGTTTAATGTTCACTTTGAGAGTTAAAGAATAAATTGATTTTTAATATAAAAGTGAATTTTTGGAGTTCTCTGTTCCTCATACTTTAACAGATGGCGATGCGAGGTGAGCTTTTCTGGGTGTTTGGTTTAATTAGCAGAAGGCTTCACCGCCGTCTCATAACAGCAGCTTCACCTGGGCAATCAGGATGGACAATACATGTACATCATCTGGGCCAGTGATACCCATGATGGAATAAAACAAAAGGAGAAATTAATGAAACAAAGAACATCCTGAGGAAAAACCAAAAACAAAGCTGCAGATGCTGCAAATCCGAAACAAAAATGGAAATTGTCAGAAAAGCTCAGCAGGTCTGGGAGCACCTGTGGAGAGAAATCAGAGTTAACGTTTCAGGCAGAGTGACCCTTCCTCAAGATGCTGAGAAGTTTGACAAGACAGATTCTGAGAGGATATTTGTTCTTGTGAACAGAAGTCAAACAGGGGAACAATTGCAAAATAACGGATTTTCTATGTAAATTGAGATGAGGAAACATTTAATCTCTCAGCTCCTCTTTTAAGTTCATGAAGCAAAGAACCACATGGCTGATTATCCCCCTCCTCCTGCACCCAAATATCTGACTTAATGTAGAAAAGTTTAATCTGGACTCTGAGTTTAAATTAACCTGTGCTCATTTCAAAGGTCACAGGTTGGAGCTGGTGAATGGTTCCATTAGGAATGACACCAGGGGGTTCTCCTTCACACAGAGTGTGGTCAATACTTTGAACGTGTTTGCTGGACAGAGTGAGGGGGAAAGCTGTAAAATCCTTGACCTCATTTAAAGAAAATTAACTTTGAGCAACGGGTGGAGGGTTCTGCATGAATGAATTCAGGAGGGTTCAATGGATCCAATCTGTAAGTACCTTCAGCAGTCACACGGCACCAGGTTATAGTCCAACAGGTTTATTTGAAATAACAAGGTTCAGAGTACTGCTCCTGAATCAGGTGAAGTCCTTGTATCATGTGACTTCTGACTTTGTCCACCTCAGTGCAACACTGGCATCTCCACATCATGGAAATATCTTGTAATCAAGATTTGGAGATGCCGGTGTTGGACTGGGATGTACAAAGGTAAAAATCACACAACACCAGGTTATAGTCCAACAGGTTTATCTGGAAGCACTCGCTTTTGGAGCACTACTCCTTCATCAGGTGGTTGTGAAGTATAAGCTTGTAAGACACACAATTTATTGCAAAGGTTTACAGCTGACGTAACTGAAATTATATATTGAAAAAGATCTGGATTATTTGTTAAGTCTCTCATCCATTGGAATGACCATGTTGGCTTCAATTCTTTTACATGTAGATCACAAAACATTTTTTTAAAAGTTACATTCACAAGTGAAATTTAACAATTGGTGTCTGTCAGCCCAGATAATGTATTGAAGGTGTGAGCTCCCCTGGGTGATACTGTCTGTGCCACAATGTTTAGACTGATTCTAATCGAAAAAAATGAAGTTATAGAATCTTACATAGATTTTTGAGCAAAGTAAAATGTAACTCTGCAAGTACAAATTCACCCCCACAAAATTATATGTGCATATGTGTGTGTGTGTGTGTGTGTGTGTGTGTGGGGCGGGGGTGGGGAAGGGGGGAGGGGGGTGGTTGTGAATGTCTGTGAGGAGTGTGTGCCTGTATGTGAGTGTAAGTATAAAGTCTGTGAGAGGGGCATGTGTGAGTGTGGCAGTGTATGTGTGAGCGTATGAGAGAGGGTTTGCATCAGTGTGTGCGTCCGTAGGAGTGTGTGTGTGTGTGTGTAGCGTGATGCGGTCACTTGTCATGTGACATGAACCCAAGATCCTGGTTGAGGCCATCCCCATGGGTACCGAACTTGGCCAAGAGCCTCTGCTCGGCCAGTTTTTGTTGCTGCCTGTCCCGAAGTCTGCCTTGGAGGATGGTCACCTGAAAGTCCAAGGTTGAATGTCCCAGACTGCTGTATGTGGCAGGTACTCATGCAACTCAGCCAACGTTGTCTATCCCATTCGCTGCAGGCAAGGATACCCTGAGGCATGCTACATTGGTGAGAGCAAGCAGAGGCTACAGCAACGGATGGATGGGCACCGTACAACAATCAACAGACAGGACTGCTCCCCCCCGTCCCCCACCTCCACAGTCAGAGAACACTTCAGCGGTCCTACACACACACACACACACACACACACACACACACACACACACACACACATACACTCCTCTCGACACACATACGGACGCAGATACTCTTTCATACGCTCACAAATACACTCCCACAATCACACATGCTCAGTCTTACAGACTTATACCCCTTTATACTCATACTCACACACGCGTACACTCTTTCACAGACACTCACAGCCACCCCCCAAAAAACACACACACACACCCACACACACACACATATACGTTTGTGGGGTGAATTTGTACTTTCAGAGTTTCATCAAATTTTGCTCAAAAAACTGCATGAATCCATGTAAGTTTCTATAAAGTCAATTTTTAGATTAGAATCAGTCTAAATGTTGTGGCACAGACAGTAACACCCAGGGGAGCTCACACCTTCAATACATTACCTTGGCTGACAGACACCAATTGTTAAAGTTCACTTGAGAATGTAATTTTTAAAAGAAAATTGTGATTTACATATAAAAGAACTGAAACCAACATGGTCACTCACAGACGAGAGACTTAACAAATATCCTGGTCTTTTTCAATATATAATTTCAGTTACATCACACTGTAAACATTTGCTATAAATTCTGTGTCTTACAATCTTATATCCACAATCACCTGATGAAGGAGCAGCACTCTGAAATCTAGTGCTTCAAATTAAACCTGTTGGACTATAACCTGGTGATATCTGATTTTTAATCTTGTAATCAAGGTTTTCAAATTGAGTGGCGAGGAGAAATTTTGATCAGGGTGACTCTTCTTGGGGAATGTCCAGCACAGACCTGTTAGAGATATGAGTGGAGTCTTTAATTGCTCATTTTATTGTGAAGTTGAAAGGAATGTAACATATTGAAATAAGACCTTCTGCACACTGATCTCATCCATTCTGATGTTTGTCCTTTCCTCAGATGTTCAGGGAGACCTCTCAGTGGTGAGTGGGACAGAGGGAGATTCAGTTACTTTACCCTGTATCTTTGAGACCAGATCCTACCCTCCCCTGACCACTGTTACCTGGATGAGGAAGGAGCCCTACCAACACATCGTTACATTTACAGCCCAATCACAGGGAACCTGGACAACTGGACACGGTGGAAATCGGTACGAGCTCATCGGGAACCCAGGGGAGGGAAACGCCTCAATCAGGATAAACCAGCTGAGACTGAGGGACAATCACACTTACCTGTGTCTGGTGGAGTACAGATCAAGAGTCAATCTTTTGTATCTAATCCAGAAAGAGACACGGCTGCAGGTACATGGTAAGAAACCGTTCACACATTCTTCAGCCTGTAGAAGGTGCACAATGAGAGTGGAACAGATTCTGTGAATGTTTTGTGATTTGATTTTCTGCTGAAAGGACATGGAACTAAAACACTAACCCTGTTTCTCTCCATCGGTATTGTCTGCACTGCTGAGTGTTTGCAGCATTTTGATGTTTAATTAAAATGTCTAGCATCTGTAGTATTTTAACTTTGGGATTCAAATTGAATTTTTTTCAATATTTAATGTACTATGCTTTGCTGATATTTTTTAGGTGCTTCTGATGTAAGTATTGAAAGACATTGACACACTGAGAATATTTAGCTCAATCTCCAAATGACCCAAAGTTATACTGACATTAAGATCATTCCCCCAGTGTCCATCTGACTGTGTGAGGCATCCCAGACACGTGGGACCTATCCGAGCCCTGCATTCACCCATGGGCGAAAACAGGAGTTGGTGGTGTACTGTTACTGTCACTGGGTGACTAATCCAGACACCCAATTCTGGGGCCGTGGGTTCAAATCCCAGCAGCAGGTGAATTTTTTTTTGAATCTGGAATTTAAAAAAAAGCTAACCTAATGGTTGCATGTGACCATTGTTGAGATTTAGAAAAGCTGATCTGATTCAATCATACACTTTAGGGAATCTGGGTTAGAACAATAGAACAATAGAACAATACAGCACAGAACAGGCCCTTCGGCCCACGATGTTGTGCCGAACTTCTATCCTAGATTAAGCACCCATCCATGTACCTATCCAAATGCCGCTTAAAGGTCGCCAATGAATCTGACTCTACCACTCCCACGGGCAGCGCATTCCATGCCCCCACCACTCTCTGGGTGAAGAACCCACCCCTGACATCTCCCCTATACCTTCCACCCTTCACCTTAAATTTATGTCCCCTTGTAACACTCTGTTGTACCCGGGGAAAAAGTTTCTGACTGTCTACTCTATCTATTCCTCTGATCATCTTATAAACCTCTATCAAGTCACCCCTCATCCTTCGCCGTTCCAACGAGAAAAGGCCGAGAACTCTCAACCTATCCTCGTACGACCTACACTCCATTCCAGGCAACATTCTGGTAAATCTTCTCTGCACCCTCTCCAAAGCTTCCACATCTTTCCTAAAGTGAGGCGACCAGAACTGCACACAGTACTCCAAATGTGGCCTAACCAAAGTCCTGTACAGCTGCAACATCACCTCACGACTCTTGAATTCAATCCCTCTGCTAATGAACGATAATACTCCATAGGCCTTCTTACAAACTCTATCCACCTGAGTGGCAACCTTCAAAGATCTATGTACATAGACCCCAAGATCCCTCTGTTCCTCCACCTGACCAAGAACCCTACCATTAACCCTGTATTCCGCATTCTTATTTGTTCTTCCAAAATGGACAACTTCACACTTGGCAGGGTTGAACTCCATCTGCCACTCCTCAGCCCAGCTCTGCATCATATCTAAGTCCCTCTGCAGCCGACAACAGCCCTCCTCACTGTCCACAACTCCACCTATCTTCGTATCATCTGCAAATTTACTGACCCACCCTTCGACTCCCTCATCTAAGTCATTAATAAAAATTACAAACAGCAGAGGACCCAGAACTGATCCCTGCGGAACTCCACTTGTAACTGGACTCCATGCTGAATATTTACCATCTACTACCACTCTCTGACTTCGACCGGTTAGCCAGTTTTCTATCCAATTGGCCAAATTTCCCTCTATCCCATGCCTCCTGACTTTGGATCAGTTAGCTGGATGGTTGGTTTCCAAAGCAGTGTGATGCCAACAGTGTGGGTTCAATCCCCACATTGGCTCAGGTGACCATGAAGGACCCTCCTTCTCAACTCTCCCCTCACTGAGGTGTGGTGGCCTTCAGGTTAAACCACCACCAGTTGTCTCTCTCTCTCTCTCTCTCTCAAGAGAAAGCAGCCCATGGTCTGGTAATAATATAACAACTTGATTTAGGGAATGAAATCTGCCATTCACACTCAGTGTCATGTGTTGCCATATGCAGAATCTTGAGCCCTCTCTCTCCATCAGCACCACCTCACACAGACTCAGGGCTGCTCATAATCCACCAACTCTGCACAGTCCACTTCTAACTCTGTATTGGGAAAACAAAACACTGACTGGGTGATTACTTTGCAGAACAGAAATGTTCTGCCCACAAAAAAATGATTCTCAGCATCCAGTTGCCTGCCATTTCCACACACCACCTTTTGGGGACCCAGTGACCTTCTGGACTCAATATTGAGCTGAATAACTTTAGGGCCACAGCACCTTCTCCTACCTCCTTCCCCCAACCCCCACACACCAGGCCTTGTCATCACATGGGCTACTACCAAAACAATCCATTGTCAGTGATGAATGGTCCCCATCAGCAGCTGTTCATTCTCCCAGGCTGACCTTTCCCCTTTTGTTTGTCTGTCCAATTGCTTTTCTCTCTGTCTGGGGTCTGTTTCCACTGAGTGTTTACTCCTGTCCCCTCACCCCCCTCCCCATCTTCAGCCTCTATACCAACCTTTTCCCAGCTATAATCAGTTATAGAGTCATACAGCACAGGAGCAGACCCTTCAGTTCAACGAGTCCATGCTGACCATAATCCCAAACTAAAGTAGCCCCACCTGCCTGCGCTTTGTACATATCCCTCCAATCATTTCTTTTTCATGAAATTATCTAAATGCCTTTTAAACGTTGTAACTGTCCCCACATCCACCATTTCCTCTGGAAGTTTATTCCACATAAACCACTCTCTATGTAAAATAAAAACTGCCCCTTAGAGGCATAGAGTCATAGAGATGTGCAGCATGGAAACAGACCCTTCGGTCCAACCCGTCCAGGCCGACCAGATATCCCAACCCAATCTAGTTCCACCTTCCAGCACCCGGCCTATATCCCTCCAAACACTTCCTATTCATATACCCATCCAAATGCCTCTTAAATGTTGCAATTGTACCAGCCTACACCACTTCGTCTGGCAGCTCATTCCATACAGATACCACCCTCTGCGTGAAGTCTGTTTTATATCTTTCCCCTCTCACCCTAAACCTACGCCCTCTAGTTCTGGACTCTCCAACACCAGGGAAAAGATTTTGCCTAATTATCCTATTCATGCCTTTCGTAATTTCGTAAACCTTTTTAAGGTCACCCCTCAGCCTCCTTCCTTATGTCTTTTTAAAATCTTTCTCCTCTCACCTTAAAGATATGCCTCAGTCTTGAAATCTCCCACATGAGCAAAAAGACACCTGCCATTCACCTTATCTATATTCCTCATGCTTTTATCGATCTTGATAAGGTCACCTCTCAATCTTGTACGCCCCAGTGAGAAATGTCCTAGTCGCTCCGGACTCTTCCAATAACTCAAGGCCTGCTTTATTTGCAACATCCTGGTAAATCTCTTCTCCAGCTAAATGATATCCTTGCAATAACAGGGTGACCAGAACTGGACACAATAGAGGCCTCACCAGCATCCTGTCCAACCTGAACATAACATCCCAACTCCGATTGAAAAAGGTCTAATCAATGAAGGCAAGTGTGCTGAACCACCATATACAGAGATGATGCAAATTTGGAAGAATTCTGTACCTGAATCCCTAGGTCTCTGTTCTTCAGCACTACCCAAGGCCCTACTTTTAATTGTGTAAGTCTTCCCTTTGTTTGTTTTCCCAAAGTGCAACACCTCACACTTATCTTAAACTCCATCTGTCACTCTTCAGCCCATTGACCATTTGATTAAGATTTTTTTGTATTCTAAGATAACCTTCTTCACTGTTCAATATTCTATCAATTTTGGTATCAACCACAAACTTGCAAAACATGCTCTTTGTAGTCTCTTCGAAATTGTACATATAAGTGACTGATAAAAGTGGGCCCAGCACTGATCCCCGTGGAACACTGCTGGTCACAGGCCTCCAGAACAAAACCCTCCCTCCACCGTCACTCTCTGTCTTCTGCCTTTCAGCCAATTGTGCATCCACTTGCCAAGCTCACCCTGAATCCCATGGGATCTAACTTCACTAATTAGTCTACCATGCGGAGCCTTGTCAAAGGATTTACCAAATTCTAAGTAAACAATGTTTACCCCTCTGCCCTCATCAATTTTCATGTTTACTTCTTCAAAAACCTCCATCAAGTTTGTGAGACACGATATCCCTTGCACAAACCCATGCTGACTATCCCGAATCATTCCTTGCCTCTCCAAATGCATATAAATCCAAACTTTCAGAACAACTTACTCACCACCGAAGTCAGACTCACAGGTCTGAAGTTCCCAGGCTTCTCCTGACATTCCTTCTTGAACATGAGCCACTCTCCAGTCATTCAGCACCTGACTGTTATTTATGGATGATACAAATGTTCCTGGAGGGGGCCCAGCAATTTCCTCTTCACTTCTGACAATGTCCTGGGATTGAGTAGATCACGTCTCAGAGATATATATTTATATTTTCAAAGACCTCTAACAATTCCTCTTCTGTATTACAAGCTGTTTTCAAAACATCAATATTTATTTCTCAGAGTTCTCTAGCCTCCAATTCTTTCTACACAGTAAAAACTGACACAAAATATTCATTTGATATCTCTCCCATCTCCTGAGGGGTGGCATGATGGCTCAGTGGTTAGCACTGGCACCAGGGACCTGAGTTCAATTCCAGCCTCAGGCAGCTGGAGTTTGCGTGTTCTCCCTGTGTGGTGAGGGTTTCCTCCCACAGTCCAAAGATGTGCAGGTTCGGTGAATTGGCCATGCTACGTTGCCCATAGTGTGAGGTGCATTAGTCAGTGGAAATGAGTCTGGGTGGGTTGCACTTTGGCAGGTCGGTGTGGACTTGTTGGTCCAAAGGGCCTGTACATTTATCCCTTCACCTAACACTACGGTCAATTTTAGCTTAGCCAATTCACCAAATGTGCACATTTTGTGGACTGTGGGAGGAAACCGGAGCACCCGGAGGAGACCCACGCAGACACGGGGAGAATGTGCAAACTCCACACAGACAGTCGCCTGAGGCATAGAATTGAACCCGGGTCTCTGGCGCTGTGAGGCAGCTGTGCTAACCACTGTGCCACCGTGCCGCCCACATTGTAGGGAATCTAAAACACAAAGGCAATCTCTTTGTTTTTTAAGGAGACTTACACTCTATCTCTTGTTGCTGTCTTGGTCTTAATGTACTTACACAATCCCTTTGGATTATCCTTAACCTTATTTGTTGAGGTTATCCCATATCCTTTCTTTGACTTCCTGATCTCCCTCTTATGAATGGCCTGACACTCATTATACAGTGCAAGAGATCCATTTGGACCCAGTTGTTTATATTTAGTGTATGATTCTGTCCTATCCCTGACTGGAACCTCTATCTCTTTATTCACCCATTGTTCCCGAAAGCAGTACAGTTGAAACCATCCTTTGTGAACGGTCTTTTCAGACTCAGAAGAGATCGCAGTGATCCAAGAATCTGAATCCCTGAACATTACACCACCTCTTCTGCCATTGATTTGTCTCCTTTATCCTTTTGTTCCCTCATCTGAGCTTGGCCCTGGGAGTAAATTAGAGATTACTACTTTTGAGGGTCTAGTTTTTAAATCTTCTACCTAACCTCTGATATTCACTTTGTAAAGCTTTTATTCTTTCCCTTCAATGTGTACAAAAACTTCCAGTATCTCACTCTTCCCTTTAACAGAATGTGTCAAACATTTTGCAATGTCCTTAATCCTAGCACCAAGAAAACAGTATAATATCCTAGATTCATGCTCACTGCTGCGGAACCTCCTATCTGTGCCCTTGACAGGAGAATCACCGACAACAATTATTCTTTTAAATTTGTCAAACCCCTCCAAACATAAGATTCATTCTTACAGCCCAAGATCTGACTGTCCCTCCTAATTTCCTCTGAGAGACTATCCTTTCAACAGTACGAGAGATTTCTGAACTACCTTCTTACCTTTCCTGACAGTCATCCTTCTATCTGACTGATCCTGCTGTGTTATCACCTCTCAAAATCTACTGGCCATCTAACTCTGTGTCTCTTGTATGCCTGCAATGTCATTAAGTCTAAAAAGAAGCAACTTACAATAGCATATTATCTCTAAAATAAACTACCTTTCTTTATCCAAAGATAAACCTTTCTTTATCCAAAGAGTTAATATTAAGCACAAGTGGTCCAGCCCCAGCTATCAATGTTCTGATTAAAAATAAAATCCCACGTGTCAGCCTGTCCAAGAGGTGTGTAAACACAACTAGGTTTGAAACAAAACATTCCTCAGCAATTAAAAAAAAAAATTGCTTTAGTGAGTTTAAAAACATCTCTCTCATAATTTCATAGTGGAAAAAGACTGAACAGTCCACATGTGGGCCTGTCCAAAACTTCCATTGAGAAAACTCCATTTCATAAAAAATTGTGTGAGGTTGTTTTGCTTCTTTTGCATTTTTGACGAGAAAAGAGCTAAAAATGAATCAAATAAAAAGCTTATATTAATGAAATTTAATAAACGTAAGAAATCTCAAAGTAAATCTGGAAATAAATCTGAATCTCAGGAGCAGCTGCAAGATCCACACTCCTCTCGGTCCACCTTTTTTGATCATTTTATGTCTGAAGATGTGTCACTGGACCCAAAACATTAACTCTACTTTCTCTGCAGAGATGCCACTGTACCTGCTGAGTTTTTCCCACAATTTCTGTTTTTGTCTCTGCCATCCTTACTTGGTCAGGTCTCCAGGACAGGGGTTGACAGTACATCAGTATTGAAGAAGGGTGTTCACTGTGTCAGGCCAGTGGAAGCGAGTGTGGGTCCTGGAGGTTGGGTCAGGGGCTGTGTGAGGAACAGCACTAGGTCCCATGATTTCTGTAAAATCTTTCAAATAACCGAGGTCAGGCTAAACAGCCTATCGAATCCCATCTTCTGCCTCGCTCTCCTTAACAAAACCATTCTGTCTGCCTTTGATCCATCTCCATCTCTTAAGTGTAGATGAATTCTGCCCCTCAGAATTGCTTCCATAGTTTCCCTACCACTGAGGTTAGACTGACTGGCCTGTAGATACCTGGTTAATCCCTTGCTCACTTCTTGAATCATGGTACCACATTGGCTTTCCTCCTGTCTTCTGGCACCTCTCCATCTGCAGGTCTAAGCTCCATCTGTATGACCTGAAGTCTTCTCTTTAAGCTTTTCTACAAGATTAGCAGATTATAATTAGCAAAAACTGTTGTCTCATTAATTCCATATCAGACATAAATTTCAAAGTGTTGAAGAGCTGATAGCAATGTTTCCTTTTCCATCGTTAAGCAATGTGAACCGTCCAGGTAAGAATAACAAATTTCCTTCCCGAGAGTTTATGGTCATCATGAGATTCTTAATTCCAGATTTAAAATAAATGAAACTCGACGATGGAGGGCTTTGAACTCCATTACCCCAGAAAATGACCTGGATCTCTAGATTTATAGCCTCCTTACAAGACAACTCTGCTATTGCACCCCCGAGTAATGGCAGTCACTTGTCTTGAGTGAACCACACAGAATCTTCACTTTTCAGTACAATACTGAGCAATGACCTTGTTCCTGTCTTTCTTCACTGCTTCAATATGTGGTTTTGTAGCAATAATCTTCCCTCATGGAATCTCCTAGTAAACCACTCCAATCTCGTACAATTCATGTCAATCTTTTTTCGAAGCTTTTCCAATGTCGTTGGGTCTAGCTGCCTCTGGCTTCAGCACTGTAACCTATCGGGCCATAAGGGAGGGAGGATTGCTGGGTTGTCACGGGGAGTCAGTATTCTGGTCTTGGTGAGCTAAGTGATCTTGACATTGAGCTTATGTCCTGTTCAATATGTAGGACATTGTTGTGGTGCAGTGGGGAGTGTCCCCACTTCAAGTCACATTTTGCCTTCAGCCTACTCAGGACTCTACCAGAGATTGTCATCATGAATGGATCCTAATTCGCTAGATGGCCCTTTAAGAGAAAGTTGGGAGTCAATTATAACACTTTATTACATAGGAGATGTTGTGACAACATACACCTTAAACTGCTGTCAATCATTACATACTTCATCAGCATATGATGGGTCAGCCCCATGACTTGTTAGACAGTCTGAAGCAGCAAAATCGAAGTCAGATTGACAATAAACATCACATCCCAGTCAATCAAAATATTCCCTTCACATAAAAACACACATTATTGTTTCACATACACACTGATCCTGTGTGTGCCTGTTATTTTTGCATCGAAGAGAAGAACATAATAAAGGGATAATTGAACAGAGATATTTCAAATCATACAATCTTTAGATAGAGTGGATAGAATGTTTCCCCTTGAACTTCACAATTGGAGACATCAGAATAACTGAGGTCAGAATGGATTTGGGCCAAAGGGAAGGCTGAGGGAAGATTTGATTGAGATGTTCAAACTCATGAAGGGTCAGGATAGTGTCAATAGAGAGACTGTACCCACTCATGAAGGCTCAGGATAGTGTAGATAGAGAGAGACCGTACCCACTCATGAAGGGTCAGGATAGTGTAGATAGAGAGAGACTGTACCCACTCATGAAGGGTCAGGATAGTGTAGATAGAGAGAGACCGTACCCACTCATGAAGGGTCAGGATAGTGTAGATAGAGAGAGACTGTACCCACTCATGAAGGGTCAGGATAGTGTAGATAGAGAGAGACCGTACCCACTCATGAAGGGTCAGGATAGTGTAGATAGAGAGAGACTGTACCCACTCATGAAGGGTCAGGATAGTGTCAATAGAGAGACTGTACCCACTCATGAAGGGTCAGGATAGTGTAGATAGAGAGACCGTACCCACTCATGAAGGGATCAAGAACTAGAGGGCACAGTGGGATGGCAGTTTATAAAATATTATTGTTCACTCAGAATGTGGGTTCAAAAGTGGAGTGAAAAGAGATTTTAGGTTTCAGTTCAGTGAAAGTGACTTGTTCATTTGAAACAAAGGGTCAGAATGTGATCTGGAACATTGAAGTAAAGACACTGAGAAAGTGTCTAGATTAGATTAGATTAGATTACTTACAGTGTGGAAACAGGCCCTTCGGCCCAACAAGTCCACACCGCCCCGCCGAAGCGTAACCCACCCATACCCCTACATCTACATTTACCCCTTACCTAACACTATGGGCAATTTAGCATGGCCAATTCACCTGGCCTGCACATCTTTGGACTGTGGGAGGAAACCAGAGCACCCGGAGGAAACCCACGCAGACACGGGGAGAACGTGCAAACTCCACACAGTCAGTCGCCTGAGGCGAGAATTGAACGCAGGTCTCAGGCGCTGTGAGGCAGCAGTGCTAACCACTGTGCCACCGTGCCGCCCATGTCCTGGAGATAAGTGACCTGGAGCGTTCATTGCTGAATATTTACCAAGGTGAGTTTTACAGTCGATACAAACAGATTTTTGAATACCACCAGTCAGCTGAGTTCAGAAGAACAGTAGTCGGAAGAATAGTTGTTTTAAAAAAATTCCGAAAGTCTCCAGGTTGAGAGTTGTAAAAAAATCTCCAGATCATCAGCGTTGAAAATAAGTCTGAAGCTGTTTCAGTACTCAAAGGAAGAGGGAGAGAAAGAGTCAATGAGTTGGTTTATGTTAATGCATTTCATAGAGAGACAGAGAGAATCCTATCTGGTGAAAATGCTGAGATTCAGTTGAGTGAGACATCCTTAAGTGAAGCTTACTGAAGTCACTGTAGACGACATCAACTGTATTATTCTCATCTTCATACCTAGACACCTCCTCTAAGATTCCATCAAATCCAACTCAATCAAATTCCTTTACAAATTCATGCTAAATATCCTGGATTAACCTTTGTCTCTCCAAGTAATGATTCATTCTGTCCCTCAGAATGATTTCCAATATTTTCCCCACCATTGATGTTGTCTTCACTGGCTTGTACTGTCCTGGTTTATCACGACCACCCTTGAACAATAGGGTAACAGGTAAAGGGATGATTGGCAAGTGAAATCACAAGGGTTCAGAGACACTGTCCTCCTGTTAGAGTGAAGGGTAAGGCCAGTAAGATGAGGGAACAATGGATGAGTAAATATATTGAGGCTCTGGTTAAGAATATGAAAGAGTCATGTCTTAGGTGTAGACAACTGGGATCAAGTGAATCTCTTGAAGAGTGTAAGGGGTATCGGGGCATTCTTATGAGGGATATCAGGAGTGCAAAAAGTGGACATCAGAGAACCTCAGCAGATAAGGCTGAGGATAAGCCAACGATATTCTACAAAGTCATTAGAAGCCAGAGAGCAACCAGGGAGGGAATAGGGCCTCTTCAAGATCAATGAGGTCATCTATGTGTAGAACCAGAGGAGAGGGGGGAGATATCCAAAACAAATTCATGCTAAATATCCTGGATTAACCTTTGTCTCCTCCGTTGTTCTTTAAAAGCTTCCTAGTCAGAAGTGACAGTCGGAAGTGACAGGACTTCTGTTGAATAAAGGGAACTATGGAGCTATGAGGGAGGAGCTGGCCAAAGGTCAATGGTGCAATACCTTAGCAGGGATGACCATGGAGGAACAATGGTGGATATTTCTGTGTATAATACAGAAGTTGCAGGATCAGTTCATTCCTAAAAGGAAGAAAGATCCTAGGAGGAGGCATGGGTGGCCGTAGCTGACGAGGGAAGTGAAGAAACATATAAAGTTAAAAGAGAAAAAGTATAACATAGCAAAGATAAGTTGGAAAACTGACGATTGGGAACCTTTTAAAGATCAACAGAGGATTATTAAGAAGGAAATACGCAGGGGAAAAATGAGGTATGAAGGTAAACTGGCCAATAATATAAAGGAGGATAGGAAAAGCTTGTTTAGGTATGTGCAAGGCAAAAAAATGGTTAGGACTAAAATTGGGCCCTTGAAGTCAGAAACAGGGGAATATATTACGGGGAACAAAGAAATGGCAGAAGAATTAAATGGGTACTTCAGATCTGTATTCACTGGGGAAGACACAAGCAATCTCCCGGAGGTAACAGTGGCTGAAGGACCTGAACTTAAGGGAATTTATATTTGCCAGGATTTGGTGTTGGAGAGACTGTTAGGTCTGAAGGTTGATAAGTCCCCGGGGCCTGATGGTCTACATCCCAGGGTACTGAAGGAGGTGGCTCGGGAAATCGTGGATGCGTTGGTGATTATTTTCCAGAGTTCGATAGATTTGGGGTCGGTTCCTGAGGATTGGAGGTTGGCAAATGTTCTACCACTTTTTAAGAAAGGTGGGAGAGAGAAAGCAGGAAATTATAGACCAGTTAGTCTGACCTCAGTGGTGGGAAAGATGCTGGAGTCTATTATAAAGGATGAAATTATGGCACATCTGCATAGTAACAGGAGAGGACAGAGTCAGCATGAATTTATGAAGGGGAAATCAAGCTTGACTAATCTTCTTGAATTTTTTGCAGGTGTAACTCTGAAGATAGATGTGGGAGATCCAGTAGATGTAGTGTACCTGGACTTTCAGAAAGCTTTTGATAAAGTTCTACATAGGAGGTTAGGGAGCAAAATTAGGGCACATGGTATTGGGGGCAAAGGACTAGATTGGATTGAAAATTGGTTGGCTGATAGGAAACAAAGGGTAATGATAAACGGCTCCATTTCAGAATGGCAGGCAGTGACCAGTGGGGTACCGCAGGGATCCGTGTTGGGACCGCAGCTTTTTACAATATATGTTAATGATATCGAAGATGGTATCAGCAATAACATTCGCAAATTTGCTGATGATATAAAGCTGGGTGGCAGGGTGAAATGTGATGAGGATGTTAGGAGATTACAGGGTGACCTGGACAAGTTAGGGGAGTGGGCAGGTGCATGGCAGATGCAGTTTAATGTGGAAAAATGTATGGTTCTGGATTAGTGGTGCTGGAAGAGCACAGCAGTTCAGGCAGCATCCAAGGAGCTTCGAAATCGACGTTTCAGGCAAAAGCCCTTCATCAGGAATAATTGCTGATGAAGGGTTTTTGCCCGAAACGTTGATTCCGAAGCTACTTGGATGCTGCCTGAACTGCTGTGCTCTTCCAGCACCACTAATCCAGAATCTGGTTTCCAGCATCTGCAGTTATTGTTTTTACCATAAATGTATGGTTATCCACTTTGGTGGCAAGAACCGGAACGCAGATTACTACCTCAATGGAATCAATTTGTGTAAAGGGGCAGTACAGAGAGATCTGGGTGTTCTTGTACACCAGTCAATGAAGGCAAGCATGCAGGTACAGCAGGTAGTGAAGAAGGCTAATAGCATGCTGTCCATCATACCAAGAGGGATTGAGTAAAGAAGCAAAGAGGTTCTTCTGCAGCTGTACAGGGAACTGGTGAGACCACACCTGGAGTACTGTGTGCAGTTCTGGTCTCCAAATTTGAGGAAAGACATTCTGGCTATTGAGGGAGTGCAGCGTAGGTTCACGAGGTCAATTCCTGGAATGGCGGGATTACCTTACACGTAAAGATTGAAGCGACTGGGCTTGTATATCCTTGAGTTTAGAAGGCTGAGAGGGGATCTGATTGAGACATCTTAGATTATGAAAGGATTGGGCACTCTGGCAGCAGGAAACATGTTTCCGCTGATGGGTGAGTGCCGAACCAGAGGACACAGCTTAAAAATATGGGGTAGACCATTTAGGACAGAGATGAGGAGAAACTTCTTCACCCAGAGAGTGGTGACTATGTGGAATGCATTCCCCCAGAGGGCAGTGGAGGCCCAGTCTCTGGATTCATTTAAGAAAGAGTTGGATAGAGCTCTCAAAGATAGTGGAATCAAGGGTTCTGTAGATAAGGCAGGAAGAGGATACTGATTAGGAATGATCAGTCATGATCATATTGAATGGTGGTGCAGGCTCGAAGGGCAGAATGGCCTACTCCTGCACCTATTGTCTTTTGTCTATTGTCTATTGTCAAATATTTTGCACCAGTTTTTACTGTGGAGAAAGAAATTGATGCAAGGGAACTCAGGCAAATAAATATTAATGTCTTGAAAGCAACTCACTTTACTGAAGAGGAAGTGTTGGAGGTCTTCAAAAACATAAAAGTGGCTTTGTGCAGGGGAAATCATGTGTCACAAACTTGACTGAGCTTTTTGAAAATGTAACCAAAAGACCAGTGAGGGCAGAAGGGGAGATATTGTTTACATGAACTTGTGTAAAGCTGTTGTCAAAGTTCCACATGGTGGACTAATTAGTGAAGTTAGGTGGCATGGGATTCAGGGAGAGAATGCCAGTTGGATACAAAATTTGCTTGATGGTAAGAGACAGAGTGTAGTGATGGAGGTTTGTTTTTACATTGATCCATGAGACCGCATTTGAGGAACATTCTAAGATATCATCCATCTTATGTCAGTGATTAACTCCTTCATCAATGTTGCAACACCCCCTCCTCTTTGACATTCCCCCTACCCCTACATGTCTCATCTCACAGTTCAATAGCCCAAAACATTGTGCTATCAATCCTGTCACACCCTCAACCATGTCTCTGTGATAACAACAATATCTCATCCCCACTCATTAATCTACACCCTCAGCTCGTCTGCCTTACTCGCAAGTAAATGCCATCCAGCCATGCCACACTCCCTTATGCCCTCACTTGACGATATTCACACTGCCTTCTGGATTTACTTGGATTGCCTTCTCAATGTCAGTTAGCTCAGTTGGCTGGACAGTTGGTCTGTGATGTGGAGTGATGCCAACAAGGGATGTGTAATTCCCATATTGTCTGCGGTGACCATGAAGTTCGAATCTTCTCAACCTTGCCCATTGTCTGAGGCAGAGTGACTCTCAGGTTAAATCATTACCAGTCATAACTTCCTTTAACGAGATAGGAGTTCTCTCGCACAATGATGAGTTTACTTTTTTACTTCAGTTTACTTTTTTTCCATCTTCATGTCTGTCTGTCTCCACCTCCACCCCCACCCCCACAATGCTTCCACTGCATCCCCCATCCCTCTGCTGTGACTGATGAATGGGCCAGGTTGCTGAAGGCTGGCTGGGTAATAGAGTAGAAAGTGATGGGAAATAGAAAAGGTTCTGCAGAGAGGGCCCTGAGTCCTGCTCTTCAGATCACTCTGGGTCTCCTGGAACAATGGAGAGTTCAGATAACTCTCAGGCACCAAACCCTCTCTTCAACCAAGAGCAACAACCCCCCACAGTCTAACCTCAGGATGTTTACAAACCACCTGAAGCCCTCTGTTGTATCCAGCCCGAAGCTCATTCCACTCTGTCACTAGTCTGTTCAGAAACCACTATTGTATCATATTATATCTTTTCTCACTAAATAACAGATTCAGTGTTTTACCTCACTGTTTGGTGTCTGTGCTGTGTTCATATCCTCTCTCTCTCTCTCCCTTCACAGCGGATTCTGCTAATGGTTGGTCAATGACAATCGCGGATGAAGTGAGGGCTGAGGAAGGAGGCACCGCTGTCTTACCCTGCAGCTTCACCCACCCTGACACTAACCTCACACTCACCGGCTCCATCTTATGGTACAAGGAGGAAACACGAGCTTTAATCTTTAAGTGGACGGTTCCTGGTCCAGACCATTCCCAGGGTGAGCTGTGTGAGAATGTGATACAGTGGGACGGTGGGAATCGATTCAGATTCGTGGGGAACCTCAGCAACAAAGATGCCTCAATAATGATGGAGGGACTGAGCCAGGAGGATGGTGGTTCCTATCGGTGTCGTGTGGAGCTCAATATTGACAAGTTTGGATCTGGAAAAGGAACACGCCTGAAAGTGGAAGGTGAGGAACAACGTTCTGATGTGTCACTGCCCTGACAGCTCAATGGGGACAGGCTCCACCTGGTCTGGGAGCTCTTGGGTTGGCTCCTTCTCCTGGGCTCTTCCAGTTGGTCTCAGGCAGGAGGCAGTGAGAAGGACAGAGACAGAGAGGCACAAAGAGAGAGAGAGAGAGAGATAGAAGGAGAGAGAGAGAGACAAACAGAGAGAGAGAGAGAGAGAGAGAGACATGACTGGAATTTAGAGACCATTCCATCACCATCTTTGAAACCTCCCACAGTCACATTCGTTCATTATCACGTTCAAACTGGCTTCATTGCTCTGGGATGGGGAACAGAGAAAACATCACTGACAATCCAAGCTCCAAGATCCCCACCAATGAGGGTCCAGCTTTATCAGCATTGGGTGAGGACAAGAGAGACCTGGCACCTCCTGAACCCTCATTGGATGAGCTCATCTCAGGGTGAAGGAACCCTCAGCTCACATTGGCTGAGAACCTCACTGTTGCTATCCTCCCCCTCTATTGGCTGAGGAGAAAATGGGGGGAACTGTCCTTGCCAGAGGCTAATGTCCTGGGGATTGTGGCAGATTGTGAAATTTGAATTTGAAAATATCTAGAACTGAAAACTAGTCTAATAATGACTGTGTAACCATCACCATTAAAAAAAGAATCTGGGTTAATCATGTCCTTTTGGGAGGGAAATCTGCTATCCTTCTTGAACTGCTGTATTCCCTCAGCTGCAGAGACATTCACGATACGGTTGGGAAAGGATTTCCAAGGCTTTGTCCCAGTGACTCTGAAGGAATGATGAAATATTCCCAAGTCAGGATGGTGAGTGTCTTGGAGGGAAGCTTGTAGATGGAGATGTTCTCCTGTGTCCCATGTTCATCAGTGAACAACCATCCCTTCTTCGGACCTTATGGTGGAGGGAGGGTCATTGATGATGCAGCTAAAGATGGTTAGACCAAGGACACACTAACCTGAGGAACTCCTGCAGAGATGTGTTCTGGAGCTGAGATGACTGATCTCCAAGAAGAACAACCAGCTTCCTCTGTGCCAGGTCTGACTGAAACCCATGGAGGTTTCCCCCCTCGGCTTCCCACTGGATTCAGTTTTGCTCAGGTTCCTTGATGCTACACTCGCTCAAATACAGCCTTGATGTTAACAACAGGCACATTCGCCTGTACCTGTCTTTTTGTTTTTTCCGTTGTTTACCTATTATTTACTATCTATGCTACTTAACTCTGTGATCTGCCTGTACTGCTCACAAGACAAAGCTTTTTGCCGTGCCTCGGTACATGTGACAATAAATTCAATTCGAATCGATTCCATTCGATTCAATTCAATTCAATTCAATTCAGTCACTGACAGTTTCCAGCAGTTTAATTGGCCAAATTGAAAATATGTAACATGTCACTGCAAACGAGGAACCTCAGTTGTTTTGAGCATGATTTGAATCTAAACAATCAGATTAAATTATCCCCCAGAATACTAAAACCCAATCGAGTTTGAATTTATTGTTTTTGCCAACCTCAAACTAATGAGACAATCTGATGTTTGGGGTATTAAAAAAAGCAGATATTTTGAAAGTTAGACAGAGAGTAACTGCCATTGAGAGACTGCTGTACAAAACATTCTCAATCAAAGGGACCTTCTTCATATGAAACATCTTTGCAGTGAAAGACAGAAGTCGACCCAGGAGATCTTTAGCTGAATGAAGAAACACACTGAGAATAACAGCCACTGTGTGGTTTTGTAATGAAGCTGATGTAATTTTAATACAGGTGGTTATTGGAACAGTATATTATTATAGAATTGGAGGCAGATAGCAAGCAGTTAAGGCAAAGTTAAAAATCACACAACACCAGGTTATAGTCCAACAGGTTTAATTGGAAGCACATTAGCTTTCGGAGCGACGCTCCTTCATCAGGTGATTGTGGAGATCTCGATTGTAACACAGAATTTATAGCAAAAATTTGCCGTGTGATGTAACTGAAATTATACATTGAAAAATTGATTGTCTGTTAAGCCTTTCATCTGTTCGAATACGGTGATAGTTTCACTTCTTTCATGTGTAAATCACAAAACCTTTTTTTTAAAGGGCATTCTCGGTTTAGCTGTTAACAGTGGTGATAGCTAGACAATATGTTGAAGGTGTCAGCCCCCTGTGTTCTCTGTCTATGACCTGATGTTTAGATTGACTCTAATCTAAAAAGTGAGACAACAGAGTTTTACATAAATTCATGCAGTTTTTGAGCTCAGAGTTCTACATGAATGTATGCAGTTTCTGAGCAAAGTGCAATGTAACTCTGCAAGTACAAATTCACCACACAAAATATATGTGTGCATGTGGGTCTTTGTCTATCTGTGTGTGTGTGTCTGTCTGGGATGGGGGTTGTGAGTGTGAGAAAGTGAATGTGTGTGTGTGTGTGTGTATGTGTGTGTGTGTGTGTGAGAAATCAGTTAAGGGAAAGGAGTCTTAGAGTTGGAAATAGTTGTTGTTTAATGTTCACTTTGAGAGTTGAAGAATAATTTGATTTTTTTGTTTAAGGAGTGGAATTTTGGAGTTCTCTCTCACTCAGACTTTAACAGATTACGATGCGAGGTGAGCTTTTCTGGGTGTTTGGTTTAATTAGCAGAGGGGTTCACCACCATGTCGTTACAGTTTGGGGGCTCAACTTCGATTTGGACAGGTTTAGACAGATCCAGTCTGAGATTTGGAAAGATTTGGGTACAAAAGATCCCAGCAGATTTAAACATTTGCCGATTAGTGTCCGAGATTTTTAAAGAAAATTTGGGTGAGAGAATTGATTTATTTTCAGTTATTTGTGGTTGGTTAAATTAAAAGTGAGAGAAATGGCTCTTAAAATTGCTGAAGACGTTCTGTGGTTTGAAAATGGTTCCAAATTTGCCAAGAAAGTTTAGAAAGACAGCAGAAGACCATAATTTTAGAATTAGCATTGAGGTTAGAACATAGAACATAAAACATAGAATAATACAACACAGTACAGGCCCTTTGGCCCTCGATGTTGTGCCGACCTGTGAACTATTCTCAGATCATCCCCCTACACTAACCCATCATCATCCATGTACTTATCAAAGGATTGTTTAAATCCCCCTTAGAATTGGATCGAACCAGGGACATGGGAAAGCTGAAATTGTAAGGGAGTTAGTCAAGCACTCTGGTGTGTCAGAGAAAAAGAGAAGTGCAGGAGAGTTCGAAAAATTTAGTTTACAATTGAGGAAAATGGAGTTTCAAGATAAAGAAAAGGATCCATGAGAGAAAAAAGAGAGAGAGAGAGAGACAAAGAGAGATAGAATAAATGGAGGGAAAGAGACAGAGGGAGAGAGAAAAAGAGAAGAAAGGGAGAGAGAAAGAGTGAAGAAAGAGAAAGGAAAAAGAAAGAGAGAGAGAGAGTGAAAAAGAAAGAGAGAATGTTGTTAGCAGAGCAAAGAGAGAGCGAAGAAAGAGAAAGAGAAAGGGAGAGAGAATTTGAACTTCGAAGTTGTGAATTAGTCAGGAAAGTCAAGTTAACAGGAAGGAGATGAAGAGTGAAGGTCGTGATATATACAAATACGTCAAAGCTCTGCTACATTTTGATGAGAAAGATGTTGAAGCCTTTTTTATTTCATTAGACAATTTGGCTCGGCATAGGGAGTGGTCAGGGAACCTCTGTGTAATGTTAGTTCGGAATAAGCTGGTCGGCAGAGCTAGTGAGGTATTTGCAGTGCTGTCAGATGAGGGGTCAAGAGATTATGATGATGTCAAACATGCTATTTTGAGTGCTTCTGAATTGGTACCAGAAATGTATAGACAGTGGTTCAGAAATATAAAGAAGGAATCAAGTCAGACTTGTATTGAGTTTGAAAGAATCAATCAGTCATTTTGACAGATGGGAACATGATTTAAAGATCGATAGGACCTTTGAGGCTCTAGAAGAGGTTATTCTGCTGACGAGGTTAAAAACTCACATCACTCAACTTCCACCAGATTGTGTTGCTGGTCGTATACAGACAGGAAATGTTCCATGGAGCACATGAACTACCAGTAGGAGGTCACCTCAGTCTAAGGAAGACTCAGATTAAGGTACAAAAGCAGTTGTATTGGCCTGGAATGCACAAAGATGTTGTTAACTTTTGCCAGAGCATGAAGACAAAATGGGTGGTAGAGAAGTTATTAGCTTTCTTCACTTGGTATGAGCTATTCAGAGAGATTCAGTCAGACCATTGTCTAATTTTATTGCTCAGCTGTTTAAAGAAGTCATGGATAGATTAGGCATACAGCACATTAAACCAAGTGCAGATCATCCTGAAACTCAGGGAGCTTTGGAAAGGTGGCATCAGACCCTGAAGACCATGTTAAGAGTGTTCTGTCAGGATTACCTGAATGATTGGGATGAAGGTATCCCATTCATATTGTTTGCCATTAGAGATGGCTCAAATTAATCTACTCAGTTCACTCCCTTTGAGTTAATATTCGGACATGAAGTGAGAGGTACTTTGAAATTAATTAAAGAGAAATTGACAGGACTGAAGTCGGAGGTCAACTGGAACAAAGAACCAGTTGAAAGGATTGTTGCAGCAGTACAAGGACATTTGCAGGAATAAGATGGAGAGGCCTGATCCTCTTGTGCACGAGGTAGAAGTAGGAAATGCTGTTCCAATAAAACAACACACTTACAGGCTTAATCCTTTCAATGCCACATAGGTCCAGAAGGAAGTGGATGCAATGCTCAGTGAAGCTATCATCGTACTGAGTCAAAGCAAGTGGAGTTCGATGATCGTGTTAGTTGCCAAACCTGACGGGATTCAACAATTTTGCGTGGACCATTGGAAGGTTAAGGCAGTTACAAAATCAAACTCAGATCAATACTAAAATTGGAGGCCTGTATAGAGAAATTTGGACAAGCCCCTTACGTCACAAAGTTGGACTTACTGTTTGGGTATTGTCATCACTTTATCAGAGAAAGTGAAATAAATTTCTGCGTTTGTCACCCCAAATGGGTTATGTCAATTCAAAGTGCTGCCCTTTGGAATGAAGAACACACCAGCCACATTTAAAAGGCTCGTGAACAGAGGTGTGGCTGTGGTAACAAACTGTGCAGTATATCTGGATGATGCAGTGATCTTTAGTGAGTCATGGAAAGATCACATGGTACAGTTGGCACACAGCTCTTTGGTTTTCAAGTCAAAGAATGAATTGCTTTTTTTAATATAAAAGTGAATTTTGGGAGTTCTCTGTTCCTCATACTTTAACAGATGGCGATGCGAGGTGAGCTTTTCTGGGGTTTTGGTTTAATTAGCAGAAGGCTTCACCGCCGTCTCGTAACAGCAGCTTCACCTGGGCAATCAGGATGGACAATACATGTACATCATCTGGGCCAGCGATACCCATGATGGAATAAAACAAAAGGAGAAATTAATGAAACAAAGAACATCCTGAGGAAAAACCAAAAACAAAGCTGCAGATGCTGCCAATCAGAAACAAAAATGGAAATTGTCAGAAAAGCTCAGCAGGTCTGGGAGCACCTGTGGAGAGAAATCAGAGTTAATGTTTCAGGCAGAGTGACCCTTCCTCAAGATGCTGAGATGTTTGACAAGACAGATTCTGAGAGGATATTTGTTCTTGTGAACAGAAGTCAAACAGGGGAACAATTGCAAAATAACGGATTTTCTCTAAATTGAAATGAGGAAACATTTAATCTCTCAGCTTCTCTTTTAAGTTGATGAAGCAAAGAACCACATGGCTGATTATGCCCCTCCTCCTGCACCCAAATATCTTACTTAATGTAGAAAAGTTTAATCTGGACTCTGAGTTTAATTTAACCTGTGCTCATTTCAAAGGTCACAGGTTGGAGCTGGTGAATGGTTCCATTAGGAATGACACCAGGGGGTTCTCCTTCACACAGAGTGTGGTCAATACTTTGAATGTGTTTGCTGGACAGAGTGAGGGGGAAGGCTGTAAAATCCTTGACCTCATTTAAAGAAAATTAACTTTGAGCAATGGGTGGAGGGTTCTGCATGAATGAATTCAGGAGGGTTCAATGGATCCAATCTGTTAGTACCTTCAGCAGGCACATGGCACCAGGTTATAGTCCAACAGGTTTATTTGAAATAACAAGGTTCAGAGTACTGCTCCTGCATCAGGTGAAGTCCTGGTGTAGTGTGACTTCTGACTTTGTCCACCTCAGTGCAACACTGACATCTCCACATCATGGAAATATCTTGTAATCAAGATATGGAGATGCTGGTGTTGGACTGGGATGTACAAAGTTAAAAATCACACAACACCAGGTTATAGTCCAACAGGCTTATTTGGAAGCACTAGCTTTTGGAGCGCTGCTCCTTCATCAGGTGGTTGTGGAGCGTAAGATTGTAAGACACAGAATTTATAGCAAAGGTTTACAGTGTGATGTAACTGAAATTATATATTGAAAAAGACCTGGATTACTTGTTAAATCTCTCATCCATTAGATTGACCATGTTGGCTTTCATTTTTTTAAAATGAAAATCACAAAACTTTTTTTTAAATGTTCCATTCTCAAGTGAACTTTATCAATTGGTGTCTATCAGCCCAGATAATGTATTGAAGGTGTGAGCTCCCCTGGGTGATACTGTCTGTGCCACAATGTTTAGACTGATTCTAATCTAAGAAAATGAATTTGTAGAATCTTACATGGATTTTTGAGCAAAGTAAAATGTAACTCTGCAAGTACAAATTCACCCCCACAAACCTATATGTGCATGTGTGTGTGTGTGTGCGTGTGCGTGTGGGGGGGGGGGGGGGGGGGGGGGGGGGGGGGGGGAGGAGGGGGGGGGGGGGGTGGGGGGGGGAAGGGGTGAGGGGGGCTGGTTGTGAATGTCTGTGAGGAGTGTGTGCCTGTGTGTGAGTGTAAGTAATAAAGTCTGTGAGAGGGTGAATGCGTGAGTGTGCAGTGAATGTGTGAGCATATGAGTGAGGGTATGCATCAGTGTGTGCATCCATAGTGAGAGTGTGTGTAACCGTAGAGTGTGTGTGTGTGTGTGTGTGTGTGTGTATAGGAGTGTCTGTGTGTGTATAGGAGTGTCTGTGTGTGTGTGTGTGTAGGAGTGTCTCTGTGTGTGTGTGTGTGTGTGTGTGTGTGTCTGTGTCTGTGTGTTGCGTGATGGGGTCACCTGTAGTGTGACATGAACCCAAGATCCCAGTTGAGGCCATCCCCATGGGTACCGAACTTGGCCAAGAGCCTCTGCTCGGCCACTTTTTGTTGCTGCCTGTCCCGAAGTCCGCCTTGGAGGATGGTCACCTGAAAGTCCAAGGTTGAATGTCCCAGACTGCTGTATGTGGCAGGTACTCATGCAATTCAGCCAATGTTGGCTATCTCATTCGCTGCAGGCAAGGATGCCCTGAGGCATGCTACATTGGTGAGAGCAAACAGAGGCTACAGCATTGGATGGATGGGCACCGGACAACAATCAACAGACAGGAGTGCTCCCCACATCCCCCCCCCCCCCCCCCCCCCCCACCCCGCCCCTCAACCAGTCAGAGAACACTTCAATGGTCCTGCACTCACAGACATACATATACACACACAAACACACACATGTGCGTACACACACACACACAAACACACACATGCGCGTGCCCACACACACTCAGACACTCCCAAATACACACTCCTCCAGACACACATACTGGCGCAGATGCTCTTTCATACGCTCACAAATACACTCCCACAATCACACATGCTCCATCTTACAGACTTAGACCCCTTTATACTCATACTCACACACATGCGCACACTCTTTCAAAGACACTCACAGCCACCCCCCAACAAACACACACACACACACAAACACAAACACACACACTTATACGTTTGTGGGGTGAATTTGTACTTTCAGAGTTTCATCATACTTTGCTCCAAAAACTGCATGAATCCATGTAAGTTTCTATAAAGTCATTTTTTAGATTAGAATCAGTCTAAACATTGTGGCACAGACAGTATCACCCAGGGGAGCTCACACCTTCAATACATTATCTGGGCTGACAAACACCAATTGTTAAAGTTCACTCGTGAATGTAACTTTTAAAAGAAAATTGTGATTTACATCTAAAAGAACTGAAACCAACATGGTCACTCTACCGGACGAGAGACTTAACAAATATCCTGGTCTTTTTCAATATATAATTTCAGTTACATCACACTGTAAACATTTGCTGTCAATTCTGTGTCTTACAATCTTATACTCCACAATCACCTGATGAAGGAGCAGCATTCCGGAAGCTAGTGCTTCAAATTAAACCTGTCGGACTATAACCTGGTGATGTCTGATTCTGAATCTTGTAATTAAGGTTTTCAAATTGAGTGGCGAGGAGACATTTTGATCAGGGTGACTCTTCTTGGGGAATGTCCAGCACAGACCTGTTAGAGATATGAGTGGAGTCTTTAATTGTTCATTTTATTGTGAAGTTGAAAGGAATGTAACATATTGAAATAAGACCTTCTGCACACTGACCTCATCCATTCTGATGTTTGTCCTTTCCTCAGCTGCTCAGGGAAATGTCTCAGTGGTGACTGGGACAGAGGGAGATTCAGTTACTTTACCCTGTATCTTCAGGAGCTGGGACTCCCACACCCTGACCACTGTTACCTGGATGAGGAAGGAGCCCTACCAACACATCGTTACATTTACAGCCCAATCACAGGGAAATTGGACAACTGGACATGGTGGAAATCGGTACGAGCTCATCGGGAACCCAGAGGAGGGAAACGCCTCGACCAGGATAAACCAGCTGAGGGTGAGGGACAATCACACTTACCTGTGTCTGGTGGAATACAGGTCAAGACACAATCTTTTGTATCTGATCCAGAAAGAGACTCGGTTGCAGGTACACGGTAAGAAACCGTTCACACATTCTTTAGCCTGTAGAAGGTGCACAATGAGAGTGGAACAGATTCTGTGAATGTTTTGTGATTTGATTTTCTGCTGAAAGGACATGGAACTAAAACATTAACCCTGTTTCTCTCCATCGGTATTGTCTGCCCTGCTGAGTGTTTGCAGCATTTTGATGTTTATTTAAAATGTCCAGCATCTGTAGTGTTTTAGCTTTTGGTTTCAAATTTTTAAAAATATTTAATGTACTATGATGTGCTGGTATTTTTAGGTGCTTCTGATGTCAGTATTGAAAGACATTGACACACTCAGAATATTTAGTTCAATCTCCAAATGACCCAAAGTTATACTGACATGAAGATCATCTCCTTGAACAGGAAGGTGCTACAGACTAATGTGTCCCTCTTGGTTCCAACCTTCATCAGGAATAGTTCCATCAATGCAAGTACATTCCCCCAGTGTCCATCTGACTGTGTGAGAAATCCCAGCCATGTGGGACCTATCCTAGCCCTGCATTCAGCCTTGGGTTATACCAGGAGTTGGTGGTGCACTGTTACTGTCACTGGGTGACAAATCCAGACACCCAATGCTGGGGCCATGGGTTCAAATCCCACCGCAGCAGGTGAATTTTTTAAAATCAAGATTTTAAAAAAAAACTAACCTAATGGTTGCATGTGACCATTGTTGAGATTTGGAAAAGCCGATCTGATTCAATCATACACTTTCGGGAATCTGGGTTTTGGTTCAGTTAGCTGGACGGTTGGTTTGCAAAGCAGTGTGATGCCAACAGTGTGGGTTCAATCCCCACATTGGCTCAGGTGACCATGAAGGACCCTCCTTCTCAACTCTCCCCTCACTGAGGTGTGGTGGCCCTCAGGTTAAACCACCACCAGTTGTCTCTCTCTCTCTCTCTCTCTCTATCGCTCTCTCAAGAGAAAGCAGCCCATGGTCTGGTAATAATATAGCAACTTGATTTAGAGAATGAAATCTGCCATACACACTCAGTGTCATGTGTTGCCATATGCACAATCTTGAGCCCTCTCTCTCCATCAGCACCACCTCACACAGACTCAGGGCTGCTCATAATCCACCAACTCTGCACAGTCCACTTCTAACTCTGTATTGGGAAAACAAAACACTGACTGGGTGATTACTTTGCAGAACAGAAATGTTCTGCCCACAAAAATGATTATCAGCATCCAGTTGCCTGCCATTTCCACACACCACGTTTTGGGACCCAGTGACCTTCTGGACTCAATATTGAGGTGAATAATTTTACGGCCTCAGCACCTTTTCCTACCTCCTTCCCCCAACCCCCACACACCAGGCCTTGTCATCACATGGGCTACCACCAAAACAATCCATTGTCAGTGACGAATGGTCTCCATCAGCAGCTGTTCATTCTCCCAGGCTGACCTTTCCCCTTTTGTTTGTCTGTCCAATTGCTTTTCTCTCTGTCTGGGGTCTGTTTCCACTGAGTGTTTACTCCTGCCCCTTCACCCCCCTTCCCCATCTTCAGCCTCTATACCAACCTTTTCCCAGCTATAATCAGTTATAGAATCATACAGCACAGGAGCAGACCCTTCAGTTCAACGAGTCCATGCTGACCATAATCCTAAACTAAAGTAGTCCCACCTGCCTGCGCTTTGTACATATCCCTCCAAACATTTCTTTTTCAAGAAATTATCTAAATGTCTTTTAAACGTTGTAACTGTCCCCACATCCAGCAATTTCTCTGGAAGTTCATTCCACATAATCCACTCTCTCTGTAAAATAAAACTGCCCCTTAGAGGCATAGAGTCATAGAGATGTGCAGCATGGAAACAGACCCTTCGGTCCAACCCATCCATGTCGACCAGATATCCCTACCCAATCTAGTTCCACCTGTCAGCACCTGGCCCATATCCCTCCAAACCCTTCCTATTCATATACCCATCCAAATGCCGCTTAAATGTTGAAATTGTACCAGCCTTCACCACTTCGTCTGGCAGCCCATTCCATACACATACCACCCTCTGCGTGAAAAGGTTGCCCCTTAGGTCTGTTTTATATCTTTCCCCTCTCATCCTAAACCTATGCCCTCTAGTTCTGGACTCTCCGACCCCAGGGAAAAGATTTTGCCTATTTATCCGATCCATGCCTCTAGTAATATTGTAAACCTCTATAAGGTCACCCCTCAGCCTCCTTCCTTATGTCTTTTTAAAATCTTTCTTCTGTCACCTTAAAGATATGTCTGACTCTTGAAATCTCCCACCTGAGCAAAAAGACACCTGCCGTTCACCTTATCTATATTCCTCATGCTTATATCGATCTTAATAAGGTCACCTCTCAACCTTGTACGCTCCAGTGAGAAATGTCCTTGTC
The DNA here is from genome assembly GCF_047496795.1 of Chiloscyllium punctatum. Taxonomy (NCBI): domain Eukaryota; kingdom Metazoa; phylum Chordata; class Chondrichthyes; order Orectolobiformes; family Hemiscylliidae; genus Chiloscyllium; species Chiloscyllium punctatum. The sequence continues at coordinate 11,038,063 of NC_092740.1, read as the reverse complement.
GCTCCGTACTCTTCCGATAACTCAAGGCCTGCTTTATTTGCAACATCCTGGTAAATCTCTTCTCCAGCTCAATGATATCCTTGCAATGACAGGGTGACCAGAACTGGACACAATAGAGGCCTCACCAGCATCCTGTCCAACCTGAACATAACATCCCAACTCCTGTCACTCTTCAGCCCATTGACCCATTTGACTAAGATCTTTTTGTATTCTAAGATAACCTTCTTCACTGTTCAATATTCTATCAATTTTGGTATCAACCACAAACTTGCAAAACATGCTTTTTGTAGTCTCATCAAAATTGTTCATATAAATGACTGACCAAAGTGGGCCCAGCACTGATCCCCGTGGAACACTGCTGGTCACAGGCCTCCAGAACAAAACCCTCCCTCCACTGTCACTCTCTGTCTTCTGCCTTTCAGCCAATTGTGCATCCACTTGCCAAGCTCACCCTGAATCCCATGGGATCTAACTTCACTAATTAGTCTACCATGCGGAGCCTTGTCAAAGGATTTACCAAAGTCTAAGTAAACAATGTTAACCCCTCTGCTCTCATCAATTTTCTTGTTTACTTTTTCAAAAAACTCCATCAAGTTTGTGAGACACGATATCCCTTGCACAAAACCATGTTGACTGTCCCGAATCATTCCTTGCCTCTCCAAATGCATATAAATCTAAACTTTCAGAACAACTTCCTCACCACCGAAGTCAGACTCCCAGGTCTGAAGTTCCCAGGCTTCTCCTGACATTCCTGCTTGAACATGAGCCACTCTCCAGTCATTCAGCACCTGACTGTTATTTATGGATGATACAAATGTTCCTGCAGGGGGCCCAGCAATTTCCTCTTCACTTCTGACAAAGTCCTGGGATTGAGTAGATCACGTCTCAGAGATTTATATTTATATTTTCGAACACCTCTAACAATTCCTCTTCTGGAATACAAGCTGTTTTCAAAATGTCAATATTTATTTCTCAGAGTTCTCTAGCCTCCACTTCTTTCTCCACAGTAAAAACTGACACAAAATATTCATTTGATATCTCTCCCATCTCCTGAGGGGTGGCATGATGGCTCAGTGGTTAGCACTGGCACCAGGGACCTGAGTTCAATTCCAGCCTCAGGCAGCTGGAGTTTGCATGTTCTCCCTGTGTGGTGAGGGTTTCCTCCCACAGTCCAAAGATGTGCAGGTTCGGTGAATTGGCCATGCTACGTTGTCCATAGTGTGAGGTGCATTAGTCAGTGGAAATGGGTCTGGGTGGGTTACTCTTTCGAGGGTCGATGACGGTTTGTTGGGCTGAAGGGCCTGTTTCCACATTAGATTAGATTAGATTTGTTACAGTGTGGAAACAGGCCCTTTGACCCAACAACTCTACACTGACCCGCCGAAGCGCAACCCACCCAGACCCATTCACGTACATTTACCCCTTCACCGAGCACTACGGTCAATTTTAGCTTAGCTAATTCACCAAACCTGCACATTTTGTGGACTGTGGGAGGAAACCGGAGCACCCGGAGGAGACCCACGCAGACATGGGGAGAATGTGCAAACTCCACACAGACAGTCGCCTGAGGCATAGAATTGAACCTGGGTCTCTGGCGCTGTGAGGCAGCAGTGCTAAACACTGTGCCACCGTGCTGCCCACATTGTAGGGAATCTAAAACACAAAGGCAACCTCTTTGTTTTTTAAGGAGACTTCCACTCTATCTCTTGTTGCTGTCTTGGTCTTAATGTACTTATAGAATCCCTTTGGATTATCCTTAACCTTATTTGCTGAGGCTATCCCATATCTTTTCTTTGACTTCCTGATCTCCCTCTTATGAATGTTCTGACACTCATTATACAGTGCAAGAGATACATTTGCACCCAGTTGTTTATATTTAGTATATGATTCTTTTTTATCCCTGACTGGAACCTCAATCTCTTTATTTACCTGTTGTTCTCGAAAGCATTACAGTTAAAACCATCCTTTGTGAACGGTCTTTTCTGACTCAGAAGAGATCGCAGTGATCCAAGAATCTGAATCCCTGAACATTACACCACCTCTTCTGCCATTGATTTGTCTCCTTTATCCTTTTGTTCCCTCATCTGAGCTTGGCCCTGGGAGTAAACCAGAGATTATTACTTTTGAGGGTCTGTTTTTTAAATCTTCTCCCTAACCACTGATATTCACTTTGTAAAGCCTTTATTCTTTCCCTAACTATGTCATTCCCATCAACGTGTACAAAAACTTCCAGTATCTCACTCTTCCCTTTAACAGTATGTGTCAAACATTTTGTAATGTCCTTAATCCTAGAACCAAGAAAACAGTATAATATCCTAGATTCATGCTCACTGCTGCAGAACCTCCTGTCTGTGTCCTTGACATTAGAATCACCGACAACAATTATTCTTTTAAATTTTGTCAAACCCCTTCAAACATAAGATACATTCTTACAGCCCAAGATTTGACTGACCCTTCTACTTTCCTCTGAGAGATTATCCTTTCAACAGGATGAGAGATTTCTGAACTACCTTCTTACCTTTCATGACAGTCATCCTTCTATCTGACTGATCCTGCTGTGTTATCACCTCTCGAAATCTACTGGCCATCTGACTCTGTGTCTCTTGTATGCCCTCAATGTCATTAAGTCTAAAAAGAAGCAACTCACACTCACATCTTAACTCTCAAATAAACTACATTTCTTTATCTGAAGAGTTAATATTAAGCACAAGTGGTCCAGCAGACAGCTATCAATGTTCTGATTAAAAGTAAAATCCCATGTGTCAGCCTGTCCAAGAGGTGTGTAAACTACAACTTGGTTTGAAACAAAACATTCCTCAGCAATTTAAAAAAAAATTGCTTCAGTGAGTTTAAAACATCTCTCTCATAATTTCATAGTGGAAAAAGACTGAACAGTCCACATGTGGGCCTGTCCAAAACTTCCATTGAGAAAACTCCATTTCATAAAAAATTGTGTCAGTTTGTTTTGCTTCTTTGGCATTTTTGACGAGAAAAGAGCTAAAAATGAATCAAATGAAAAGCTTTTCTGACTGAAATTTAATAAACGTAAGAAATCTGAAAGTAAATCTGGAAATAAATCTGAATCTCAGGAGCAGCTGCAAGATCCACACTCCTCTCGGTCCACTGAAGAAGTGTCACTGAACCCAAAACATTAACTCTACTTTCTCTGCAGAGATGCCACTGTATCTGCTGAGTTTTTCCTGCAATTTCTGTTTTTGTCTCTGCCATCCTTACTTGGTCAGGTCTCCAGGACAGGGGTGGACAGTACATCAGTATTGAAGAAGGGTGTTCACTGTCTCAGGTCAGTGGAAGCAAGTGTGGGTCCTGGAGGTTGGGTCAGGGGCTGTGTGAGGAACAGCACTAGGTCCCATGATTTCTGTCCCTAGCCCTATCTACATGTGAATGCTGACCCACTGAATTATATTTGGCGGCTGGGTAAGGAATCATCTGTGATGCTGGGGACATCTTCTGGGTCAAGTGATTTGGGAATCCTTCAGCCCTAACATTTGCACTAATGAGCAGGGCTCCCCCTCATTGAGGATGGGGATATTTGTGGAGACTCATATTCCTGTTAGTTGCTTAATTGTCCTCAACCATTCATAACTGCATGTGACAGGTCTGCTGAGCTTATATCTGATGCACTGACAGTGGAATCACTTACCCCAGAGCATCAATTGCTGCTCATGCTGTTTGACACGGAAGTAACCCTGTTTTATAGCTGACATCTCATTTTCAGGTTTGATGGTGCTGTTCCTGGCATCCCCTCCTGCATTGTTCATTGAACCAGGATTGATGTCCTGACTTGATGTTAATGGCTGAGTGGGGGAATATTACAGGCCATGGGTTTACAGATTGTGTTACAGCCCAATTCTGCTGTACTGATGGCCCACAGTGCATCAGGGATCCCAGAATTGATTTGCTCGATCTGTTCAAAGTCTGTCCTATTTAACACAGGGCTAGTGCCATACATGATGGGGATGTACCTCAATGTGATGATGGGACTTTGTCTCCATGGGACTGTGTGGTAGTTACTCCTCCCAATCCTATAATAGGCAGATAGACGGCTGAGGACAAGGTCAAGCTTTTCTCTCTTGTTGGTTCCCTCACCACCCGCCACAGACCCAGTCCAAGAGCTATGTCATTTCAGATTCCACCAGCTCAGGCAGTAGGAAAGCTGCTGAGTCTGTCTTGGTGTTGGACAGTGACGTCTCCCACCCAGAGTACATTCTGTGCCAGTGTTGACCAAAGTGCTTCCTCCAAATGATGATAAACATGATCGGAAGCCTGGGAGTGGGGGGATTGTGGCAGTGGGTAGTCATCCGGAGATTCCCTTGCTCATGTTTGACCTGATGCCATTGGACTTCATCATAATGTTTCGAGTTAAGAAAATTCTGCTTAGCAACTGCTGTCTGATTGGTTGAACTGTGCTGTTACAAAGCTATACGTTCCTGGAGTGTCTGAAAGTGTAAAGTATCTAGAGCCTACAGAGTGAAAGCAGCCAGCTCTGCCTCTCCCCCATCACTGTAGAGAAAAGCAGAGAAACCACAAGTAATCTGGAAAGAAAAGTCCTGAGTTCACCTGATTGGCCGTTGGATTTGAAGTTTGCCCATCACTGTCCAGAACACAGCATCTCATTGCTGTGAAACAACACAAGGACTGTGAGAGAGAGCAATCCTTCCATCTTGTGGTCAGGACTTTTATTTTCAGCATTTTGTTTAGCCTGTTACCCTGTCTATGTTCTTTTTGCACTCATGGTCGAAATAGAAATGATTTATCTTTTCTCTGTCTTAATTGTGGTTGTCTGTGTGTGTGTGTGTGTGTGTGTGTGTGTGTGTGGTTTTGAAGGGGCGCAGTTCAGGAGCATTAATTAAAAATCCTTTTCTTTCACTGTTCTTATTACTGGAATTATTAATTAATGGAATTATTTTAACTGTTACTGAAGAATCCTGGTGTGGCTCACTTCTGTCCTGAGGAGCAGTCTGTCAGGAACTTTGGGTGTTAGGGTGATCCTACTGGGATTCTTGTCCATTTGTGTAGCTCCTGATAATGTGTAGAGCAGTAGGACATGTTCAGACAGAGCATGACTCATTGAGTTTTATGAAGGAGTGATGAAGATGATTGATGAATGGAGAGTGGTGGACATGGCCTCAATGGACTTCAGCAAGGTCTTTGACAAGGTTCTGCATGATAGACTGGTTAACAAGGTGAGATCACATGGAATACAGGGGGAACTAGCCATTTAGATACATAACTGGCTTGAAGATAGGACACAGAGTGTGGTGGCGCAGGATTACTTTTTAGACTGGAGGCCTGTTCCCAGCGGTGTGCTGCAAGGATCGGGGCTAGATCCACTGCTTATTGACATTTATATAAATGGCTTGGATGGGAATATCAGAGAAATGGTCAGTAAGTTTCCAGATGACACCAAAATTGGAGGTGGAGTTGACAGCAAAGAGGGTTATCTCAGTGTAGAATGGGACTTTGATCAGATGGGCCAATGGGCTGAGGAGTGGCAGATGGAGTTTAACTTAGATAAATTTGAGGTGTTGCATTTTGTTAAGGCAAATCAGGGCAGGATTTATACACTTACTGATAAGGTACTGGGGAGTGTTGCCAAACAAAGAGACCTTGGAGTGCAGGTTCACAGTTCTTTGAAAGTGGAGTCAAAGGTTAGACTGGTTAATGACGGAAGCATTTGGTAAACTCACCTTTATTGTTGAATGCACTGAGTATAGGAATGAGGAGGTCTTGTCATGGCTGTACAGGATGCTGGTTAGACACTTTTGGAATACTCCATTCATTTCTGGCCTCCCTGCTGTAGGAAAGATGTTGAGAAACTCAAAAGAGTTCAGAAAAGATATTCAAGATATCTGATGGGCATGGACAAGTTGGACTGAAGGGTCTGATTCTATGCTGCACATACCTATAACTTTCCTTTCACATTTTGTACTGGTTTTGTCCAACTCAGTGTCTCCCTTTGCCATTGATGTGGGAGTTTCGGAGTCTAATCTGTTGTTGTGGGACTGGAGTCACATGCAGGTCAGACTGGGTAAGGACGGTATTTCCCTTCTCTAAAGAACGTCAGTGAACCAGATGAATTTTTTCCAAAATTGATCATGGTTTCATGGTTCCCATTAGACTGGTGTTTAATTCCTGATGTAATAACTGAATTGAATTTCCAGCAGCTGCCATGGTGGGAACTGAAACTCTGTCCCCAGTGTATTGCATTGCTCATGAATTTACATTACTATTTGTTCACTACCTCTCATTATAGCTGCGAACCCTATTTTTTACTATATAACATACTCAGAATAGAGTCTCCAAGTTTCAGTCCCACACACTGATATCTGTCCCAGTGCTGTGTTCATATCCTCTCTCTCCCTGTCTTTCTCCTCACAGCAGTGTCTGCTCAGGGTTAGAACTTAGAACATAGAACATTACAGCGCAGTACAGGCCCTTCGGCCCTCGATATTGCGCCGACCAGTCATACCAATCTGAAGCCCACCTAACCTACACTATTCCATGTACGTCCATGTTTGTCCAATGACGACTTAAATGCACTTCAAGCTGGCGAATCGACTACCGTTGCAGGCAAAGCATTCCATACCCTTACTCCTCTCTGAGTGAAGAAACTACCTCTGATATCTGTCCTATATCTATCACCCCTGAATTTAAAGCTATGCCCCCTCGTGCTCGCCATCACCATACTTGGAAAAAGGTTCTCCCTGTCCACCCTGTCTAACCCTCTGATTACCTTATGTCTCTCTATTAAGTCAGCTCTCAACCTTCTTCTCTCTAACGAAAACAGCCTCAAGTCCCTCAGCCTTTCCTCATAAGACCTTCCCTCCATACCAGGCAACATCCTAGTAAATCGCCTCTGCACCCTTTCCAAAGTCTCCACATCCGTCTTATAATGTGGTGAACAGAATTGTACACAATATTCCAAGTGCGGCCGCACCAGAGTTTTGTACATAACCTCATGGTTCCAGAACTCGACCCCTCTATTAATAAAAGCTAAAACACTGTATAACTTCTTAACAACCCTGTCAACCTGTGTGGCAACTTTCAAGGATCTGTGTACATGGACACTGAGATCTCTCTGCTCGTCTACACTACCAAGAATCTTACCATTAGCCCAGTACTTTGCATTCCGGTTACTCCGACCAAAGTGAATCACCTCACACTTGTCCGTATTAAACTCCATTTATCACCTCTCAGCCCATCTGTGCAGCTTATCTATGTCTTTCTGTAATCTACAACATCCTTTGTCACTATCCACAACTCCACCTTAGTGTCATCTGCAAATTTACTAACGCACCCTTCTACGCCCTCATCCAGGTCATTTGTAAAAATGATGAACAGCACCGACCCTTGCAGTACACCACTAATAACTGGACTCCAGGATGAACATTTCCCGTCAATCACCACACTCTGTCTTCTTTCAGCAAGCCAATTACTGATCCAAACTGCTTTATCTCCCACAATCCCATTCCTCCGCATTTTGTGCAATAGCCTACTGTGGGGAATCTTAACGAACGCTTTGCTGAAATCCATATACACCACATCAACCGGTTTACTCTCATCTACCTGTTTGGTCACCTTCTCAAAGAACTCAATTAGGTTTGTGCGGCACGACCTACCCTTCACAAAACCGTGCTGACTATCCCTAATCTAATTATTCTCTTCTTGATGATTATAAATCCTAACTCTTATGACCTTTTCCAACACTTTACCAACAACTGAAGTAAGGCACACTGGTCTATAATTACCAGGGTTGTCTCTACTCCCCTCCTTGAACAGGGGAACCATATTTGCTATCCTCCAGTCTTCTGGCACTATTCCTGTAGACAATGACGATTTAAAGATCAATGTCAAAGGCTCGGCAATCTCCTTCCTGGCTTCTCAGAGGATCCCAGGATAAATCCCATCCGGACCAGGGGACTTATCTATTTTCACACCTCTTCCTTGTGAACCTCAATCCCACCTAGTCTCGTGGCCTGGATGTCAGTACTCTCCTCGACAACATTGTCGTTTTCTAGAGTGAATACTGTTGAAAAATATTCATTTAGTGCTTCCCCTGTCTCCTCTGACTCCACACACAACTTCCCACTACTGTCCTTGATTGGCCCTTGATTGGTCAATGACAGTCGTGGATGGAGTGAGGGCTGAGGAAGGAGGCTCCGCTGTCTTACCCTGCAGCTTCACCTACCCTGACACTCACCTCACAGTGACCGGATCCATCATACGGATTAAATCTGGCACAGGAGCTATCTTTACCTGTACATATCCTGGTCCAGACCATTCCCAGGGTGAGCTGTGTGAGAATGTGAGACAGCGGGACTGTGGGAATTGATTCAGATTTGTGGGGAGTCTCACCAACAAAGTTGTCTCAGTAATGATGGAGGGACTGAGCCAGGAGGATGCTGGTCCCTATCAGTGTCGTGTGGAGCGCAATATTGATAGTTTTCAAACAAAGCCTCCAACAACGTAGGAAGTTGAAGGGAAGGAACAATGTTTGGATGGTGTCACTGTCCCGATAGCTCAATGGGAACAGTGTCCACCTGGACCGGGAGCACTCGGGTTGGCTCCTTTTCTTGGGCTCTTTCAGTTGGTCTCAGGCAGGAGTCAGTGAGAAGGAGAGAGAGAGAAATGAGGCTGGGATTTATGGACCATTCCACCACTGTGTCTTAAACTTCCCAGAGTCTCCCATCAACTCCCTAATTTGTTGTGTTCAAACTGGCTTCAGTGTTCTGAGGTCAGGACCAGAGAAAATATCACCAAGGATGCAAGCTCCAAGATCCACCTGGTTCCATGTTCCCTATGGGCAATATGGAGTCAATGACAGGGATCTCAAGGATGGATCTGGATAAAGGAAGTCGGTGGTCAGAGTGCATCGGTTTTTGAAGATGTCAGGACATATTGAGAATGTGGTTGGAAAAGCAAATGGGATTTACAGGTTTCAGAAATGGAGGTGTTGAGAACTGAGGCAGGTAGCCCATAAGACATAGGAACAGTAGAAGGCCATTCAGCCCATTGAGTCTGTTCCACATTCAATGAGATCGTGACTGAGATGACAAACGTCAATTCCCCATACTTGCTTTATCTTCACAATTCTCGATTCCATGAATGATTAAAAATTTGTCTATCTCAGCCTTGGCTATACTTAATGACCCAACATTAACTGCTGTCTGTGGTAAAGTAGCCCAGAGATTCACTACCCACTCAGAGAAAACATTCCTCTCATCTGAAATGTGTAACCCCTCATTGTGAGCTGATGCTCTCTGTTCCTGACAAGGGGGACAACCACGCTGCATCCACCTTATCAAGCACCCGAAGCATCTTTAATGTCTCAGTTTGGTCACTCTTCATTCTTCTGTGATCCATCAAGTACAGGCTCAATCTTGTCAAACGCTGCCCATAAGACAGCCCCTCCCGACCTGGCATCAACTAATTGAATCTTCTCTGGACTGCCTCCAATGCCAGTTTCACTTTCCTTTGATAAGGGACCAAAACTATCCACAATATTCCAGCTGTGAGCTAACTAGTGTCTGGTAAAACCTCCCCACTTTAAACTTCGATTCCATTTGAAATAAAGGTCAGCATTCCATTGACCTTCCCTACTCTCTGCTGAATGTTTTTGAGAAACCTCCATATTCTTCTGTTCTGTAACTTTCTGCAGGCTTTCTCTGTTTCACTATATTCAGCCTCTCTTTTCTTTGTGCCAAATGTATAACCTTACTTTTTCCACATTATATTCCAACTGCCAAGTTTTTCCCACTTATTTAACTGTCGACATTTCTTTGCAGCTTCTTTGTTTCATCATCATCACTTGCCTTCTCACCTACATTTTTGTCATCAGCAAACTTGGCTACACTGACCTCATTCACTGACCTCATCCAAATCATTAATGTATATTATAGTAAATGTGGCCCCATCTCAGATCCTGTGATACACCACTAATTACAGTTTGCAGGCTGGATATCACTCCTGCCTTATCCCAACTCTCTGTTTTCTATCAGTCAGTCAATTCTCTATCCATGTTTGTATAGTACCACCAGCACCATAGAATCTAATCGCATTAAGGAGTTTAATCTGTTACACCTTCTGAAATATCTTCTAAAAACATATGAAACATCCCCGGGTGCTCCGGTTTCCTCCCACAGTCCAAAGATGTGCAGGTTAGGTGAATTGGCCATGCTAAATTGCCCGTAGTGTTAGGTAAGGGGTAGATGTAGGGGTATGGGTGGGTTGCGCTTTGGCGGGGCGGTGTGGACTTGTTGGGCCGAAGGGCCTGTTTCCACACTGTAAGTAATCTAATCTAAAAAAAAAATCTAATCTAATCCACCAATTCCTTTTTATCTATCCAACTTGTAACCACCTCAAAGATTTCAAGATAATTTCCTCTTTATGAAGTCATGTTGACTCTGCTTGATCATATTATACATTTCTAAATGTTCTGCCAAGACATCTTAATTTTGATCTCACATTTTCCCAATAACAGACATTCACTAATTGGTCTACAGAATCATAAAGATGTACAGCACGAAAACAGACCCATCTGTCCAACCCATCCATGCTGACCAGATTTCCTAAATTAATCTCGTCCCTTTTGCCAGTGCTTGGGCCATGTCTCTCTAAACCCTTCCTATTCATATACCTATCCAGATGCCTTTTTAATTTTTGTAATTGTACCTGACTCCACCACTTCCTCTGGCATCTCATTCCATACATGCACCACCTTCAGTGTGAAAAAGTTGCCCCTTATGTCCCTTTTAAATGTTTCCCCTCTCACCCTAAACTTATACCCTCTAGTTCTACACTTTCCCACACCAGGAAAAAGGCCTTGTCTATTTTCTAGTTTTGGACTCCCATACCCTGGGGAAAAGACCTTGACGAATCACCCTCTCCATGCCCCTTCTAAAAACTCAGCCCTCAGCCTCTGATGCACCAGGGAAAATAGCCCAAACCTATTCAGCTTCTCCTTATATTCAAATACTCCAACCCTGGCAACATCCTCCCATATATTTCCTGGACCCTTTCTGATTTCACAAAACCTTTCCGATCGCAGGGAAACCAGAGGTGAATGCAATATTCCAAAAGTGGCCTTACCAGTGACCTGTTGAGTAACAACATGACCCCCCAACTGTTATACTCAATGCACTGATGAAGAAAAGCAAGCGTACCAAACACCCTCTTCAGTACCCTGTCTACCTGTGACTCGACTTTCAAAGAACAATGAATTTTCACTCCAAGACCTCTTTGTTCGTCAACACTCCCCAGGACCTGACCATTAAGTGTGTAAGCCCTGCACTAAGTTTCACCTACTAAAATGTAACATCTCACATTTATCCAAATTAAACTCCATCTGCCATTCCTCAGCCCATCATCTCATCTGATCAAAGTCCTGTTGTCCTCTGAGATAACCTTCTTCGCTGTTCACGACATCATCGATTTTGCTGTCATCTGAAAACTTACTAAACATAGCTCCTGTCTTCAAATCAAAATTCATTCCTCTAATGATTGAGTCTCCTACCACTAGCACTTTTCTATTCTCCCCGTTCCCTTCTGAGCCACAGATCCAGGCTCAGTGCCAGAGGCCTGGCCACTATGGCTTTCCCCTGGTAGGAATGTTATGATGGTTCAACTGCTCATCCAGATACTTTTTAAATGTTGCCAGGTTTTCCGCCTCTATTACCCTCCCAAGGGAGTGCATTCCAAACTCCCATCACCGTTTCTGCAAAGCCCCTCTCATCACACTTGCTTTCACATGAAAATTATGCCCCATCATTCCTGACTTTGCAGTTCAGGGGCCGAACAACTGTGGACATTGTTAACTCTCCAACTGGTCCCCAATGAGGGTATTGTGTCCAGATCTGTCACCACCTATTAAGAGGAATGTGAATGTCCTTGAGAGAGTGCAGAGTGACCCAAATTATTCCAGGGATGGGCTTGGGGTGTTTCAGGGAGGGGATCAGAGACTGGTTTTCGTTGTAAGTTTTGAGAAGCAAGGGTCATTCTCCTCGGAGCTAAGGAGATTGAGGGGAGATTTGATTGAGACAGTGACAAGTGAAGAGAAAGTAAACAAGTAAAAGGTCTATCCATTCGCTGTTGGCACAAGGATGCAGGCCTTAGATTTTGGGGCAGAGGTACAGAGAGAATGTGAGAGTGAAATGTTTACACAGTGAGTACTGATGACTGACAGTCACCAACATCAACGAAGGGGCATGTGGAAACAGTCATTGATCTCAGAATTAAACCTGATAGGTCCTTGAAGGAAGTGAACCGGCAGAACTTGGGGGTCTCGAACAGATGGGTGGGTCTCACCTGGATTGTTCCATGTGGAGCTAACCAGGACCCAATGGGTAAAATGACCTCCTTCTTGTCGTCAATCCAATGATTGGCATTGACTGAGGACAAGATAGGGCAAGTATCTTCCAATCCCTCACTGAGTGAGCACATGGTGGAACTTCAGGTCTCATTGGCCGAGAATATGTGAAGAGCCACCTCCCTACCTCCCATTGGCTGAGAATGTCAGAGTGTTGTTACCTGCCCATCCTGATTGGTTCAGAGTCAGATGGGGGCTGCTCGTTGCAGAAGATTGAGAAGTGACTTTATTGAAACTTGCAAGATCTTGAGGGGTCTTGAGGGAGTAGATGCTGAGAGGATGTGGGTGAATCTGAAACCTATTTCAAATTAGGATGGAGATGGGGGAGATTACCCCTTTCATGGGATTATTAAAGTATAAATGTGGTACAGGATGGGTCTAAATCCTAACCACTGCCCCACCCCTCCTTCACAGTGTGAAGGAACACCAACTGAAGTATAGGGCTGTGGAACGAAAAACAAAAGGTTTTAGTGAAGGTGGGAGGGATGTTGGGCCCAGAATGAATGAAGTGATGTGGGTTTAGTCCATTTACTAAGCTGTAACGATCCCACGAATGAGAAACTCAAAATGAGGGGGTGGAGCGTAAGTGATTTTCAACACGGTGCATCCTTCAGGAAACTATAATTGCCTGGTCCAGACCCATGAGAAATATGCGTGAGGTATTTAATTACTCATTTCATTGTGAAGTTGAAAGAAATGTAAAAAATTGAATCTGGAACTTCTGGGCACTGACCTCATCCATTCTGATGTTTGTCCTTTCCTCAGCTGCTCAGGGAAATGTCTCAGTGGTGACTGGGACAGAGGGAGATTCAGTTACTTTACCCTGTATCTTCAGGAGCTGGGGCTCCCACACCCTGACCACTGTTACCTGGATGAGGAAGGAGCCCTATCAACACGTCATTACATTTAGAGCCCAATCACAGGGAACTTGGACAACTGTACACGATGGAAATCGGTACGAGCTCAGAGGAGGGAAACGCCTCGACTGGGATAAACCAGCTGAGAGTGAGGGACAATCACACTTACCCGTGTCTGGTGGAATACAGGTCAGAACCTGATTCTCGGTATCTGATCCCGAAGGAAACCCGGCTACTGGTACATGTTCGAAATCATTCTGCAAAAAAGGCAACAGCTGATGGTATTATTGCTGGACTGTTAATCCAGAGACCCAGGTAATGTTCTGGGGACCAGGGTTCAAATCCCACCTTGGCAGATGGTACAATGTGAAATCAAATAAATTGTCAAAGTAAGAATCTAAAGATGGCTGTGTGACCAAGGTTGATTGTTGTAAATCCCCATCTGGATCATTGGTGTCCTTCAGGGAAGGAAACTGCCATTCTAACCTGGCCTGGCCTACATGTGACTCCATACCCCACAGTAATGTGGCTGATTCTTAACTATGAGGCATGGGCAATAAAGGCTGACTGAGCCAGTCACACCCTCATAACTTAATGACCATGATGAAGGCTTTAGTCTGTAAAGGGTCGATAGTGTGGGTGGAACAGATTGTGTGAACTTTTTACAATTTGATTTTCTAGTGAAAGGTCATTGAACTAAAATATGAAACTGTTTCTCTCCACAGGTATTAGCTGGCCTGGTGACTATTTGATTTTTATTTCAAATTCCCACCATCTGCAATATTTTGCTTTTGTGTTTGAAATTTGATTTTTTAAATGTTTAGTGTAATTTGATGTGCTGATTCTTTTAGGTTCATTCTGATGTCAGTATTGAAAGACATTGACACACTCAGAACATTCAGTTCAATCTCCAAATGCACCAAAGTTATACTGACACTGAGATCATCTCCTCGAGCAGGAAGGTGCAACAGCCTAATGTGTCCCTCTTGGTGACAATGAAAGTGTTCACACCTTCATCAGGAATAGTTCCATCAATGCTGGTATGTTCCCCCAGTGTCCATCTGACTGTGTGAGGAAGCACAACAATGTGGAACCAAACCACGTCCTGCATTCACACATGGGTTATAAAGGAAGGTGGTGGTTTTCTGCTACTGTCACTGGGTGACCAATCCAGAAACCCAGATCATGGGTTCAAATCCCACCACAGCACATCTCTGGCCTGGTAATGACATGAGTTGCTTTCACCTATTTCCTGGTTCCCATTATCACATTGTCTTTCTCCCTGGAGGGCCATTCAGTGTCCCTTTGTCTATGTGACTGTCTTTCTCACCTTCTGGGCTCAGTCTCCACCCAGCCTCTCACTCATTTCCCCCCCACTCCCACCCCGGTCCCACAATCCCCTGTCAACAGTTTCCATACCACCTTTCCTTAGCAGCTGTCAGTTCTGATGAAGGATCACTGGACTCAAAACTTTCATTCTGAGTTCTGTCCACAGATGGCTGCCAGACCTGCAGAGTTTCTCCAGCAATATTTGTTATTGATTCCTTCATAACAACATCTGGTGTGCCGAAATCCCAAGGGCAGTCACTATTACCAATTCTTCTCTCCCTCAGTCCGGGGGAGCTGGAGCTAAATCTGTCCTTCCCATTATCCAGCTGAGACCAGGCAAGTCATCACCGGATCCAACAACTGCCCTGTGGAATGATGTGAAATATCCATCTAAACTTCTATTCTGTGTCACAGAATTAAGCAGCTGCCTCCTTCAAGAATTGTCCTGATCTGGAAAGCACTGCCTGACAGGGCGATGGAAACAGATTCAACAGGGGCATCTTTCAGAAACAAGGGATAAGTATTCAGAAAGGAGCAAGTTACAGGGTTATAGTGATGGACAGGGGGAGGGGGATGAACTGGATTGCTCTGTCAAAGAATGCCCAATGTGTACATTTAATCTCACACTCTATCACCCTGCTACAGGTTTCACTGCAGCAACATTGAGATATTCCTAACCAATGTTGTTCTTGCTGTTTTACAGTGAAGACTCAGCCTGCTCAGTATGTCTCAGTATATTCACTGGTCATTCCACTGCTCATCCTCCTCCTCCTCCTCATCGTCATTGTCATTGTCATCATCTTCATCACCTTCAGGAAGAAAGGAGGTGGGTTCTGTCGAGAACGAGGTTCATAAAACAATATGGTTCTGTTTTTGAAACAGCAATAAACAATGGCCCTGGATTAATTTTCCCTCACCGACTCTCTCCTCTTCAGTACATTCTCTGAAAACGCTGGCTTTGTCTTTGGTGGGTGGTGGAGGGTGGGCGAAGGTGGCCTGTTCAATAGTATCACCCACTGTCTGATGTCTGACTCATGGGTGATTGAAGATTGAGGCTGTTTCACAAGCAAGGCCATTCCACTCCATTCTATTAAACTCTGATGGATTAATCCCCATTCTTCTCCCCATTACTGTCAACTCTGAATGCACCAAAATGTCTTCTCATTCCCTTCCATTTGACAGAATCCCAACAGACCACACCTTTTCCATTCATTCCCACTCAGTACAGAATCTCGATGGAACATAAAGGAAGCTGCAATTTGAAACAATTCCTTTTTGTGTTTTTATTGTTAAAATTAATTTGCTGCAAAAAGACAACCTGGTGCCTCAGATAGTCTGAGTAACAGACATCTCGGGGTGGAATGGTAACAATGGCTCCTGTTCGGGCCTGTGCAGTGGGGGCTATGTTCAGGCACTGATCTGTTTTGGGGCTGACCTCGTGACCTCCCTTTGCACTGGTTGATCAAATTAAAAACATAGTCTCTTTTTGAATACAGGAGTTACATTTGCTATTGTAGAAGGCAGTGGGACCAGCCCAGAACCTTGGGAATCGTGGCAAATGTAAAGCAATTGTTCAATTTTCCCAGCAGCTCCTCTTTAAAGACCCTGGGATGAAGTCCATCAGGGACTCAGGGAACTGTCAGTCCACAGCATCAATGATTTACTCAGGACCACTTCTCTGGTGTTTGGAATTTTCTGGGTTGCTCCTTCCTTTTCATTTCCAGATTTATAATGATCTGGAATGTTATTTTTATCCCTTATCCTGAAGACTGATGCAAAATACCCATTTAATGCAATTGGCATTTCCATGACTAATTCTACAAACTCCTGTTGTTTTTAAACCATCTTCATGTAATGTTGCCATATTCCCAGAGGACCACAGTGGTGTTCTCTGATCAGAGAGAGAGAGAGAGACAGATGACTGGTGGTGTGTTTAACCTGATAATCATCTTATCTCAAGTAAGAGTTGAAGTTGAAAAAGTGGGACCTTTGTGGTAAGATCAGCTAATGTGGTAACTGAATCCATGCTTTACATCCCAAGTCAGCTGTCTCACCAACATACCTGCAAAATGTCTCGAGAAACTCTAACTATCCACTCTTACATTACTGCCTAACTTTCTCTGGACAGTAAGATTTCCCTCCTTTTGAATTTTGTTGCCTTTGATTGATGATTTTTATATCCTGTCCAATCTTCTCACCTGTTCCTTTATTTTGTGTAAATATTTGTGTTTTCTTTCAGTTTGACACTGTCATTAATTTTTTTACAGTTATCTATTACTCCTCGTGAGATATCTGTATCTCTTGACCATTCCCTTCACATAATTTATAAGTGAACTTTAGCTCATTGACTGCTTATGATCAAAATTAAATCTCCCAGTGTGTTCGAAACAGGTACCCTGGGGTTAGTCTTGCCCAAGTAGTCTTTCTGGGTATAAAACAAGATGTATTTTTGAGTACTGTACTGGGGATGAGTGCTGGGGTTGACACAGAGCTTTTATTATTTTTAATTTATAAAGAAGTATTTTGGCATTAATACGATAAAGTTTAACTCTATTTTTAAACTTTTTTGAACTTATGTCTTCAGTAGACACATGTTTTATCTTCATTTCTTTTGGGAATGAGCTTCTGCTATAGTATGACAGCAAACTCTGCAGCATCGTGCGCTTATCTTTCAGAGAGAGACCATTTCATCAGAAACAAAAACAACTCAAAATATGCTCGAGCAAACCTGTTTCAGTCTGGGACCTGACTTGTCCAGGAATAACATCAACTGGGACCAGAACAATATTAATACCTTTCTCTCCGTAGCTGTGTGGGTTTCCTCCGGGTGCTCCGGTTTCCTCCCACAATCCAAAAATATGCAGATCAGGTGAATTGGCCTTGCTAAATTGCCTGTATTGTGAGGTGAAGGGGTAATTGTAGGAGAATGGGTCTGGGTGGGTTGCGGGTCGGTGTGGACTTGTTGGGCCGAAGTGCCTGTTTCCACACTGTAGGTAATTTAATTAACTCTGATTTCTCTTCAGAGATGCTGCCAGACCTGCTGAGCTTTTCCAGCAACGTCTGTTTTTGTTGTTGGTCCATTATTGATATTGGACTGGGCTAAGGAGGACACCCCTAAGTAAAGCTTTAGCAATCAGATAAGATTCGAGAGATCACTGTATCTAACCGTGCAAAATATATATATTGTTGGTCAGGGATGGTTTTGCTTGAGACTCATCCAACTGTGGAGACAATGTGGCAAATTTGTTCATAATTTAACAAAATATTTACGAATTATTTTTATCTCTTTAGGGGGTTCACAGCAAATGGATCCGACCACAGCTTTGAAAAGGTAAGGTCATCAGTGACTGATATAAACGTGGTTGTAGAAATGCGCTGGGCCATAGAGTCATACAGATGTACAGTATGGAAACAGACGCTTCGGTCCAACCCATCCATGCCGACCAGATATCCCAACCCAATCTAGTCCCACCTGCCAGCACCTGGACCATATCCCTCCAAACCCTTCCTATTCATATACCCATCCAAATGCCTCTTAACTGTTGCAATTGTACCAGCCTCCACCACATCCTCTGGCAGCTCATTCCATACATGTAACACCTCTGTGTGAAAACGTTGTCTCTTTTATACCTTTCCCCTCTCACCCTAAACCTATGTCCTCTAGTTCTGGACTACCCGACCCCAGGGAAAAGACTTTGTCTGTTTATCCTATCTATGCCCCTCATAATTTTGTAAACCTGTATAATTCTCCGACGCTCCAGGGAAAACAGTCCCAGCCTGTTCAGCCTCTCCCTATAGCTCAAATCCTCCAACCCTGGCAACGCCCTTGTATATCTTTTCTGAATCCTTTCAAGTTTCACAACATCTTTCCGATAGGAAGGAGACCAGAGTTGCACGCAATATTCCAACAGTGCCTAGCCAATGTCCTGTACAGCCGCAACATGACCTCCCAACTCCTGTACTCAATACTCTGACCAATAAAGGAAAGCATACCAAACGCCTTCTTCACTATCCTATCTACCTGTGACTCCACTTTCAAGGAGCAATGAACCTGCAATCCAAGGTCTCTTTGTTCAGCAACACTCCTTAGGACCTTACCATTTAGTGTATAAGTCCTGCTAAGATTTGCTTTCTCAAAATACAGCACCCCGCATTTATCTGAATTAAATTCCATCTGCCACTTCTCAGCTCATTGGCCCATCTGGTCCAGATCCTGTTGTAATCTGAGGTAACCCTCTTCGCTGTCCACTACACCTCCAATTTTGATCTCATCTGCAAACTCACTAACTGTACCTCTTGTGCTCGCATCCAAATCATTTATGTAAATGACAAAAACTAGAGGACCCAGCAAATATTCCTTTGGCACTCCACTGGTCACAGGCCTCCAGTCTGAAAAACAACCCTCCTCCAGCACCCTCTGTCTTCTACCTTTGAGCCAGTTTTGTATCCAAATGGCAAGTTCTCCCTGTATTCCATGAGATCTAACCTTGCTAATCAGTCTCACATTGGGAACCTTGTCGATTGCCATACTGAAGTCCATATAGATCACATCTACTACTCTGCCCTCATCAATCTTCTTTGTTACTTCTTCAAAAAACTCAGTCAAGTTTGTGAGACATTATTTCCCACGCATAAAGCCATGTCGACTATCCCTAATCAGTCTTGCCTTTCCAAATACATGTACATCCTGTCCCTCAGGATTCCCTCCAACAACTTGCCCACCACCGACGTCAGGCTCACCGGTCTATAGTTCTCTGGCTTGTCCTTACTGCCTTTCTTAAACAGTGGCACCACGTTTGCCAACCTCCAGTCTTCCGGTACCTCACCTGTGACTATCGATGATACAAATATCTCAGCAAGAGGCCCAGCAATCACTTCTCTAGCTTCCCACAGAGTTCTCGCGTACACCTGATCAGGTCCTGGGGATTTATCATTTCAAGACATCCAGCACTTCCTCCTCTGTAATCTGGACATTTTGCAAGATGTCACCATTTATTTCCCTACAGTCTATAACTTCCTTATCCTTTTCCCCAGTAAATATTCATTTAGTATCTCCCCTATTTTCTGTGGCTCCACACAAAGGCCACCTTGCTGATCTTTGAGCTGCCTGATTCTCTCCCTAGTTACCCTTTTGTCCTTAATATATTTGTAAAAGCCCTTCGGATTCTCCTTAATTCTATTTGCCAAAGCTATCTCATGTCCCCTTTTTGCCCTCCTGATTTCCCTCTGAAGTATACTCCTACTTCCTTTATAGTCTTCTAAGGATTCACTCGATCTATCCTGTCTATCCCTGACATATGCTTCCTTCTTTTTCTTAACCAAACCCTCAATTTCTTGAGTCATCCAGCATTCTCTATACCTACCAGCCTTCCCTTTCACCCTGACAGAAATATACATTCCCTGGATTCTTGTTATCTCATTTCTGAAGGCTTCCCATTTTCCAGCCGTCCCTTTACTTGCGAACATCTGTCCACCCAATCAGCTTTCGAAAGTTCTTGCCTGATACTGTCAAAATTGGCCTTCCTCCAATTTAGAACTTCAACTTTTAGATCTGGTCTAACCTTTTCCATCACGATTTTAAAATAAATAGAATTATGGTCGCTGGCCACAAAGTGCTCCCTCACTGACACCTCACACACCTGCCCTTCCGAAAAAGAATCTTTTATCTCAACTCTCTGCCTTCTGTCAGATAGCCAATCCTCAATCCATACCAGTAGCTCACCTTGAACACCATGGGCCCTCACCTTGCTCAGCAGCCTCCCGTGTGGCACCTTATCAAAGGCCTTTTGGAAGTCTAGATTGACCACATCCACTGGGTTTCCCTGGTCTAACCTACTTGTCACGTCTTCAAAGAATTCCAACAGGTTTGTCAGGCACGACCTCCCCTTACTAAATCCATGTTGACTTGTTTGAATCTGACCCTGCTCTTCCAAGAATTTAGAAACCTCATCCTTAATGATGGATTCTAGAATTTTACCAGCAACCGAGGTTAGGCTAATTGGCCTATAATTTTCCATCTTTTGTCTTGATCCTTTCTTGAACAGTGGGGTTACAACAGCGATCTTCCAATCATCCGGGACGTTCCCTGACTCCAGTGACTTTTGAAAGATCTCAACCAACGCCTCCGCTATTTCCGCAGCCACCTTCCTGAGAACTCTAGGATGTAGCCCATCGGGGCCAGGAGATTTATCAATTTTAAGACCTTTTAGCTTTTCTAGCACTTTCTCTTTTGTAACGGCAACCATACTCATCTCAGCCCCCTGACTCCCTTTAATTGTTGGGATATTCCTCATGTCTTCCACTGTGAAGACTGACGCAAAGTACTTATTAAGTTCTCCAGCTGTTTCCTTCTCTCCCATCACTCGGCTTCCAGCATCAGTTTGAAGTGGCCCAATGTCTACTTTTGCCTGTCGTTTGTTTCTTATGTATTGAAAGAAACTTTTACTATCATTTATAATTTTGAGAAGCTGCTAGAGCACTCAGAGTTGGAAAGTAATCAATAGACTGAGGTAAATGACAGGTTAATGATTTCTGAGCAGGATTTGTCACTTTCCAGCTGTTTGTAAATCTCAAGCTCCAGATTCACCGTCTCCAAATTAACCTGCAATTTATCCTTATGCAAAACTGAAATGTTGCTTATTTTTATCACAGTGGATACTTTGAGTTGTAATGAATGTTTTATGGAGGGAAAGGTTAAACTGTTATCACTTGCAGTGAGTGCTGAGGATAAAAAGGATGTTTTTGTGAATCCTACTATTTTCTCCCTTGCTCTCCGAGCAGCTGAATTTCCATTGGGTGGGAATGTGATTTCCTGATCATTCCCCACTTTCCAAGATTTCCATGCCCTGTAATATCCTCCAAAGTTACAGCAGATGGGAAGCCCCTGCAAGCACTTTCCCCTCATCTCCAACACCCTCCCTCCCTGCCCTGTGACTAGTTGCTCCAAGCTGAGCCAGAGCTGCCTGGAATGATCTGTCACTGTGATTCCTGACAGTGTCTGCACAGCCCTCCCTGTGTTACAGCTGCTGACTACACCTTGGGTTCCCTGGGTGCCAGCCATATTCTGATGCCAAGGCAAAACTGTTTCTCATGACAATTTATTCAAGGATGACTTTTCTGATTGTGTCTACATCTGAGTATCTGTGATTTCTAGCAAAGTTCATTCTATTAACTGTGTTTATCAATCTTTGGAATCTGTTCTCTGTGTAACCAAAGCAAGAGATTGATGTACAGTTAGAATGTTCCTCTCTGTGACCTGACAGAATGCATTTAGATTCCTTGGAATATTCATCTTCCTTGTGTATTTTTCAGGAATGATCCAGGTTCATCCAGCATTCCCAGGACTGATCAGGCCCCGCAGCTCACTGCTCCAGGTACTGTCTGTACTCTAACTGACCGATCATTGTCCATTTCAGAGACTCTAATGGAGAGAGTGTGAATCCTGGAGAGATATTCAGGGACAGACTGTTACATTGAGTTAAACCGTTCTCCAGCACAGAATAAAGCCCTTCGGCCCATTGA
This sequence comes from Chiloscyllium punctatum, assembly GCF_047496795.1. Taxonomy (NCBI): domain Eukaryota; kingdom Metazoa; phylum Chordata; class Chondrichthyes; order Orectolobiformes; family Hemiscylliidae; genus Chiloscyllium; species Chiloscyllium punctatum. Next base: position 11,015,971 of record NC_092740.1, on the reverse strand, counting down.
GTCTGCATCAGTTGAAAACTATCCCCACCCCCATCCTTAACCCTTCACACTTATTGCATAGATTGACGTCTTTGATAGATGAACCTTTTAACTTTCAGACCATTCAATGTAAATGAATGAAAAGCTATGGGTTTCCATTAAGGGAGCTGACCAGACTCTGGATTATTGTCCGGGCAATGAAGATGGAAATCTTCTCCTCCGTCACTGACCCTGGATGGATTCTTGGACAATAACCATTTCCGATTCCCTGAATCATCTGGCTGAGTAACTGGCTCGGCCCGGTCCTTGCTGCCTCGAGCTGTTCACGGCCAGTCTATCTGCTGCTTCGGTATGGGTCAAGGAAAACAGTCCAGTTGGGTGTCACACGTCTCAAATGACTCCCAGTCGCTGGGCTGCTGTGGGGAACCTGAGGATCAGGTTCATGGTCTGGGGAGAGGGGTTCAATTTTCACCATGGCAACTTGTAAAATTTACATTTAATTATTAAATCTGGAAGCATAAACTCAACTCTGTGATGGGGGCCATCTGAATTAACATTAGTTTGTTATCTTCAAAAAAGTTTCTGTTTGGCAGTCTCCTTCAGGGAAGCAAACTTACCATCTTTACCCAATCTGCCTGACAGGTGACTTCAGATCCCCATTTCAAACCTCAGTGTGTCTATTTAGGACCGATTGAATGCAATGTGTCTGACTCTGACCTGCTGCCCTCTGAAATGGCCAAGCAAGCCTCCTAGTTCAAGGGTGTTCAGGGATGGGCAACAAACGCTGGCCTTGCCTGTGAGTCCAACGTGCCTTGCAAGGATATGAAAACTACTGAATTTGTTCTCATTCTCTTCTCAATCCCTGCATCCTCCAATGTTCCCCCCCACCTCACCTCAACTCTCCACCAGCGTCCAACATTGAACAAAGAACATTACAGTGCAGCACAGCCCTTTGGCCCTCGATGTTGTGCCGACCTGTGAAACCAATCTGAAGCCCATCAAACACTATTACATTTTCATCCATATGTTTATCCAATGACCATTAAATGCTCTTCAAGTTGGCGAGTCTACTGCTGCTGCAGGCAGCGTGTACCACTCTTATACGACTCTCTAAGTAAATAAGCTGCCTCTGACATCTGTCCGATATCGTTCCCCCCTCAATTTAAAGCTATGCCCCTTCGTGCTAGCCATCACCATCTGAGGAATAAGGCTCTCACTGTCCACTCTATCTAACCCTCTGATTATTTTATGTTTCAATTAAGTCAGCTCTCAGCCTTCTTCTCTCTTATGGAAACAGCCTCAAGTCCCTCAGCCTTTCCTTGTAAGACCTTCCCTCCATACCAGGGAACATCCTCAAAATGTCCTCTGCACCCTTTCCAAAGTTTCCACATCCTTCCTGTAATACGGTGACCAGATCTGCATTCAATACTCCAAGTGCAGCCACACCAGAGTTTTGTATAGCTGCAGCATGACCTCATGGTTCCAAAACTCAATCCCTTCACTAATACAAGCTAACACATTGTATGCCTTCTTAGCAACTCTATCAACCTGGGGAGAAACTTTCAGAGAGCTATGTGCATGGACACGGAGAACTCTCTGCTCATCTACACTACTAAGAATCTTACAATTAGTCCAGTACTCTGTACTCCTGTTACTCCTTCCAAAGTGAATCCCCTCACACTTTTCCACATTAAACGCCATTTGCCACCTCTCAGCCCAGCTCTGCAGTTTATCTATGTCTCTCTTTAACCCACAACATCCTTCAATATGATCCACAACTCCACCAACCTGAGTGTCATCTGCAAATTTACTAACCCATTCATCAAAGCCCTCACCCGGGTCATCCACAAACATGACCCAAAACAGATCCTTGGGTACACCACTAGTAATTGAACTCCTGGATAAACATCTTCCAGCAACTACCACCCTCTGTCTCCTTTCACATAGCCAATTTCTGATCCAAACAACTAAATCACCCTCAATCCCATGCCTTTGTATTTTGTGCAGTAGCCTACCATGGGCAACCTTACCAAATGCCTTATTGAAATCCATATACACAAGATCAACAGCTTTCCCCCCCATCCACCTGTTTGTTCACCTTTACAAAGAACTCAATAAGGTTTGTGAAGCACGACCCTCACAAAACCATGTTGACAATCCCTAATTAACTTATTTCTTTCCAGATGATTATAAATCTTATCACTTATAACCTTTTGCAACACGTTACCCTCGTTACTCACTGGTCTATAATTACCAGGGTTGTCTCTACTCCCCTTCTTGAATAAAGGAACAACATTTTCCCTCCTCCAGTCTTCTGGCACCATTCCTGTTGACAACGACAACATAAAGATCAAAGTGAAAGGCTCATCAATCTCCTCCCTGGCTTTCCAGAGAACCCATGGTAAATCATATCCGACTTATCTATTTTCACACTTTCTCGAATTGCTAACACCTCCTCCTTGTGACCATCAATCCCATCTCGTCTAGTGGCCTGTATCTCAGTATTTTCCTCGACAACATTATCTTTATCTTGTGTGAATACTGAGAAAAAACATTAATTTACCGCTTCCCCTATCTCCTCTGACTCGGTGTACAACTTCCCACTACAATCCTTGTATTGGCCCTAGTCTTACTCTTGTCATTCTTTTATTCCTGATATCCCTATGGACAGCCTGAGGGTTTTCCTTGATCCTATCTGACAATGGTGTCTTATGTCCCCTCCTGGCTCCTCTTAGCTCTCTTTTTAGGTCTTTCCTGGCTAGCTTGTCACTCTCAAGCACCCTAACTGAGCCTTCACATCTCATCCTAACATAAGCCTTCTTCTTCCTCTTGACAAGAGATCCAACTTCCTGAGTAAACCACGGCTCCCGCGCTCAGTAACTTCCTCCCTGCCTGACAGGTACATATGTATCAAGGACCCACAGTAACTGTTCCTTGTATAAGCTGCACATTTCAATTGTGCCCATCCCCTCCAGTTTCCTTGCCCATCCCATGCATCCTAAATCTTGCCTAATCACATCGTAGTTGCCTTTCCTCCAGCTCATAACTCTTGTCCTGCAATATATACCCATCCCTTTCCATTGCTAAAGTAAACTTAACCAATTTGTGGTCACTATCATGAAAGTGCTCACCTACCTCCAAATTGAACACTTGGCCAGGTTCATTACCCAGTACCAAATCTGACGTGGCCTCGTCCCTTGTTGGCCTGTCTGTGTACTGTGTCAGGAAATCCTCCTGCACACATTGGACAACAACTGACCCATCTAAAGTACTTGAACTATAGTATTCCTAGTCAATATTTGGAAAGTTAAAGACCCCCATAACAACTACTGTGTCACTCTTGCTCCTGTCCAGAATCATCTTTGCTATCCTTTCCTCTACATCTCTGGAACTATTTGGAGGCCTATAGAAAACTCCCAACAGGGTGACCTCACCTTTCCTGTTTTTAACCTCAGCCCATACTACCTCAGTAGAGAGTTCTCAAATGTCCTTTCAGCAACCATAATACTGTCCTTGACTAACAATGCCACTGCATACCCCCTCCCCCCACCTTACCGTCTTCCCTGTTCTTACTGAAACATCTAAATCCTGGAACTGCAACAACCATTCCTGTCCCTACTCTACCTATATCTCCAAAATGGCCACAACATCGAAATAGGAGGAAGTGAGGACTGCAGATGCTGGAGATCAGAACTTAAAAATGTGTTGCTGGAAAAGCGCAGCAGGTCAGGCAGCATCAAAGGAACAGGAGAATCGACGATTCAGGCATAACCCCTTCTTCAGGATGTTTGATTCCTGAAGAAGGGCTTATGCCCGAAACATCGATTCTCCTGTTCTTTTGACGCTGTCTGACCTGCTGCGCTTTTCCAGCAACACATTTTTAAGCACAACATCGAAGTCCCAGGTACCAACCCATGCTGCAAGTCCAATATTTCACCTGCTCCAATCACATCTCTAACTCAGAGAATGATGTGGTGTCCACTGAGCCATTGCTGATATTTAAGGACAAGCCTGTCGATGCATGGTCCCTTATCATTCCTGTTTGTGTTACAGATCAGGACAGTTCCATCCTCTATGCTGAGATTGACAGCAACAGAACAGGTAAATGGCTGCACCTTAAAGGTTTTGAGCAATTGTCTAATTGATAATCAGATTCTATAATCAAACTAAGAGAACATTTTGTCTTTGTTAAAGGTGGCAAGAGATTCACAAACAGTCTGTCAGAAGGCCGTGAGTCAACATTTGTTTCTATATTGAGAAAGTGTATCGTTTGAGATCACTCCCACTCCCCCATATCTTTAAGAGCTGATTTCACTGGGGGTCTGGTTTCCTGAGGAGGAGTTGCAGTGTTGATGTTTGAAGCTGCAGTGGGAAACTGGTCAACTCATAGAATTCGTGCCTGGTCACCCTCAGAGAATCATCCCAAATGAGAGCTCCCAGTTCAGTTTTAACTGACCTTGAATTCTCCCCTGATGAGGTCTTCATGATGCGAGTCTGACCCAGTACCATTCCCTCAGAAGACGATTGTTGAAGGGTGGTCGGATCTGATAAACATGATCGAATTTTTAAGGAGTATTGAAGGATGGTTGATTGGGTGTTTGATATTGACCATCAATGCGGATGTTAGCAAGGTGTTTGGTGAAGTTCCACAAGGCAGACTGGTCACAAAATCAAAGGTTCATGGGATCCAGGGGAAAGTGGCGAGATTGATCCAAAGCAGGAGACATTGAGTTATTGTGAGTTTTGTGACTGTGATGCTGTTCCGAGGGCCATTCAGAACCAGTTCCCTCAGTGTTCAGGCTCAATCAAAGTTTGCACATGTCTGTAGGTGTCATGACTGAGAAACAAACAGACAAACTCAGCAGGTCTGGAGAAAAGAAATGGAAGAAAGCTACAACATGAAGGGACATAGGGGTACTTGTGCACAAAACAAAGGTGCAGAAGAGATTGAGCAGGATGTTCCCTGATTTGGTGTGTGTTAACTATCAGGAGAACTTGGTCAAACCTGGATTTATTTTTGCGAGAGTATTGGAGGGTGAGGGGAGACCGAACAGAAATACATAAATTTATGAGAGGCAGGGATAGGGGGGACAGTCAGTTTTCTTTCAAAGAGTGGAGATGTCATATACAAGCGGCATAAATTTAAGGTGAATGAGGAAAAATTTGAGGGTTATTTGTGAGGATAGCTTTTAACAAAGAGAATGGTAGACGTCTGGAACAGGCTACCAGGGGAGGTGATAGAAGCAGATACGTTAGCAACATTTAAGAGCCATTTAGACAGGCCCATGAACAACAGGAACAGAGAGGGATGGACCATGTGCTGGGAAATGGGATTAGTTTAGAATGGCATCATGGTTTGCACTGACATGGTGGACCAAAGGCCATGTTCCTGCACTGTACTGTCCCATGTTCTGTATTCTATGTTTAGAGAGACAGGAACCATCAACACATCTAAAACCCAGGAGAAAGTGTGGACTGCAGATGCTGGAAATCAGAGTCAAAATGTGTGGTGCTGGAAAAGCACAGCTAGTTCGGCAGCATCCGAGAGGCAGGAGAGTCGATGTTTCAAGTATAAACTCTTCATCAGGAATGAGTCTTCTGCTCCTCGGATGCTGCCTGACCGGCTGTGCTTTTCCAGCACCAACCTTTTTGACTCCGACATTTAAAACTCACTTGGATAAGGATTTGAAGAACATGAGTCTCCAGGGCTATGGACCAGGAGCTGGGCAGTGGGGTGTTCTAGAGAGCTCTTTATCAATCAACACATATACAATGGGCTGAATAGCCTCTTCCTCTTGTTTGGGAAACCTTCCAATATAAATCAATAGAAATTGCTGGAGAAACTCAGCAGGTCTGGCAGCATCTGTGGAGAGAAACCAGAGTTAAAATTTCAAATCCTTCTTCAGAACTGTCTGTAGCTGGGGAAAAGTGGTATCTATGGTAAAGACAGGTGGTGGGGGAGGGGAAAAGGAGTGAGCAGATAGGTGGAGATGGAGCCCAGAGAGAGTGAATGGAAGTCAGATCATCAAAAGGATGCCAGGGAGAATGAAAAGCTGATATATGGGGACAATAAGTTGGTGAAAATGGTTTGGCTGTGCTGAAAACAACTCATGTCACGACAGGGCCTGAGGTGTGAGGATGGATAAAACACCTCATTCTGGCTGTAAAATTATTTAGAACTCAATACTGAGGCCAGGAAGCTGCAGGGTGCCCATGTGGAGAATGAGATGCTGTTCTTCCAACTTGCACTGAGCACCGCTGGAGTGCTGTGCAAATGGTGGTTAATGATCCTCTGGATGTGGAAGCTGGTGCGATGATAGATGAGGGCAAGGGATTTGAGCAATTCATAACTTCACAAACACATTCCACCCTGACCTTAAATTTACCTGGACCATCTCTGACACCTCGCTCCCCTTCCTGGACCTCTCCATCTCCATTAGTGATGACCGACTTGACACTGACATTTTTTTACAAACCCACCGACTCCCACAGCTACCTGGATTACACCTCTTCCCACCCTATCTCTTGCAAAAATACCATCCCATATTCGCAATTTCTCCGCCTCCGCAGTATCTGCTCCCAGGAGGACCAGTTCCACCATAGAACACACCAGATGGCCTCCTTCTTTAGAGACCGCAATTTCCCTACCCACGTGGTTAAAGATGCCCTCCAACGCATCTCGTCCACATCCCGCACCTCTGCCCTCAAACCCCACCCCTCCAACCATAACAAGGACAGAACGCCCCTGGTGCTCACCTTCCTCCCTACAAACCTTCGCATAAACCAAATCATCCGCCGACATTTTTGTCACCTCCAAAAAGACCCCACCACCAGGGATATATTTCCCTCCCCACCCCTTTCCGCCTTCTGCAAAGACCGTTCCCTCCGCGACTACCTGTTCAGGTCCACACCCCCCTACGACCCACCCTCCCATTCTGGCACTTTCTCCTGCCACCGCAGGAACTGTAAAACCTGTGCCCACACCTCCTCCCTCACCTCTATCCAAGGCCCTAAAGGAGCCTTCCACATCCATCAAAGTTTTACCTGCACATCCACTAATATCATTTATTGTATCCGTTGCTCCCGATGTGGTCTCCTCTACATCGGGGAGAATGGGCGCCTCCTAGCAGAGCGCTTCAGGGAACATCTCCGAGACACCCGCACCAATCAACCAAACCGCTCCGTGGCCCAACATTTCAACTCCCCCTCCCACTCTGCAGAGGACATGGAGGTCCTGGGCCTCCTTCACCGCCGCTCCCTCACCACCAGCCGCCTGGAGGAAGAACGCCTCATCTTCCTCCTCGGAACACTTCAACCCCAGGGCATCAATGTGGACTTCAACAGCTTCCTCATTTCCCCTTCCCCCACCTCATCCTAGTTTCAAACTTCCAGCTCAGCACTGTCTCCTTGACTTGTCTGGACTTGTCTGACCTGCCTATCTTCTTTTCCACCTATCCACTCCACCCTCTCCTCCTTGACCTATCACCTTCATCTCCTCCCCCACTCACCCATTGTACTCTATGCTACTCTCTCCCCACCCCCCACCCTCCTCGAGCTTATCTCTCCATGCTTCAGGCTCACTGCCTTTATTCCTGATGAAGGGCTTTTGCCCGAAACGTCGATTTCGCTTCTCGTTGGATGCTGCCCGAACTGCTGTACTCTTCCAGCACCACTAATCCAGTATTTGCTTTCCAGCATCTGCAGTCATTGTTTTTACCTCAAGGGAAGAGAAGTGATGAGGGCAGAAATGCAGGAGATGGATTGGACACGGCTGAGGGCCTTGTCAACCATGGTGATGGAGAATCCTTGGTTGAGGATAAAGCTTGACATTTCGGAGGTCCCCTTTGCAGAATGTGGCCCCATCAGACAGATGTGGTGGGCTTGGAGAAACTGGGAGAATGGAACAGAGTCTTTACAGGAAGCAGGGTGTGAGGATGGGGAGTCAAGGTAACTGTGTGAGACTGAGATTGTCATGAATATTGGTGACCAGCCTATCCCCAGAAATAGAAACAGAGATGTCAAGGAAGGGAAGGGAGGAGTCAGAGATCAGGTGAAGGTGAGAGCTGGGTGGATATTGGAAGTGAAATTGTTCAAATTTTCCAATTCTGGATGAGAAAGGGAAACAGCACTGATGATGTCATCGACATACAGGAGAAAGAGTTGTGGGAATGGCCTGAGGAGGCCTGGAATGAGGAATGTTCCACTTGCCCCACAATGAGAGAGGCATAACTGGGGCCCATGTGGGTACCGTTGGCCACACCAGTGAAGAGAAGGTGGCTGGAGCTCACTAACCAGTAATTCTGACACTGACATAAATGGCAAAAGTATCATGGATGTAGTTGGGAAGGGATGGACAAGGGGAGGAAAAATTCAGTCAAGGACAGCAGAGATAAGTTCCCTCAGGCAGGAAGAAGCAAGAACACTGGATCTGCCCGGGTAGTCCAGCTATAGATTTTGGGGAGAAGGTAGAAGTGGGCAGGTCAGGATTGTGGGAATCTGAGCTTGGAGGCTGTGGGGGTGGTGTGGAGAGCCTGGATCAGATGAACTTTGTGACTGTTATGGACACAACAGCCTGAGACCAGTCAGTTTAGGGGACATAGGGGTGAATGGAGGAGGGCAGAAAAATTAAAATGACCCATGTAATGTTAGCAGTTCTCGATGGACAGGCAAAATTTCCGGTGTGAGATTATTGATGATCATTTCAATTCGTTCAACCACAACATTGATTACTCTTCTTGAGTCATTAAGTCTGTAGCTTGTCTTCTTATCAGGAGTAGCTCCCTTGTTCCTTGTTACATTCAGTGTTAACTCTCTCCTGTCTCCCAGGAACAGATCCTTGATGTTGCGTTGACTCCTTCTTCTCAGGGACGGCTAATTAACATGTTGCTTTTAATTCCTTGATTACAGTTTCTCCTTGTCCCTTTCATCTCAGTACCACTGCATTTCAGAAAAAATCATTGTTGATTCATTCAAACTCTGAATCATTACCAAAGTTCTGAAGTTTACATTCTCACAGCCCCTCATTATTCTAAACTCCAGGGGAAACAAACCCAGCCTGTCCTCCCTCTCCTCATGAGACAACCTGCTTCTCAATCTCAGAAACCTCCTTTGAGCCAGCACCAATATCCTTCATTATGTACAGCATTTGAGATATGGTCTCAGAACTGCCTTGTATATCTAAAATAACATGTTTACGTTTATATCCAATTCCTCTTTTATTCAAGGATAGCATTTTATTAACCTTCCTGATTCCATGGTGTAAGAGTGTACCTACCTTTGTGACCTGATTCCCACATCATGTTAGAATACTGCAGTGGTTCTCCATTCACATAATTCTCTCCTTTTTCCCTGTGTTTAGTGTGTCTGCCCTGCCCAATGTCTGTACTCTGTGATCAATACAAGCTAATCCAACTCTCCTGTTCAGTGCTTTAACCAGATGATGACATCATGATCACATTGTGGTTTGTGGCAGCTTGCAGTAAGAAATTAGTTGACTGCAAACATAAAAATAGAGCTCCATCTGCTGTAAGGGGTTATTCAGTCCCCTGAGATCATGAAAAGTTAGGCGTAAATGCATTTATTTTCATTCTGGTAATGAGAAATGCAACAACCAGTTAGTGAAGAGTAATGTCCCCCAAACAGCCCTGTGCTCAATCAGTTAGCCTGTGTATTTTCATGATGTATTCTGAGGGGTGAGTGATGTTGAGGACACAATGATCTGGGTTGGGGGATGAGTGACAAGGACACAGTAGAGAGCTCCTCTGTTCTTCATTGAAGTAACACATTTGGAATTGTTCACAACCACCTGAGAGAGCAGACCAGTGCAACCTTTAACATCTCAGCCACAAGATAACTTTAGACATTGCAGCGCTCCATTTGAACTGCTCCGAAGTCTCAGCATTGATCTTACGATGTAGCCACTGGAATGGGGAATTGAACCCACAGCCTTCTAACTCTGAGGGATATGTGGTGTCCACTGAGCTGTTGCACTGAGTGTGGGTCTCAGGATGTGGTGAGGGCAGCTGTCTGAGGAGTGATGGACATCATGGAGAGAGCTGTGATCCTGGGTGGATTCAAAACATAAAGGATGAAACTCATTCACTGTTTGTGTCAACGAATGACCCCATCCCGTCCCATACCTAACAACAAACCGACCAATAAATATCCCCTTATCATTCCTGTTTGTGTTACAGATCAGGACAATTCCAGACTCTGTGCCAAGATTGACAGCAACAGAACAGGGAAATGGCTTCACCTTGGTGGTTTTGAGCTTTTGTCTCGATCTGAGATGAGATGAGTGACTGTTGAGGACAGAACAGCCTGAGAGTATTCAGTTCAGTGGGAGATAGGAGTGAATGGAGGAGGGCAGAGAAATACAAAGACCAGTGTCAGTTCTCAATGAACAGGTCAAGTGCGGCTTAAAGGCCAGAGGGAGGGGTCCAGGTGGAGGAAGAGAGTTGGAGGTGGATGAAGGGGTCTGTGGGATGGACAGAGGACTCCTGTTCAAAGAAATGGGCACAGAGACAAAGGCAACGGAAGAGGAGATCAACATCATGTCGTGTCTGAACTTCGGTGAGGTGGGAGTGCAAAGTGATTAAAACTGAGACCTTTGCTGAATGTTCTGTACTCAGTATCGGAGAAGGGAGAGTGAATGTCCAACAAGAGGTGGAGGTAGGAGAATGGGGAGAGACAAGTGGGAGAGTGGGTGGAGGAAAGTTCCAGAGGGGTGGGGGTACATGGTATCGGGTGAATGAGCCAGAGAATTAAGTTGAACTGGGGCTCAGGACAGCTTTGAGACAGTGTGAAGGGGTGCTGATGGAGAGAGAGGTCAAGAGTGTGTATATGATGGCACATAGCACTGAGTGTGGGTCTCAGGATGTGGTGAGAGCAGCTGTCTGAGGAGTGATGGACATCATGGAGAGAGCTGTGATCCTGGGTGGATTCAAAACACAAAGGATGAAACTCTTTCACTGTTTGTGTCAACGAATGACCCCATCCCGTCCCATCAATCCCTCTCATCCCTATAGCCTCGGTGCTAACACATGCTGTCTGACTACCAGCCTTTGGCCTTATCGAGAGTAGTGGGGACAAGGTAGGAGAGCAGAACTGAGACAGAACCAGATCAGTTATGGTCTTAATGAATTGTGGAGAAAACTCGATGGGCCATAGGGCTTGCTCCTGCTGTGAAGTACAATGTACATATCTTCTTGAAATTGAAGCAGATGAGTTTCAAAGTTGCTGGTTGTGTGGTTTGGAAATTGGCTTTGGGCCAGGAAGCAGAGCGCTGTGGTCTGTGGTTTTAGTTCAGACGCGAGGGAAGTGTGCAGCGCTGGTGATATAATTCTCTTCTTGATCTTTGTGAATGATCTGCACTCAGAGATACAGGACAAACTCCAAAGTTTGCAGATGACACAAAATTCAAAAACACAGTGAAGAGTGAGGAAAGTGCTCACAGGCTCTGGGGCATATAGGCTGGTGAAATGGCCAGCCCAATGAAAGTTAACACTGGGAAGAGTGAAGTGACACATCATGATAGGAAGAACAAAGAGAGGTGTGATAAATGGTGCAATTTTACAATGGTTACAGGAACAGAAAATTAGCAGAAATGCACATTGAGAAGTCTTTGAAGCTTGGAGGTTTCATTGAAATGGATCAAAAAAGGCAAAAGAAATGTTTGTTTTTATTGAATGGCACATGGAGTAGAAAAGCAAGGATGGACATTTCCAAAACATCAGTTCGACACATGACCAATTCTGAGCACTATCCTTTAAGGAAGATGTTTTTGTGCAAAGCAGATGAATCGAATGGTTCCAGGGAAGAGAGACTTCAGTTTTTTGGAGGAACTGGTGTTGTCTTTACAGCAGAGAAGATTCAGGGGAGATTTGGTTGGGCTGTGCCAATTCAAGAACAGTCTTTCGAAAGTAAGTCATGAGAAACTGTTTCCAATGGCAGGACAGTCAGTTAGTAAATGGATCCAGGTAAAGGTGTTGATGAAAGAACCAGAGGTCACATGACAGATTAAACCCAGACCCAGGAAAGGACATTGGGTGTGTGACGGATTTCAATAGCTTTTTCAAAGGGCCAGCCCAGGCACAGGGGGGCTGAGTGGTCTTCTCCTGTTATGTATGATACTGTACAACGGGAAGACAATATTTCCTGTTTTGCTGCCACACTGGAGTGGCATTCCATAAGAGGCACATGTGATATGAGAGAGTTAACTCTGATCTGTACCTGTCAGAGACTGGAACAGTTAATTAGATTAGATTACTTACAGTGTGGAAACAGGCCTTTCGGCCCACCCAGTCCACACCGACCCTCCAAAGAGCAACTCACCCAGACCAATTCCCCTACATTTACCCTTTCACCAAACACTACAGGCAATTTAGCATGGCCAATTCACCTAACCTGCACATCTTTGGACTGTGGGAGGACATTGGAGCACCTGGAGGAAACCCACACAGACACAGGGAGAATGTGCAAACTCTACACAGACAGTTGCCCAAGGTGGGAATTGAACCCGGGTCCCTGGCGCTGTGAGGCAGCAGTGCTAACCACTGTGCCACCATGGCACCCCTTAATGAGCTCTGAGTCTCAGAACCATTTGTATTTAACAAGGTGATTGTGAATTGAAACATTATAAAACATCCTGCAAGATGACCAAATGTTCACAAGCTGCAGTAGTTGGTTCATGAATTGAAGAAGTCCCAAACACACACAAACAATGAAATGATTCAAAAATACAGACGCAAAAGATTTTGAAGTTTTTGTCTTTGGAAGAACAAGGAATGTGTCCAAACACTGTTCAGTTTCCTGACCGTGAGGATGCAGTCACTACATTCCTGTTCCTTACTGCAGTTACATGGGATCATCACCACCTCCAAGTTCCCTTCCAAGCCACCCACTCTGTACTGACATGGAAATATATTGTCGTTCACTCACTGTCACTGGGTCATAATCCTGGAATTCCCTCCCCAGTGGCATTGTGGGTCTCCCAACATTTACACGGACTGATCATGAAAGCAAGGACTTTTTGCTGCCTTGTGGAGAACTTTGTTGTCAAACAGTCACTGCCATAATTTCTGGAAGGTTGAGCTGTCTCAGCTGATCCAGTGTTGGATCACTTTTCCAATGGGCATTGAGAAGCAGAGTGCCCTCGTGGTCACCTATGGGCTGGACTGAGACTGGCATTGATGGGCAGAGCCAGTGATGTCAGCCCTGGGCTCTGTTTTGAGGGAGGTGCCTCCCAAGCTATCGAGAGTGCTAAATGTATCCCGGAGTCTTAGCATATACAAGAGGTAGAATATTGAACTGACCAGTGATTTGTGGTTTGGTTTGGCAACACTCAAGCATTGGCCAAGTCCCTTGTTTGCAGCACTGAAGAGACCAAGGGTGGCTTGCTAGTCGGGTGCAGAATGTGAAAACAACAGTGATGTTATCAGTGCATACTGCATCTTATGTGGGTCTGTTGTGGTCATTTTATTATTGGCATGGATGAGACTGAGGTTGAAGAGATTTCTATCTGGGCCAGGTTTAATCCTGACACCAGAGGTCAAAGCTGCTGTTTGGTAGATTATAGATAATATGGAGCTATCACACAGCGTTGCTTTACTCTGGTCCTGTTCCTTGAAGACATCCGTTCCTGAAGATGTCAAGTCATCCCAAAGCAGTTGCAGAATTTGGAAGAAGTTTCTGGACATTCCAAATTTTAAGAGTATGATTCATCAAGTGATTTACTGAGACATCTGCTGTGATCAGGTTGAGAAATGTAATACAGAGTTCCTGGTGTTGTGTTTGACATTTTACTTGGATTTGTCTGACAACAAAGGCCACGTTGGAGATTCCATTGGAAGGTTTAAAGCTGTAGTGTGTCTTTGGGAGGATTCCCACAGCCACAGGAAGTAGGAGAGTCGGGAGAATGTGGATTAGGATGTTCTCCACTAAGGACAAGATGCTCCACCATTCAAGAGGATCATGTCTGAGCTCGTAGTTCAACACCACTTTCCTGCACTATCCCCTTATCCCTCAATGTTTTTAATGCTGGGAAATCTATCAATCTCATTCATGAATATACTCAATGGTTAAGCTTCCACAGCTCTCTGATGAGAGAATTCCCAAGATTAACTGCTTCGAAACAATAAATTCCCCCTTATCTCAGTTCCAACCACCTATCCCTCATTCTGAGACTGTATTCCCTGGTTCAAGCCAGTGTATGACACTCACTCGGTAACAAGTGAATCCTTTTGTTGATATGGAAATCTGATCCGTTCACCACATTCCAGATGGGATCTCACCAAAGATCGATATAATTGCAGTGAGATGTCAGGAATTAAGGGAGGGCCACATCAGGAGTGAAGGAAGGACTGAACCAGGAGTGAGGGAAGGACTGAACCAGGAGTGAGGGAAGGCCTGAACCAGGAGTGAAGGAAGGCATGAACCAGGAGTGAGGGAAGGACTGAACCAGGAGTGAGGGAAGGACTGAACCAGGAGTGAGTAAACTACCCTCGATCTCTTCAATGCTTCCAAGGGTTGTACCATTTACTGTATACTTCCCTCTTGCATTAGACCTTAGGCATCACCACATGTCTCTCCAAATTAAATTTCAGCAGCCATTTCTGTGCCCAAGTCTACAACCTTTATATGTCCTGCTGTATCCTCTGGCAATCTTCCTCACTATCCAAAGCTCCCTCAATCTTTGTGTCATCTGCAAACTTACTAATCATGCCACCTACAATATTCTCCAAAATATTTATAAATGTTGTGAACTAACAGGGGTCCCAACACTGACTCCTGTGGATCACCAATGGTCACAGATTTCCAGTCAGAAAAACACCCTTCCACCACTACTCTCTGTCTTCTATGACTAAGCCAATTCTGCATCCATCTTACCACCTCTCCACAGATCCATGTGACTTCAATTTCACTATCAGCCTGCCATGAAAAACTTTGTCAAAGGCCTTATGAAAGTCCATGTGGACAATATCTATCACCCTGTTGTTGTCAATCATGAAACTTGCTCAAAAGGCTGAATCAAGTTTCTGTGACATGACCTTCCTGCACAAAACCATGTTGCCTCGTGTTAATAAGAAGATATTTTTTCAAATTGAGTAAAGCCAGTCATTAAGAATCTACTCCAATATTTTCCCTACCACGGACGTAATGCTCACCAGCCTGTAAGTTCCTGTATTATCCCTATTGCCCTCAAACAAAGTGACAATGTTGGCTCTTCTCCAGTGCTCTGGGACCTGTCCTGTGACTAAACAGAATCCAAGGATTCTGTACAAGCTCTCAACAATGTGCTTCCTCACCTTGAGGCAAATCTCTATTTATTTCTATTAAAATATCTGTTTCTGTACCCTCCATTTACCAAAATAAATGGAAAATCATCCTGTACAATGTTTCTAAATGCAGACTTGCTGCAGTGCAATCTTTGAGACTGGCTGCTGCTTTCCATCACTTCCTGATGACATTGGCTTCCTCTTTGAGCATGTGGCACCTTGTCGCCCTGTATAAATCTGCTCACTGACAGCCCCTCTCATTCTTCAACAATTACTGTACCTTACACCAGTGTCCTTTTGTGGGACTGGTGTCACATGTAGACCAGACCAGGTATGCAATGGGATGCATTGAAGAAGGAAATAAGGAGAGTCCAGGGCTAAAGGGTGGGACCAACAAATCCAGTGAACCTTGAATACTGAGGAATACACAGCACTGGATGAAGGGAAAAGGGAGGCTTATGGCAGACACTGAGAATTCAAAACAGTAGCAATTTCTGGAGGATTATAAAATGTGCAAGTGGGAAATTAAAGTGAAGATTCAGAGTGCTAAAAGGAAATATGAAAGTATACTGACAGGTAATATAAAGAAGCATCCAAAATATTGAAAGGAATATTCATGGTAAAAAGACAACAAAGAACATGGTTGTAATTGAAACTTGAACCCAGAGGCTGTAATTGACAACTTTATGTTGGTGTTCAGGCGTGAGAGGGATGATTTTGGTGTAGAAATCGGGGAGATAGTCTGTGACAAGATGAAAGAAATTAACATAGAGAGGAACTGCTGAGTGGTATGGGCAGCAAAAAGTAGATAAATCTCCAGGGCAGGATGAAATGTATCTCAGGTTGTTGAGTGAGGCAGGGGAGAAAATAGCAGGGGCTTTGGAAATAATTTTCCATTCCTCTCCGTCTGCAGGAGAGGTGCTGGAGGACAGGAGGACAGCCAGTCTGGTACCTCAAGAAGGGAACAAGGGATAAACCAGGAAACTTCAGGCTAGTCAGTCTCAACTCTGTGTCAAAACGTGTGGCAGGTCAGGTTGATGAACGGCTCGTGCCCAAAACATCGACCCTCCTGCTCCTCAGATGTTGCCTGAGCTGCTGTGCTTTTCCAGTGCCACACTGTTAAACTCTGACTCTCCAGCATTCACAGTCCTCACATTCTCCTTGAGGAGTCAGATAACCCTCTCCTGCTCCTATTTCTTATGTTCTTGTGTCTCCTTGGACTTCGGCAAAACTTTTGATCAGGTTCCACATGGGAGAACGATAGCAAAGGTGAGAGCCCATGGGATCCAAGGAAATTTGGGGTAAATTGGATGCACAACTTGCTGATTGGCAGGAAACAGAGGATGATGGTCGAGGGACATTTTTGTGACTGGAAGTGTGTGTCCTGGGGGTTCCCACAGGGGTCACTGTTGGGGCCCTTGCTATTTGCGGTTTGTCGTAAATGATTTCGACTTGAATGAAGAGGGGTTGATCAATATAGTCCCAGATGATAAACAAATAGTTGGGGTAGTAAATATTGAGGAGGATAGCCTTAGACAACAAGAGGATCTTTACGGGCTGGTCAGATAGACTGATCAGGAGCAAACAGTATCCAACATGGATAAGTGTGAGGTGATACACTTGGGCAGGACGGAAAAGGGAAGGGAAGATATAATGAGCAATAGGACCCTGGGAAACACCAAGGATCAGAGCGACCTTGGTGTGCATGTACACCAGTCCCTTAATGTATCGGGACAGGTGGATAACATGGATAAAAAACCCTATGGGATACTTCCCTTTATTAGTTGAAGCACAGAGTTTAATTCAGAGCAGTGAGGTTATGTCGGAACTGTATGCAAAATTGGTTAGATCACAGCTAAAGAATTGTGTGAAGTTCAGGAATCCACATTATGGTATAGAGCAGATTTGCCAGGATGTTACTTGGGCTGGAGAGTTTCAATTCTGAAGAGAATTTGAATAGATTGTTTTCTCCAGGGAGGAGGAGATTGAGAGGAGACATGATTGAGATGCGTAAAATTATGAGGGACATAAATACAGTTGAATTGAAAATTGTTTCCCCATGATAGAGTGTTCAGTGACCATGGGACATTAATTTAAGGTACGGGGCAGGGCGATTGTTTTTATTCATTCATGAAACATGTATATCACTGGCTGGCCAGCATTCATTGCCCATCCCTTGTTGACCTCTTGAGAAGATGGCGATGGGCTGCCTTCTTAAACCCTTACAGTCCACGTGCTGGATGTAGACCCATAATGCCTTGAGGGAGTGAATTCCAGGATTTTGACCGAACAAGAGTGAAGGAGTGATGATATATTTCCGAGCCGGGATGGTGAGTGCCTTGGAGGGGAATTTACAGGTGATGGTGTTCCCCTTTATCTGCTGCCACTGAACGTTTAGCTGGAGATGGTCGTGGGGTTGGGAAGGTGATGTCTGAGGATCTTTGATGAATGTTAGAGGTTTATCGGAGATGTGAGGGAATCCTTTTCACTCGGAGGATGGTGGGAATCAGGAAGGCATTGCTTTTAAGGGTGACAAAGACATGAGACACTCATAATGTTAAAGACTTGTTTAGGTGTGCACTTGCAATGTCGATGTATAAGGCATTGGGGCAACTGCTCGATAATCGAATTGGAATGGGTAGATGGTTGGTTTTGGATTAGTGGTGCTGGAAGAGCACAGCAGTTCAGGCAGCATCCAAAGTGCAGCAAAATCGACATTTCGGGCAAAAGCCCTTCATCAGGAATTCCTTTGGATGCTGCCTGAACTGCTGTGCTCTTCCAGCACCACTAATCCAGAATCTGGTTTCCAGCATCTGCAGTCATTATTTTTACCAAGATGGTTGGTTTTGACCAGCATGGACTCAATGGGCCAAAGGGCCTTTTACTGTGCTCTAAAACTCTATGACTCTATGATTAAAACCATTAGGGATCTTGTGGTACAGTGGTAATGTTCCTCCTTCAAAGCCAGGAGGCCTCCGTGAAGTCCCACTTGATCCTCAAGTGTGTAATAATATCTCTCATCAATGTGTTTGGACAATATCTCCAGGAAAGTATGACTCACTTGAAATACCTGGCAATGGGCATCAAAGTGCCACATCTTAGCAAGGTGAGGGGATGGTAAGTGCGTTCTGGAAGGGAGAGCATAAAAGGTATGCCTTAGCAAGGGGCACACTTTGAATTTAACTCCCAATAAGTTCCCTCATGTAAACTGTGATCCACAATATCTGAGACACTGTGAACCGTGATCCTTTAAAATCATGGACCGACTGGGTGTACATTGTGGAGGAGCAGGATGTGTTTCTCTCTGCAATGGAGAGGATTGGCTCAGAGTGCTGGGTGCAGGGTTTTATAACCTGAACCATGGGACTGTGGGAAAATTGGAAATCCTGGGATAGGGTTGGGAATCATGGAATGAGGAAACCCATGGGAAGGCATCTGAGACTTCCCAACTTGGAGAATGTGGAAAGATAGTTTATGCTCTTCTTTTGTTGAGAACTTCAATCAAATCATCCCCAAACCTTCCAGTGCAACAGGATACAAACATAATTTGTGATCCTACACCTTGTAATTTAACTCTGTGAGACCTGATGTCATCATTCTGCGCCACACTCTTTCTCAGGTCAGAATATCCTTCCCAAGGTGTGGTGCCCAGAACGGCTCCTGAATTGAAAAAGAAATAAAATTAAAGATTATCCTTCTCAGGTTCAAATTCTTCCACGGCATTGGGTCTGTCATCCTCATATACTCACAATATTTCCAAATCTGGCTCCTCCATATCCCTTCCTGTAAATGTAAACTCACCATAGTCCCAGAGGGCATCGGGCTGTTCTCTCATTAGAGAGGAAAAGCTCGGCAAACGTGAGGACTGCAGGTTCTGGAGATCAGAGTCTAGATTACAGTGATGAAGGGCTTTTGCCCGAAATGTCAATTTTCCTGCTCCTCGGATGCTGCCTGACCTGCTGTGGTTTTCTAGCACCACTCTAATCTACACTCATTGGAGAGAGATGTGTGGTGGTGGATTCACCGGACTGTAATAGTAACATCACTGGTGTCTAATTTTCAATCTCCAAGACTGTGAGAATCCCTGTCCAAACCTCTCCAACTCTCTTTCCCCCTCTTAAGTCGCTCCTTAAGACATGCGTGTTGGAACACCACCTGTCCAAATAACTCCGAATATGGTTTGATGTCTGATTCTCATGCAGTTCACTGAACATTTTCCAATGGTAAAGCTGTGATGTGAATCCAGGATTCTGTATGATTCTTTGATTCTAGAGTCAGAAAGCTGATGCAGTAAGGCAGTTTCAGAGTGAATACTGTTTGTATTACAGCTCAGCCTGATTCCTGTACCTATGCCAGCATCGTGTTTGACAGCAACAGAAAAGGTAACCAGCTACATACTTTTTTCCCACATAGTGGTATTTCTAAACATTTAAAATACATCCTCCTCACTAACAGACTATTCTCTTTCATTTCAAGGTGGCAAGATTCTCCGGGTTGCTGATTCAGAAGAGAGTGAGTCAGTTTTGTCCTTTCAGAATCCGAATCCAAATCCTTTCTCATTTCCCAATCCCTGAAGCCCATTTTCCAATGTGTGGGACAGTGCTAGTTGGGCCTGGGTGATCCATTTCCTTGTTATTTGAGACCCCAACTTTGGGTGGCGCCATTATGGAGATTTGATCACATGACCTTAAAGCCCCAATCCCTCACCACGATGCTGTTGTCATTGGCCCGTCAGTCTGTTCATCATTATTAGGGTGTTCCTTTACTCCACCAATCAGAAAGTAAACAGTCTCTCCACTATCCCATTGGATGATACTTGACTGTCTCTCAAAAAGCTTTTCTCTTCCAATGTATTTGTGAGCGTCATAAAGAGAATGAGGGGGATAATGTACAACTGATGGAGTAAATATTTCCCTTTCCTGTAGCTACTCTGATAGTGATGGGACTGATATTTGGATAAATATGCCCCTTTCCTGTATTTACCTTCAAACTGAATTGATAATGATCATCAGCTCTGATTTCTGTCTCTTTCTAGCGGATGTAACCTATGCAGCTGTGGTGAAGACTCATTAGGAGCGAATAAGAACTGAACCTGTGTAACTGAGGTTGCATTGTTTCTCAGATCAAATTCAAGGAACATCATGGAACTTACCAGCTCAGAAACTTGGCATTATTATTCTTCAAAAGTGATTTTTAAATTTTTTAAAAAATTTGTGCCTTTTTATCTTAGTGTATTTTTAATTGTGGACTGAAACGCATCAGAATTGTTGAAAACCAAGGATTGTTTCAGGGATACTGCACACTTTTGAAAGCAAGTAACCTGACGCTCATTGTAAGTATTGTTTACACAGCTGCTGGGTCAGACAGCAGCAGAAGAAGGTGCAGACGAACTGGAGACATGCCCATGTACAAATGGTGATTCAGGCAGAAACAAGTATCTGATTGGTCTTTGTACTAAAGACCAGTAATCAATGACAAAGACCGTCTTGCTGCCAATGACTATGTGATTGGTTCCCAGGTAATTGAACAGGTTGTGGATATGAACATGACAGGGAGAAGCCATCCGACCTCCACCATCTGAGGACCTGTTCATCATCAGCTCTGTTCCTGGCAGGAAAAGCTACTTTAAATCTGAGGATAACCAGCTGATTGTCTTTTCCTTCAGCAGCTGCAGAAAGTTCTGACCTTTAATGAGTAAGCCAGACCTTTCATAAACCACAGACTGTATCTCTAGTAAACCAGTGACAGCATCTGGGGAAGCAGCATTCTGATCAGCTCAAGAATCATCTCAGCGAATCCCGTGAACAGGGATCGACGAAACTGTTTTCTGTGTGTTCCTTCCACTCAAAGATTGATGTTTAGTTTCTGTGTGTGTGTCTGTGTGTGCACGTGCACGACTGTGTGTATCTGTGTGTGTGCACATGTACGTGTATGTGTCTCTGTGTGTCTGTATGTCTGTGTGTGTGAGTGTGTGTCTGTGTCTGTGTGTGTTTCTGTGTGTGTTTCTGTGTGTGTGTGTTTGTGTGTATGTGTGTGTGTGTACAATATGTGCTTGCTTTTTAGGGGACTTGGTTCATGAGCATCTTAGAGTTTGAACTAATGGTGTTATAGCTCAATGGTCCATCATTTTTCTGTGGAATTAGAATCTACTTATGTGTGATAAATAGTAACCCTTGTGAAGTCCAGAAACCTAGTCTGTGCTTTCTGTCATCTTTAGTCTAAAACTCAGGAGAAACTAACTTTTGTGACAACTCAGGGAATAATGCAACTTGATTTCCAACATGCTACCTCAGTGAGGCATAATAGTATCCATCCATATGTAATAGACCACACTTGGAATATTGTGTCCAGTTCTGGTCGCCCTACTATAGTAAAGATACAGAGGGTTTGGAGAGGGTGCAAAGAAGGTTTGCCAGGATGCTGCCTGGACTGGAGAGCTTGCCTTATGAAGAAAGGTTGAATAAGTTTGGACTTTTCTCTCTGGAGAAAAGGAGGGAGAGAGGAGTCCTGATCAAGGCGTACAAAATAATGAGAGGAATAGACAGAGGCAATAGCCAGAGACTTTTCCCCAGGGCAGGATTGACTGGTACGAGAAGTCATAGTTTGAAGATATAAAGGAGACGTCAGAGGCAGGTCCTTTATGCAGAGAGTTGTGAATGTATGAAATGCATTGCCAGTTGTGGTGGTGGAAGCAGAGTCATTGGGGACTAACCTTGAAGGGTCAGTTTCAAGTACCCTACCGCACAGAGTGCACAGCAGGGGGGTAACCACAGGATGTCTACACTGGTCTAATCTACTTAACTGAACAAAGAATTCTCAAGTGCTTGCCTTAATGGGTCAGTTTAAGTACTTTACGATAAAAACAAACAAACTATCCCAACCACTGAAAGCGGCAATGAATTGATAAGTGCATCCTGGATTGTTTGATGTGATGAAATAGCTCTTGCTTGCGGTCCATGGTTACCCTGGGGAGAGATCTGTTGTTATCCTTGTTTAATAGCTGAACTGTTTTGATACAATACAATGGATATGCTCAGGATGTATATGATCTAACCCTCCCCCACTTTTTTTAAAACAAAAACAAAACCTGGTAATGTGAATCCCAGGTGGAATGTTAGATTGGGTTTCGAGGCCTATTAGGCTCCAACCTTGGTTTCTAGCGGTAGAGGTTAGGACTGTTTAAATGACCTGACCATGATGTGGTTAGGAGAAAAACAAAATCTGAGACGAGGTGGTCATGAAGACCAATGTTTCAAAGACGAGTGAATGTGTCGGGGATTTCAAGAGATCAATCATCAAAATATAAACCAAAATGAAGCTGGCCTGACTGACAGAGACCACTTTAAATGTGGGTCATAGAAATGAAGATGAAAGTGAAGGTACCATGAAGAATCTGACTTGGAGATTCTATCCAATGAGCAGAAAATTGAAGAATTATAACTTGGTTAAATTCCTCAGCGTGCAGAGGAATAAAGCAGGAAGAGGTGTGAGCTGCATGAGAGTTTTGATCACCAGAAACAGTTGCACCTTCCCTTGAGTGGCTGTCAGGAGCTGTTTCATCACTTGGATCACTGAATCAGTGAATTTGTCAAAGAGACACCAAACAGAGAGTCTGAATCCTCTGTCTCTGGGGTGTCTGTATCAAATCCTCTCTGTTCTCCTATTGGTGTGCTCTCAGTCCCCCTATTGGGGAAATGTGGAATTGCCACCTGGGAGTTTGCATCAGTTTTGTTTTGTCTGGAATTCTCTCGGTTCCCAGACATGGGCTGTGCCATGCCCCCTATTGGAGACATCTGGAATTACCGTCTGGGGGTCTCATCTCGTCTGCTCTGGGTTTCCTTGTTGGTTTACTGTCCCTCCTCTTTTGGAGTCATCAGGAACTGCTGCCTGACAGTCTGAGTGAGTCTGTTCTGAGTGAGTCTCATGTCCATGGTGCGGGGATACCGTTAAGTGTCTGAGTTATACTGAGTTGGGAATGTTCAGTTTGCCGATCTGTCAGGGGGTCTCGGCAATCTGTGACATGTCCGTGTTGTCACTGAGTAGTTAGTGATGCCAATCTGTTGGACACTCTCCTATTGGGTCATTTAAACTGGTCGGGGGTCCCTTGGATGTGGAATCTGCTGCCGGTGACTGCTGCCGGTGATGGAAGTGTATCATTTCCATCAGGGGTGGGTGCCCTGAGGATGTGTTATGGGGTGTCTTTGGTCTTGTTATTTGGTCTGAAACTGTGTCATCTGCCTTCCATACACTAAGGTGATGAGAGTGGCTGTGTTGTGTGCCAAAGGCTTTTAACTGGTTTCTGTGGTACCAGCCAGTTTTACCCGTGGCTAGTAGAATCTTATACACTGAGGGGCTAGCTTAATCCCCCACCATAAGTGGATTGGAATATTTAGGGGAAAGGAAGGAACTTGGCTCATAGACCTGGAGCATTACTTGCTATCCTGTGGGATTCTCGACACGGTTAACTTTGCGATTGAAGTAAGCCTTACTTAGTTTATTTCTCGTCCCTAACTGGACGGCTACTGCCAGCTAAGTGCCTTTGCTATTGTGGGGGAGGTGCTGTCTGGCTTTTTGTGGGGGAGGGCAGTGAGGGCAGGCACTGATAGGTCAAGTCCGAACAGGTAGACAACCCCTTTCATGGGTCAGCCTGTCATCCATTGTTGGGGGGTGAGGGGGTGGTATCTCCTCACCATGAGGACAAATGGAAGCACTGTCTCCCAGGCTTTGTTATTCTGTTGCACTGTTTTCCTCATCATCCCTTTCAGTCTGCGGTTCATTCTGTCTGTGATCCCACTGGATTGGGAGTGGTAAGCGATGTGGAATTCCTGTTTGATACCAAACATGGTCATCACATTTTGTATTACTCGGCTGGTGAAATGGGGTTCCCTGATCTGACTCGATACTGCAGGGTAAACCCCATCTCGTGAACCCCTGTTGTGTGAGGATCTGGGCTGTTGTTCTCACTGTGTTTGTCCCATTGGGAAATGCATCGATCCATTTTGTAAAAGTGTCTATGATGTCATGGATGGAGGTGTATCTGTTTTCACATGGAGGCAGGGCACCTATAGAGTCAACTTGGAGGTTTGTCCAGGGCCCTTCCACTGGACGTGTGTGCCAACACAGTTCTTCAAGTGTTCTGTCACAGTCTCTATTCCCTGGTGCCCAAGCCCATCATGGAATTGGTAAATAATGTGGTTACTGTCCTGAGTCAGGACTACATCGAATCCTGCCGTTTGGACTAACCCATCATGTACTTGCAGGGAATCTTTCCACCAAGCTTAGGCATCTGGATAAATCCCTGCCACAATCTGTTTCAACGGGTCATCACGATGCTGCTCTTGTCTAAGGTCTTCTACGTTAGTCTGATTGACAGTGACTGCATTGGCCTGCTCACCTACAGGTAACTAACACAATGTTCTTTTTTGAGTCCTTTTTTGGGGGAATTCACCTGCTCTGTAGTTACCTTCTGGGGATGTCTTGTGGTAGTGTTTAACTTTAATTATACTGTATTGCCTTCCACGGGCAGACTGCAGTCCGTACTGAAATAAAGGGGGCTGTTGGTAGTCATTTCCCATTGGCAGAAATTAACCCTTTGCTTCCCAGAGTGGTAAGAATTCAGTGAGGCTGTTGCACACACACATGTTGTTGGAAAATATACCTGTTGGTGGAGGAACAGGTTGGAGTGGCGAACTACATAAGCCACAGCTGCTAGTTCCACAGCCTGGGCACTGAGCTGTCTGGGTAATTTTCAGGCTAATTGAACCAATAGCTGTCCCTGAGTGTTGGTCATGTATATCCCACAGCCGGTGATCCACATGCCATCCTGTCCAGTGGAGGCTCCACCTACATAAATTCCGATGGCTGTGTCTGCTTGGTTATTCCCTTGTCTCATCCCTAATCGTTTTCCCTGCTGTTTGGGTCATAAAAGGGCCGGTGGGGTGTTTTGTGGCTGTGATTTGGCAGTCATGTGGGTCTCCTCCATAATTCAGGCCATCAGCTAGGAACCTGGGCACCTTGGTACGTTTGACTGTAATGTCCCAACTCTGAAGCAGTGGAGTCCATCGTGTGGCTCGAATCTGTCTCACTGAGCCATCTTTGATTGGACTGTCTAGCAGGAGCTGGATTGGTGTATGTTCAGTCAGTATGGGCAGTGGGTTTAAACCAATAATGTAGTCAAAGTATTGGCCTGCCTAAAAGACTGTGTGGTGGTGCCATTCCCACATGGAAAGCCCTTGCTCCACGGGCTGTAGGACCCTGGAGGCATAAGCTCCTGGCCCTTGCCTACCGTGTCACTCTTGCAGTGGAACAGCAGCTATCGTCTGGTCTGTGGCTGCAGCTTCGAGGACGTATGGTAAATCAGGGTTGGGAACTAGTCAGGCGGGTGTTGTTGTGAGGGCGTGTTTTAACTCAGTTACTCCTCTGTGTGTTGAGGAGTCCAATTCCAGGCAGCGTTCTTTATCAGTAACTCTGAGACTGGGGCTGCTTTGATGGTGAACCCATCAATGTGGTTCCTGCACTATCCCACTAACCCAAGGAAGGATCAAAGTCCATGACCATCTCGGGGGAGTGGGAGTCGTTCTACGGTCTCTAATCACTTTTGGTCTATTTCCCTTTTCCTGTGGGTGATTATCATTCACAAGGATGTGACCCGAGGCTGTAGAATTTGTGTCTTTTTCAGATTAATTTTGCATCCTAGCCTGTGTAATAGATCAAGTAATTCGCCTTGGAGCTGAATGTGCTCCTTCTTTGTTTCTGTTTACACAAATCGGTCGTCTACATATTGTATGAGGCAAAAGTGAGGCCTGCAGATGCTGTAAACTAGAGTTTAGATCAGAGTGGTGTTGGAAAAGCAGCCACTATCAATTCAGGAATAGGAAAATCAACGTTTCGGGCTAAAGCTCTTCATCAGGAATAGAGCCGATGAAGGGCTTTTGCCCGAAACATCAGTTTTCCTACTGCTCGGATGCTGCCTGACCTGCTGTGCTTTTCCAGCACCACTCTGATCTAAACTCTACATATTGTATGAGGCAGTCAGGCCGGGAAAACATCTCTCGTCCCTTGGCTAACCATCTGTGAAAAATCGAGTGCAAGTTATGAAATCCTTGGGATAGAAATATCCAGGTGTACTACTGTTCCTGGAAGATCAAAGTGAATTTGTCCTGGCAGGACCTATTTAAGGATATGGACCAGAAACCATGACTGATATCAAGTCCTGTGAAGTACGTCACTTGTGGGACTTTCTTCATTATTGTGGCGACTGTTGGTGCATTGAAGGGGGGAGTTTGACTTTATGAAGCTGTCTGTAATCAATGGTTAAACCCATCTGGTTTGCTGATTGGCCAAATGGGAACATTATTAGTGGAGGCTACATGTCCCAGTATTCTCTGCTGTAACAGACTGTCAATCACCTTGGCCACCTCCCCCTCTGCCTGCCTGGGGAAACCAGTTTTTGTGGTTTCAGGGTTGGGCCCCTCAATTATCACCTGTCCAGGGATATGCTCACAGTCATGTTTGTGCTGGGCCAATATGCCTTTGCGTTTTGTAGCTATCTCTCCCACAGCCAGATCCTTGGTCATTGTCAGAGGATTAAACCAGAACTTTCCTGTTGTACTGACTCGATTAGCATAAGGACTTGTTGAGATGATGGATGGGATGTTAATGGCTGGAGGTAACTTCCCTATACAGGCATTCACTGGGTCGAATCTAAAATTACACCTCATCAGATAATCGATGCCAAGTATGTGGTTCCCCCCACGCCCACCCCCATCGCCCCCCGGGTTGATTGAAATAGCAGGACACTGGCATGTAATATCACCCAGTTTAAATTCTATCGATTCAGTAACGTACCCCTCCTGTACATGACTAGTCAATCCATTTAAAGCAATAGGCCCTGTGGTCCGCCAGGGTATATTTTTAAATCTCGAGGTGTTCAGGGTTATGTCGGAATCTCCGGTATCCCAAAGGAATTTGACAGGGCGACCTCCTTCCTCGCTGTTGACTAGTGGCCAATCTGCACCATCCCACTTCGTGTCACAGACCTATATCAGGGAGGCAGAAGCCTGACACCGTCGTGCGGATGCCTCAAAGGTTGGCATTGAGGGTACGGGGTTGGTTAGTCTCCCACACCCGGGACATTCTCCTCAGAACCCATGCCTCACTGTGTCTCGCCTCTGCAGCATTGAAGTTCACACACACCTTCCTGCTCTCCTCAGTGCCCTGGGAAACTAAAGTCCTCACCCACTTGGCTGAGTCAGCCTCGGATAACTGACCCCTGTCTAACTCTCCAGAAACCCCTGTGATGTGTACCCAAAGCAACCGGCAAAGACAGTTGGGTGTGTCCCTTTCTTTTGCCTACCCTTATCCAAGCTGTTGACGGGGTCCCCTCTATTATAACCGATCACTGTCAGGATTGGCTTTTTCATGTTGACAAGGGCTCTGTCTCCTACATTTGCTGGGGCTGGGATCATGGGCTGTGCTGACTGGCTCAAACACATTACAATAAGTTTCACCTCCTGCCTCTCGTCCAGACCCTGTAAAATGTTCTGCTGCCTGACCTTCTTCTAGAATGTAAAAGGATCAGTGGATGGTTCAAATTCAGGAATATTTTTTGCTATCTTTAGAATTAGATTCGATTCCCTACAGTGTGGAAACAAGCTCTTTGGGCCAACCAGTCCACACCGACCCTGCAAAGAGTAACCCAACCCGACCCATTTCCCTCTGACTAATGCACCTAACACTATAGACAATTGAGCAAAGTCAATTCACCTGGCCTGCACATTTTTGGACTGTGGGAGGAAATCAGAGCACCCGGAGGAAACCCACGCAGACACAGGGAGAATGTGCAAACTGCACACAGACAGTCACCCAAGGCTGGAATCGAACCTGGGATCCTGGTGCTGTGAGGCAGCAGTGCTAAACACTGAGCCACCGCGCCACCCATAGAGTAGGATCTCTACAAGCTTGGAGGGTCAGGTTGGACAGGATTCGATTTCAGAGCAACAAAGGCACGACATATCGAAGTCCCATCTGGGGTGCCAAGTTGTTATACCTGCCACACAGTGTGTTTAAAATCTTATATTCAGCAAAAGAACTGGAAGTTAACCCTACGAGACAAAAATATTTGGTTGTTGAACTCAATTAATATTAGAACAATAAAGTATACCATTAACTAACAAAAAATCCACAACAAACTATCTTATGTTTTAGCTTAACCTGGTGTGACCGTATCCCATCCCACTGGAACGGTGCTCCACACGGTGATGTCTTCTTCTTCTTCCGATGGCCTTGGAGGTGTCTTCTCTTTCAGTGGTTATTCTCGGGTTACCGCTCTGAGTGGGGGTTGTGATGATTCTAATCCTTCAGAGCCATCCCGCCCTTTTGGGAGAGTCTTGACGATCTGCCAATGGATTGACCAGGTTTGATTGCCCTGATCAATCAGACCCAACCAGGTGTTGGCACATTGATGCCAGGGTGGCCCTTAGGTGTCCATTGTGGTCGGTGCTGGGTGCATGTAGCCTCCTCCAAATAAGGGTACTAGGCACCTCCATGTCTATTGAATGACCCCCTGCTCCCAATTGTGCCAAGGCTGACATTCCATTGTCCCATTCAAGTCCAACTGCAGGTGTGTATTGCAGGGTCTGTAGATTAGATTAGATTACTTACAGTGTGGAAACGGCTGTCAGGTTTGTTTATAAACCGTCTGTGAGCAGCTGTAGCCTGTCTGGATCCTGCAGCATGTGGATTAGCACAGTCACTTTAGTCAAGGCTGGGTTCGATTTCCCAGCATGCTTTAATCAATGTCCATCTTTTGGAACTCCATGGTAAGTTTGTTATTGTCCATCATAAGTTCATTATTTTGGCTGACCCATCTGACCACAAGATGTTGCGGGCACAAGGGATATCAGACTTTCAGTGGTTTTCCGGTGAGTGGTGAATTAGTTCAGGAATGGCCCTTGGTAAAACTGGGATAGAATTGGATGTGGGGGATGCCACAAGGAGCAGGTCGGTAATTAATGATGTGGAAATGACTGCCGACAGACCGGGATCCCGTTACTGAGTCACCCTTCAGTTCCCTGTGCACAGGACACAGGCTGTGGCCAACCAGCTCAGAGCTTCTGATCTCCGAGGTCAGCCAGGGTTCTCCTGATTGGCCTGGGTTAACAATCCCAATCAAGGACCTGGTGGGCAGTGAGATCAACCTGGTTCCAATCACTACAGATGTGGGGACTGGAGGTCAGCAAGTTGATACTGAAACATTTCTTTGGAGTTGTGGTCCTGAAACAACTAATAAAAATAATAACTTGGGGATTGTTACAAAATTCAGAGCAAATTTAAAATTAAATTCAAAATGTCATTGTGGGCCAAGATGGTGCCCTCCAGCCCATCTCATGCTCACTAATCACATTCAGCATTTTTCACAGACACAGGAAGCTTCTTACAGTTGTCAGCCATCCCCAGTTGAGTCAGGGAGACAGCCTTTCTCAGGGGCCCCTGGTACACTCAGCCGAGTGCAGCCTCCGATCTGTCCTGGCCCTGCTCGGGGCAGTCAGAGTCAGGATGCTCTCCATATAAGGGATGAGGAACCGAATAATCAGCAGCACACTCTCCGTCTTGACCCTTTCTGCTCCATCCCAGGCTGTTTTCCTCCTGGAATGACAGAGGCAGGTAAAAATACTCCAACAAACTTGGTGCAGCTTGGACCGAGCCAAAGAAACACAAGAGACAGCCCCCAAGCTTTGGAGCATTGAGAAGGCAATTGTGGGGCCTGTAGAAATAACATGCAAACCACACCCTGGCTTCAGCAGCCACAACAAATATTGCAAATCTCCCTCATTCTGTTCAGTTCTATATTTGGTTCTAAATGGATCAGAAATAAATATCCTAATGACACAGGCAGGGAGTGTTTCATTCTGTTAATTGATTCTGTTCATGGTGGATGACATAGTTTAGCCAAGCATCAGGTCTTTGCGACCTTGTTCGGATAGTCTGAAATTCGGATAATTGAACGCCGGATAATTGAGGTTCCTCTGTGTGTGTATGTCAGCAGTGTCAGTGCAACCCAGACTCTCTGTGCATCTTTTTACACCTGGGAGTGGTGATGAACTCACCAGAGATCTCTGGTCCTGTGTCAGTCCTTAGCTCCACGAGGTGTGTTCAGTTCAGAAGGTCCAGGACAGCAGCCAGCGTCTGTGTCTCCAGTCCCTCTGTCTTCAGCAATAAAGAGGGATCCATATTATCCTTTGTCTGATCCAGGGGTGCTCCTGTCCTGGGAGTGTTTGACAGGGACAATGTCTCATGGAACCATAGTATCCCTATAGTGTGGAAGCACGGCATTCGGCCTATCAAGTCGACGCTGACCTTCTGAAAGACATCACACCTGTATCCAACCCCCTCCCTTATCCCTGCATTTCCCATGGTGAATACACCTCACCTGCACACCTTTGGACTGTGGGAGAAAATGAAAGCACCCAGAGGAAACCCACGCTGACACAGGGAGAATGTCTCTGCAGGGTTTGCACAGTTGCCAAAGAGTGGAATTGAATCAGGTCCCTCGTGCTGTGAAGCAGCAGTGCTAACCATTGAGCCACCGTGCTGGCAGTAATGTGCAGAGGAGCTTTACTGTGTATTTAACCCAGTGCTTCCCCAGTTCTCAGAGCATTTGATGTTGGGACTGAGGATTTTGAGAAATTTATTGGAAACTGGTACAATATTTCCTTTTCTGGAGTGGCTGTGGTTGGTGCCTCACTTTCGAAACGGTCTTTTCACTCTCTCAGCTGCTACTGACTGTACACCGACTTCCCTTTCTGGTTCCTTTCATGTAAGATTGAATAACATTCCTTTGGCAGTGCACAGGAAGTCAAGTACCTTCTATAGTTTTTTTTTGTGAAAGGACAAGAGGAAGCGAGTGAGAAGGGTGAAATGCTGCAGTATTGATGATGAGGTGTCTCTATGTGTGTCTTTCTGCAGTCCTCCTGTCAGTCTCGGTCCAGGGAAACATTAAGTATTTTCTAACACTGACCTTTCAAATCTATTTTGTTAATCATGGATTTGCTTTCTCCTTGATGACCCGTCTGCTGCCTGGTATTTATTTCCCAAAGCTGTTGCTGTTCACCACAATGAGCCTTTTCCTTCACCTTGGTTTCTTCATCAGGGAGGAATAACTTCCTTTTTAAAAAAAATGATGGCAGGATAACGTCGCTGACCTGAAGCTGCCAAAACATTCCCATCAGAGCTCCGGGTGGGACAGAGCCCACAGAAACTCATGTGACTTTCCAGAGTGAGGGGAGATACAGAACACTGCAGGCACACCCAGGTTTCAGAGAGATACTGGGACAGAACTGACTGAGAAGTGAGAATAATAAAGGCAAACCTTCCATCTGCCTTTTGAACCACTTTCTCCCCCTGTGCTGCTAACTTAAGTGACCAGTACATATGGACCAATGTCCCTTTCATCCTCTGTGCTTTTCAAGGTGCTGTTGTTCATCATTAGATTACTTACAGTGTGGAAACAGGCCCTCCGGCCCAACAAGTCCACACCGCCCCGCCGAAGCGTAACCTACCCATACCCCTACATCTACATCTACCCCTTACCTAACACTACGGGCAATTTAGCATGGCCAATTCACCTAACCTGCACATCTTTGGACTGTGGGAGGAAACCGGAGCACCCGGAGGAAACCCACGCAGACACGGGGAGAACGTGCAAACTCCACACGGTCAGTCGCCTGAGGCGGGAATTGAACCCGGGTCTCCGGCGCTGCGAGGCAGCAGTGCTAACCACTGTGCCACCGTGCCGCCCATCATGTCTTCCCTTGCCTTGTTTGTCCTGCCCAAGTGCATCATCTCATATATATCCACATTGAATTCCATTTATAACTGCTCAATCTATCAGACCAGCTCATCTATATCCTCTTACCATCTCAGACTCTTATATTCAGCTCTATCAAGATGAATGCTGATGTTGCATTTGCCTTCCTAACTGCCAAGTGAACCTGCATGCTGCCCTTAAGTGAATTCTGAACCAGGACTCCAAAATCTACAACTCTTTTCTTCCAAACAAAGTACAAAACCCTTCACATTTCCCCATTATCATCCATCTGTCACTTCTTTGCCCACTCTTGTATCCTCTCCAAGTCCTTCTGCAACCTCCCAAATAGACCATATCCACTGGCTGTCCTTAGTCTAACTTACTTGTTACCATCTCGAAGAATTCTAACAGATTTGCCAGATATGACCTCACCTTAACAAAGTCATGTTGACCCAGGTGAATTTCATCATGTATTTCCAAGTTCTCTGTAATCGTATTCTTGATAATATAGAAACTAAAATCTCACGAACGACTGACATCAGGTGAATCAGCCGACACTTTCTTGTCTTCTGCCTCCCTCTCCTTAACAAAACCGTGCTGTCTGTTTTTGATACATCCCTCCCTCTCCAACTGCAGATTAATTGTGTCCCTGAAAATTGTTTCCAATTGATTCCCCCCTCCTGAGGTGAGACTGACTGGATTGTAGTTACTTGGTTTATCCCTTGCTCCCTTTTTGAATTGCGGTACCACATTGGCTTCCCTCCAGTCTAACTATACCTCTCCAGTAGCCAGAGAAGAAGTGAAATGTTTTGCAAACATCCTGACTATTTCCTCTTTCGCCTCACACATAAACCTGGGACATATTTAATCCAGCCTTGGATATTTAGTTTTTATCCTGCCAGACCACTCTGAACATTCAGGATAAAGCATCAGCAATTAGTTTTGCTTTCCCAACAATATGTACAACTTTTAGACAGCTGCAGATCTAAGCTCCACCTGCACAACCTTGGAGTCTTAGTTTTAATTTTTTTGTTCAAAAGTAAGCAGATTATGATGAGGAAAAAACACACAGTCTCAGTGTTTCCATGTCAAACATAATCTTCAACGTGTTGAAGAACTGATCACAATGCTTCCTTTTCTATAGTCAAGCAGCATTTCTGATGTTGGTTCCACGTTTTTGAAAGATAGGCCATAGGCCTCTCCATTCCAGCCTCATCGTCCTGTAAGAGAGCTGCTCTAATCCCCAAATCACTAACATCTCCTGCTAATTGAAATGGTCCATTACACTTCAACGCACTTAATACAGATTCAGTTGTTCAAATTACTTTTCGTTTTTCAAAGGCTGCCTGGCATCATTCTGTAGACCATACCATCTTTATTCATTTTTGTGACAAATTATTCAAGTGAAATAACTCCCCAGAGGCTGGTATCCATCATGAAGTCCCCCTTTATTTACATGTGGACAATCCATGATACTGATCCAGCTCCCTCAGAGCCAGCTCTCAGAGTGAACAGAACCTCTGACATTCCTGTTTTTTCAGTCAGCCAGGTCTCCTTGATTGGCCCAGATTAACAGCCCCAGTCGGGGAACTGATATTCTATAAGGTGCACCTGGCTGACCTCGTTACAATCACTCCATCCTTCCCCGCCTGTATCCGAGGACAGAAGCCAGTTCTTTTCTTCGTAGATCCTCCTGGAATGTTTGAGCACTGGGTCAGGTCCCTCCAACTCTGCCCCCGATATGGGCGGTGTGGAACACCCAGCCGCTCACCTCTTGTGCCTGGATTGTCTTGGAAGAAATTCCTTCTCCTCTCCAGGCATCAAAGGCACTGAGGCAGCGACATCCGCTGTGTCCATTTCAGATTCCGAAGGATCTTCAAAGCTAGATTCCCTACAGTGTGGAAACAGGCCCTTCGGCCCCACCAATCCACACCGACCTTCCGAAGAGTAACCCACCCAGACCCATTTCCCTCTGACTAATGCACCTATCACTATGGACAATTTAGCATGGCCAATTCATCTGACTTGCACATCTTTGGGCTGTGGGAGGAAACAGGAGCACCCGGACGAAACCCACGCAGACAGAGGGAGAATGTGCAAACTCCACACAGACAGTCACCCGAGGCTGGAATCGAACCTGGGACTCTGGTGCTGTGAGGCAGTAGTGCTAACCACTGAGCCACCGTGCCGCCCCATGCTTGATGGACAGGCAGAATGCACGGGTTCCTGAACAATTAGAAACACTGCCAAGGAGCTGGGCAGGGATTGCTTCTGCACTGTTTGTGAGTTTGCAGCTTTCATATGGTCCATGTCCTTGTTCAGGAACATTGGACTGACCAGAACTTTATACATCACAGGACCTGACCTTGTGTTGACCATGTAGCTTACCCATGCAGAGCCATTCCTGTGGTTCCTCAACCAAACTTCATCCCCTGAAGAAGGTCAGAAGTCAGATGACACCAGGGCACAATTGCTTGATCTCACTTTATCTTCCAATGGGTGTGACCTGGTCTTGTTGACTCTGGAGCCCAAGTAGGTCCCTTGGGGTTCCTGGAATTCACATTTTTCCCTTCTAAGGTGCATGGTCACCTGGGAGAAACATCTAAGGACTGTGTCCAAGTTCTTTAAGTGCTCCTTGTTCATCTTCCCTGGTATTTGCATGTCATCGAGATAAATGCCACCATGTGGCGAAAACTTGTAACATGTTCTCCATTGTCCATTGAGAAACTACCCAGGCTAATGTTACTCCAAATGGCAGTATCGTGTATTGGTACTAACCTTTATGGGTATTAATTGTAGAATATTTCTGGGAATCCTCATCTAACTGCAATTACAAATACACACGGGTCATATTCAGCTTCATGAAGGACAGTGCCCCCTTCCAGCTTTGTGAATATATCTCACTGTGAGGAATTGGGTATTTATCCAGCTGTGAAAAGCTGTTTACCATTTGTTTAAAATACCCACAAATGGCAAACTGACCAAAGGGGTTCACAATTGGTATGACCGGGGCTGCCTATTCTGTAAACTGCACTGGTCTGATGCTTCCTTGCCTTCCAGCCATCTGATTTCTGCCTCCAGTTTTTGGCAAATGGCACTAACTGGGTCTTGCAGCCTCCTGGAATTACTTCCTGGTCAACATGCACAGTGGCCTTGTCTCCCCTGATAGTCCCGAGAGCCTCCTGAAAAATGTCAGGTGTTTCATTCGGACTCAGGCAGCCATTTTCCAATTGGAGAATATTGAGCCAATCTCGGTGAATATTTCTCAACCAATTTTAGCCCCATCAAGCTTGCTGCATTCTATAGTCAGTGGCAAATGAACCAACTGGTTCTCATTAGAGGCCCTTAATCTGTAAAGGTTACCCAGTGTAACTTGTTAGTCTAGCTGAGGTCTTGCACAAACTTACGGGTTGGAGTCCAGAGTGAATAATATTAAACACTGGTTCTGTCATCACTGAAACACCCACACCAGTATCGGGCTCCATTAGAAGTGGGTGACCGTTTAACCAGATATTTATTTTGATTGGTTCTGATTTGGATGTTGCCAATAAACGTAACTGTTTCAAACCAGATGTAGGTGGATTTTCCCAAGGTGTGCGCTCTCCTGGACTATGAGCTCTCTTACCCAGTTTCGGTCCAGAGGGCCTCTTTTTCTGTTTCAAGTCGAATACCGGCAGCAACTATAGTGGCCTGTTGGCCCGGATCCTGAAGACAGTTTTAATTGTTTGGCTGAGGCCTGGATTTGTTCTGGGGTTTTACTGTGGGCTGATCTCGAGTTCCTCTGCTCAGGGTATGCCCTGAGTGAGGCTATGCAATTGCCTTCACTCAAGTAGTGTTCCCTAAGCTCAATCGGCCTGGTGCGGGGGATCATTTCCATCAGGACGCCTTGCAACACGCTTGCCCAACTTGCCACATTTTCCATGATAAAGACAGTTGTTGTGCACTTTGAACTCCAGTCGGGCTTTTGCATGGTTACATCATTAATCCCAAATACCAAATGGCCTCTCAACACCTCCTTAAGAGTTAAACCAAAGTCACATGCCACTTACAGTTGTCTTAGCCCAGTAAAAAAATCCTGAAATGGATTCCCCTGGTTCTTGAATTGCCAAACCAGGAGCATTTCAGAATTAGAGGAGACTTGGGATCATAATTTCTCTTAACTAAATCCACAAACTCTTGAAAGGTTTTAGTATCTGATGCCTCAGTGAAAGTTACTCTCCTCAGAACAAAACAAACTG
Organism: Chiloscyllium punctatum; assembly: GCF_047496795.1. Taxonomy (NCBI): domain Eukaryota; kingdom Metazoa; phylum Chordata; class Chondrichthyes; order Orectolobiformes; family Hemiscylliidae; genus Chiloscyllium; species Chiloscyllium punctatum. The sequence goes on along the minus strand of NC_092740.1, from coordinate 10,979,672 downwards.
TTGCTCCACAAGCTGTCAGGAGAACTATTGATTGCTTTTCAACCACCCCGAAAGAATTTCGCCAGAATCAATAACACATTTTTTTCCACATCCTGGGGCCGACTCTTTGACAGTAGGATAAAATGAGTCAATCTTCAGAAATAACAGGATGATATCAGAAATGTTTACCCCAACTCAAAGGTGACTGTTACAAGTGTTTTTTTTTCAGGAGCATACTTCTCTCTCAACACCACTGAAATAACTCCACAGAGACTGGAATCCCTCACCAAGTCACCCTTTGTGGAAAGTCCTTCACACTGATCCTCCCTCAGAGCCAGCTTTCAGAATGAACAGGATATTTGACTCTCCTGTTTATATCTGTCAGCCAGGGCTCCCTTGATTAGACCAGATTAACAGCCCCAATCAGGGGACTCATATTTTATGAGGTCCACCTGGCTGACCTCCTTCCAATCAATACATCAAGGGTGCGTCTATTGTCCTCAACTTAAATCGAAATTTTGATAAAATCCACACGTGCCCAAAAGCCTCATTTTCTCTCATTTTGTGTGAAAGTCAATGAAAGCTTTTGTTTTTCTTGTTCTGTGTGACACCTGTCCTTGTCCCACACATATCCCACAACATCATCTTGGCTTTTGCAAATTCACTTGTTCTCCGATTTAACACCAACCCAGCTGACTGGAGCTGTGGAATATTTGTAAAATGTTGTAATTTTCCACGTTGTACTATGTATTACAACATCATCCAAGTAAACAACAATTGATGCTTTTCCTACAATCAGGATGTGGGTCAGCTTTTATTGCTTATTCCTTGAGAAGATTGTGCTGGATATCCAGCTGTGTGCAAGGTGTTTTTATTAATGGTTTTCTGGATCACTCAGGGAACATGAAGAAATGGAAACATTCACATTTATATCATGTTAATGAGGTTGATCCTCAATCCCTCTGACCTAGAAAGGCAGTAATTAAAATCACTGAGTCTTATTTTGCAGATTTTAAATTGTTCCAGACAATTTGGAAACTTCCAATTTAAGATTAAAAAAACATTTATTCCTTTCAGTCTCTTTCTTCTGTTTTCATTTCTCAACAAACAGCAATATGCAAACAAGCAGTTATTAGCTTTATTGACAAAAGGGTAACTAGGGAGAGAACAGGGCCCCTCAAAGATCAGCAAGGCGGCCTTTGTGTGGAGCCGCAGAAAAAAGGGGAGATACTAATTGAGTATTTTGCATCAGTATTTACTGTGAAAAAGGACATGGAAGACATAGAATGTAGGGAAATAGATGGTGACACCTTGCAAAATGTCCAGATTACAGAGGAGGAAGTGCTGGATGTCTTGAAAATGCATAAAGGTGGATAACTCCCCAGGACATTATCAGGTGTACTCTAGAACTCTGTGGGAAGCTAGAGAAGTGATTGCTGGGCCTCTTGCTGAGATATTTGCATCATTGATAGTCACAGGTGAGGTGCCGGAAGACTGGAGATTGTCAAACGTGGTGCCACTGTTTAAGAAAGGGCGGTAAAGACAAGCCAGGGAACTATAGACCAGTGAGCCTGACCTCAGTGGTGGGCAAGTTGTTGGAGGGAATCCTGAGGGACAGGATGTACATGTATTTGGAAAGGCAAGGACTGATTAGGGATAGTAGACATGGCTTTATGTGTGGGAAATCATGTCTCACAAACTTGATTGAGCTTTTGGAATAAGTAACAAAGAGGATTGATGAGGGCAGAGCGGTAGATGTGATCTATATGGACTTCAGTAAGGCGTTCGACAATGTTCCCCATGGGAGACTGGTGAGCAAGGTTAGATCTCATGGAATACAGGGAGAGATACTCAATTGGATACAGAACTGGCTCAAAGGTAGAAGGCAGAGGGTGGTGATGGAAGGTTGTTTTTCAGACTGGAGGCCTGTGACCAGTGGAGTGTCACAAGGATCGGTGCTGGGTCCTCTACTTTTTGTCATTTACATAAATGATTTGGATGTGAGCATAAGAGGTACAGTTAGTAAGTTTGCAGATGACACCAAAATTGGGGGTGTAGTGGACAGTGAAGAAGGTGACCTCAGATTACAACAGGATCTGGACCAAATGGGCCAATGGGCTGAGAAGTGGCAGATGGAGTTTAATTCAAATAAATGCGAGGTGCTGCATTTTGGAAAAGCAGGAGTTATACACTGAATGGTAAGGTCCTGGGGAGTGTTGCTGAACAAATAGACCTTAGAGTCTGGGTTCACAGCTCCTTGAAAGTGGAGTCAGAGGTAGATAGGATAGTGAAGAAGGTGTTTGGTATGCTTTCATTTATTGGTCAGAGCATTGAGTATTGGAGTTGGGAGGTCATGTTGCAGCTGTATAGGACATTGGTGTTACCACTGTTGGAATATAGCGTGCAAGTCTGGTTACCTTCCTATCAGAAAGATGTTGTGAAACTTGAAAGGGTTCAGAAAAGATTTACAAGGATGTTGCCACGATTGGAAGATTTGAGCTACAGGGACAGACTGAACAGGCTGGGGCTGTTTTCCCTGGAATGTCGGAGGCTGAGGGGTGACCCTACAGAGGTTTACAAAATTATAAGGAGCTTGGATAGGATAAATAGACAAAGTCTTTTCCCTGGGCTCGGGGATTCCAGAACGAGAGGGCATAGTTTCAGGGTGAGAGGGAAAAGATATAAAAGAGCCCTAAGGGGCAACTTTTTCACACAGAGGGTGGTACGTGTCTGGAATGAGCTGCCAGAGGAAGTGGTGAAGGCTGGTACAACTGCAACATTTAAGAGGCATTAGGATGGGTATATGAATAGGAAGTGTTTGGAGGGATATGGTTCGGGTGCTGGCAGGTGGGATTAGAGTGGGTTGGGATATCTAGTCAGCATGGACGGGTTGGACCAAAGGGTCTGTTTCCATGCTGTACATCTCTGTGACTCTATGACATTGATTCATGGATAGACATTGAGCAGGTCACCAGGGAGAACTTTGAATAGTCACCACTGGTTCATGTGGGCCTACCCCTGTTGTCACAGCTAATGCTGCTGAGATTATGAGTGGAATCTTACAGGGGCCTGAATGATGAGCCAAGATCAAATTTGTGGTGGAATCAGATGGGAAGTGCGCTGAGGTCTATCTCAGTATCGGGAGCATCTCGCTGCATCTTTTATGGATTTGCTGAGCAGTGAGGCAGCTCTCTCACTGGGCAGCAGCAAATTAGGAATTAAGGGGCATTATAACTTTTTAAATGTTTTATTACTGCCCGAACCGTACTGACTAACATTCAGCTTCCTGTCTTACCAAACATGCCGAACAAGCTAGAAGGGCTTATGGCCGAAATGTCGATTCTCCTGCTCCTTTGATGCTGCCCGACCTGCTGCGCTTTTCCAGCAACACATTTTTCAGCTCTGGTCTCCAGCATCTGCAGTCCTCACTTTCTCCATGGTGAATCCTCAGGTAAAAACAGGCTCTCTGCCTGTATTCCTGATGAAGGGCTTTTGCCCGAAACCTCAATTTTACTGCTCCTCGGATGCTGCCTGAACTGCTGTGCTTTTCCAGCACCACTCTAATCTAGACCCTGAATCCTCAACATGGAGGAGGACAGAGCAGGTACCTGGAGACTTCAGCTCACCGCTGGCTGTGAGGAGTCTCCACGCTGCTCAGCACCAAACAGTGTCTCAGGGAATGATCCACAGGAATCATCCACACACACACCCATCATTCACAGACATTGGCATCCCAACATTTACCAACCCCTCTCCATCTTCACAGCAGCTCTCCGATACATTGACGCGACACTTTGGAAGCACAGATCCATATTGAGGGCAATTAACATTGAAAGGTTACTGCAGGCAGAGGGACAGGCACGCAGCTCCTTGATTGGACCAGGCTCCATCTTGGGGTTTAATCACCAAGCCTTGTTTACAGATAGACTACGTGTATAAGCCCTGCACTGATTTGTCCTACTAAAATGGAACATCTCACATTTATCTAAATTAAACTCCATCTGCCATTCCTCAGCCCATCATCTCATCTGATCAAAGTCCTGTTGTCCTCTAAAATAACCTTCTTTGCTGTTCACGACATCATCGATTTTGCTGTCATCTGCAAACTTACTAAACATAGCTCCTGTCTTCAAATCAAAATTTGTTCCTCTAATGATTGAGTCTCCTGCCACTAGCACTTTTCTGTTCTCCCCCTTCCCTTCTGAGCCACAGATCCAGGCTCAGTGCCAGAGGCCTGGCCACTATGGCTTTCCCCTGGTAGGAATGTTATGATGGTTCAACTGCTCATCCAGATACTTTTTAAATGTTGCCAGGTTTTCCGCCTCTATTACCCTCCCAAGGGAGTGCATTCCAAACTCCCATCACCGTTTCTGCAAAGCCCCTCTCATCACACTTGCTTTCACATGAAAATTATGCCCCATCATTCCTGACTTTGCAGTTCAGGGGCCGAACAACTGTGGACATTGTTAACTCTCCAACTGGTCCCCAATGAGAGTATTGTGTCCAGATCTGTCACCACCTATTAAGAGGAATGTGAATGTCCTTGAGAGATTGCAGAGTGACCCGAATTATTATAGGGATGGGCTTGGGGTGTTTCAGGGAGGGGATCAGAGACTGGTTTTCGTTGTAAGTTTTGAGAAGCAAGGGTCATTCTCCTCGGAGCTAAGGAGATTGAGGGGAGATTTGATTGAGACAGTGACAAGTGGAGAGAAAGTAAACAAGTAAAAGGTCTATCCATTTGCTGTTGGGACAAGGATGCAGGCCTTAGATTTTGGGGCAGAGGTACAGAGAGATTGTGAGAGGGAAATGTTTACACAGTGAGTGCTGATGACTGACAGTCACCAACAGCAACGAAGGGGCATGTGGAAACAGTCATTGATCTCAGAATTAAACCTGATAGGTCCTTAAAGGAAGTGAACCGGCAGAACTTGGGGGACTCGAACAGATGGGTGGGTCTCACCTAGATTGTTCCATGTGGAGCTAACCAGGACCCAATGGGTAAAATGACCTCCTTCTTGTAGTCAATCCAATGATTGGCATTGACTGAGGACAAGATAGGGCAAGTATCTTCCAATCCCTCACTGAGTGAGCACATGGTGGAACTTCAGGTCTCATTGGCCGAGAAGATGTGAAGAGCCACCTCCCTACCTCCCATTGGCTGAGAATGTCAGAGTGTTGTTACCTGCCCATCCTGATTGGTTTAGAGTCAGATGGGGGCTGCTCATTGCTGAAGATTGAGAAGTGACTTTATTGAAACTTGCAAGGTGCTGAGGGGTCTTGAGGGAGTAGATGCTGAGAGGATGTGGGTGAATCTGAAACTTATTTCAAATTAGGATGGAGATGGGGGAGATTACCTCTTTCATGGGATTTTTAATGTATTAAGGTGGTACAGGGTGGGTCTAATTCCTAACCACTGCCCCACCGCACCACCCCCCCATCCCCCCCTTCCACAGAGTGAAGGAGCACAGACTGAAGTATAGGGCTGTGGAATGAAAAACAAAAGGTTTTAGTGAAGGTGGGAGGGATGTTGGGCCCAGAATGAATGAAGTCATGTAGGTTCAGTCCATTTACTAAGCTGTAACTATCCCACGAATGAGAAACTCAAAATGAGGGGGTGGAGCGTAAGTGATTTTCAACACGGTGCATCCTTCAGGAAACTATAATTGCCTGGTCCAGACCCATGAGAAATATGCGTGAGGTATTTTATTACTCATTTCATTGTGAAGTTGAAAGAAATGTAAAAAATTGAATCTGGAACTTCTGGGCACCGACCTCATCCATTCTCATGTTTTTCCTTTCCTCAGCTGCTCAGGGAAATGTCTCAGTGGTGACTGGGACAGAGGGAGATTTAGTCTCTTTACCCTGTATCTTCAGGAGCTGGGACTCCCACACCCTGACCACTGTTACCTGGATGAGGAAGGAGCCCTATCAACACGTCATTACATTTAGAGCCCAATCACAGGGAACTTGGACAACTGGACACGGTGGAAATTGGTACGAGCTCAGAGGAGGGAAACGCCTCGACTGGGATAAACCAGCTGAGAGTGAGGGACAATCACACTTACCTGTGTCTGGTGGAATACAGGTCAGAACCTGATTCTCAGTATCTGATCCCGAAGGAAACCCGGCTACTGGTACATGTTAGAAATCATTCTGCAAAAAAGGCAACAGCTGATGGTATTATTGCTGGACTGTTAATCCAGAGACCCAGGTAATGTTCTGGGGACCAGGGTTCAAATCCCACCTTGGCAGATGTTACAATGTGAAATCAAACAAATTGTCAAAGTAAGAATCTAAAGATGGCTGTGTGACCACTGTTGATTGTTGTAAATCCCCATCTGGATCATTGATGTCCTTCAGGGAAGGAAACTGCCATTCTAACCTGGCCTGGCCTACATGTGACTCCATATCCCACAGTAATGTGGCTGATTCTTAACTATGAGACATGGGCAATAAAGGCTGACTGAGCCAGTCACACCCTCATAACTTAATGACCATGATGAAGGCTTTAGTCTGTAAAGGGTCGATAGTGTGGGTGGAACAGATTGTGTGAACTTTTTACAATTTGATTTTCGATTGAAAGGTCATTGAACTAAAATATTAAACTGTTTCTCTCCACAGGTATGAGCTGGCCTGCTGACTATTTGATTTTTATTTCAAATTCCCACCATCTGCAATATTTTGCTTTTGTGTTTGAAATTTGATTTTTTAAATGTTTAGTGTAATTTGATGTGCTGATTCTTTGAGGTTCATTCTGATGTCAGTATTGAAAGACATTGACACACTCAGAACATTCAGTTCAATCTCCAAATGCACCAAAGTTATACTGACACTGAGATCATCTCCTCGAGCAGGAAGGTGCAACAGCCTAATGTGTCCCTCTTGGTTACAATGAAAGTGTTCACACCTTCATCAGGAATAGTTCCATCAATGCTAGTATGTTACCCCAGTGTCCATCTGACTGTGTGAGGAAGCACAACAATGTGGAACCAATCCTCGTCCTGCATTCACACATGGGTTATAAAGGAAGGTGGTGATTTTCTGCGACTGTCACTGGGTGACCAATCCAGACACCCAGATCATGGGTTCAAATCCCACCACAGTACATCTCTGGCCTGGTAATGACATGAGTTGCTTTCACCTACTTCCTGGTTCCCATTATCACATTGTCTTTCTCCCTGGAGGGCCATTCAGCATCCCTTTGTCTATGTGACTGTCTTTCTCACCTTCTGGGTGGGCTCAGTCTCCACCCAGCCTCTCGCTCATTTCCCCCCCACTCCCACCCCGGTCCCACAATCCCCTGTCAACAGTTTCCATACCACCTTTCCTTAGCAGCTGTCAGTTCTGATGAAGGATCACTGGACTCAAAACTTTCATTCTGAGTTCTGTCCACAGATGGCTGCCAGATCTGCAGAGTTTCTCCAGCAATATTTGTTATTGTTTCCTTCATGACAACATCTGGTGTGCCGAAATCCCGAGGACAGTCACTATTACCAATTTTTCTCACCCTCAGTCCAGGTGTAGCTGGAGCTAAATCTGTCCTTCCCATTATCCAGCTGAGACAGGGCAAGTCAGCACCGGATCCAACAACTGCCCTGTGGAATGATGTGAAATATCCATCTAATCTTCTATTCTGTGTCACAGAATTAAGCAGCTGCCTCCTTCAAGAATTGTCCTCACCTGGAAAGCACTGCCTGACAGGGCAATGGAAACAGATTCAACAGGGGCATCTTTCAGAAACAAGGGATAAGTATTCGGAAAGGAACAAGTTACAGGGTTATAGGGATGGACAGGGGGAGGGGGAGGAACTGGATTGCTCTGTCAAAGAATGCCCAATGTGTACATTTAACCTCACACTCTATCACCCTGCTACAGGTTTCACTGCAGCAACATTGAGATATTCCTAACCAATGTTGTTCTTGCTGTTTTCCAGTGAAGACTCAGCCTGCTCAGTATGTCTCAGTATATTCACTGGTCATTCCACTGCTCATCCTCCTCCTCCTCCTCATCGTCATTGTCATCATCTTCATCACCTTCAGGAAGAAAGGAGGTGGGTTCTGGAGAGAACGAGGTTCATAAAACAATATGGTTCTGTTTTTGAAACAGCAATAAACAATGACCCTGGATTAATTTTCCCTCACCGACTCTCTCCTCTTCAGTACATTCTCTGAAAACGCTGGCTTTGTCTTTGGTGGGTGGTGGAGGGTGGGTGAAGGTGGCCTGTTCAATAGTATCACCCACTGACTGATGTCTGACTCATGGGTGATTGAAGATTGAGGCTGTTTCACAAGCAAGGCCATTCCACTCCATTCTATTAAACTCTGATGGATTAATCCCCATTCTTCTCCCCATTACTGTCAACTCTCAATGCACCAAAATGTCTTCTCATTCACTTCCATTTGACAGAATCCCAACAGACCACACCTTTTCCATTCATTCCCACTCAGTACAGAATCTCGATGGAACATAAAGGAAGCTGCAATTTGAAACAATTCCTTTTTGTGTTTTTATTGTTAAAATTGATTTGCTGCAAAAAGACAACCTGGTGCCTCAGATAGTCTGAGTAACAGACATCTCGGGGTGGAATGGTAACAATGGCTCCTGTTCGGGCCTGTGCAGTGGGGGCTATGTTCAGGCACTGATCTGTTTTGGGGCTGACCTCGTGACCTCCCTGTGCACTGGTTGATCAAATTAAAAACATAGTCTCTTTTTGAACACAGGAGTTAGATTTGCTATTGTTGAAGGCAGTGGGACCAGCCCAGAACCTTGGGAATTGTGGGAAATGTAAAGCAATTGTTCAATTTTCCCAGCAACTCTCTTTAAAGACCCTGGGATGAAGTCCATCAGGGACTCAGGGAACTGTCAGTCCACAGCATCAATGATTTACTCAGGACCACTTCTCTGGTGTTTGGAATTTTCTGGGTTCCTCCTTCCTTTTCATTTTCAAATTTATAATGATCATGAATGTTATTTTTATCCCTTATCCTGAAGACTAATGCAAAATACCCATTTAATGCAATTGCCATTTCCATGACTAATTCTACAAACTCCTGTTGTTTTTAAACCATCTAAGTGTAACGTTGCCATATTCCCAGAGGACCACAGTGGTGTTCTCTAATCAGAGAGAGAGAGAGAAAAAAACAAATGACTGGTGGTGTGTTTAACCTGATAATCATCTTATCTCAAGTAAGAGTTGAAGTTGAAAAAGTGGGACCTTTGTGGTAAGATCAGCTAATGTGGTAACTGAATCCATGCTTTACATCCCAAGTCAGCTGTCTCACCAACATACCTGCAAAATGTCTCGAGAAACTCTAACTATCCACTCTTACAATACTGCCTAACTTTCTCTGGACAGTAAGGTTTCCCTCCTTATGAATTTTGTTGCCTTTGATTGATGATTTTTATATCCTGTCCAATCTTCTCACCTGTTCCTTTATTTTGTGTAAATATTTGTGTTTTCTTTCAGTTTGACACTGTCATTAATTTTTTTACAGTTAACTATTACTCCTCGTGAGATATCTGTATCTCTTGACCATTCCCTTCACATAATTTATAAGTGAACTTTAGCTCATTGACCGCTTATGATCAAAATTAAATCTCCCAGTGTGTTCGAAACAGGTACCCTGGGGTTAGTCTTGCCCAAGTAGTCTTTCTGGGTATAAAACAAGATGTATTTTTGAGTACTGTACTGGGGATGAGTGCTGGGGTTGACACAGAGCTTTTATTATTTTTGATTTATAAAGAAGTATTTTTGCATTAATATGATAAAATTTGACTCTATTTTTAAAATTTTTGAACTTATGTCTTAAGTAGACACATGTTTTATCTTCATTTCTTTTGAGAATTAGCTTCTGCTATAGTATGATGCAAACTCTGCAGCATCGTGCGCTTATCTTTCAGAGAGAGACCATTTCATCAAAAACAAAAACAACTCAAAATATGCTCGAGCAAACCTGTTTCAGTCTGGGACCTGACTTGTCCAGGAATAACATCAACTGGGATCAGAACAATATTAGTACCTTTCTCTCTTGTTTCTGCTCTTTGACTGAACACATCTTCCTGCATCTGATCTCTTGTTCCCACTGATTATTGTAAAACACTCTCATCTGACTTGGTCAACTATCATTTACATCTTAGCACTTCCCCTCATCCTATCTTCTGCATTTAAGCCAATATTTTCCGAGCTACCGTCAGTTCTGAGGAAGGGTCACCGGACCTGAAACATTAACTCTGATTTCTCTTCAGAGATTGCGCCAGACCTGCTGAGCTTTTCCAGCAACATCTGTTTTTGTTGTTGGTCCATTATTGATATTGGACTGGGATAAGGAGGACACTCCTGAGTAAAGCTTTAGCAATCAGATAAGATTCGAGAGATCACTGTATCTAACCGTGCAAAATATATGTATTGTTGGTCAGGGATGGTTTTGCTGGAGACTCATCCAACTGTGGAGACAATGTGGCAAATTTGTTCATATTTATGAATCATTTTTATCTTTTTAGGGGGTTCACAGCAAATGGATCCGACCACAGCTTTGAAAAGGTAAGGTCATCAGTGACTGATATAAACGTGGTTGTAGAAATGCGCTGGGCCATAGAGTCATACAGATGTACAGCATGGAAACAGACCCTTTGGTCCAACCTGTCCATGCCGACCAGATATCCCAACCCAATCTAGTCCCACCTGCCAGCACCCGGCCCATATCCCCCCAAACCCTTCCGATTCATATACCCATCCAAATGCCTCTTAAATGTTGCAACTGTACCAGCCTCCACCACATCCTCTGGCAGCTCATTCCATACATGTACCACCTCTGTACGTCCTCTAGTACTGGACTCTCCGACCCCAGGGAAAGGACTTTGCCTATTTATCCTATCCATGCCCCTCATAATTTTGTAAACCTTTATAGGATCACCCCTCAGCCTCCGATGCTGCAGGGAAAACAGCCCCAGCCTGTACAGCCTCTCCCTACAGCTCAAATCCTCCAACCCAGGCAACATCCTTGTAAATCTTTTCTGAACCCTTTCAAGTTTCACAACATCTTTCCGATATAAAGGAGAACAGAATTGCACGCAATATTCCAACAGTGGCCTAACCAATGTCCTGGACAGCTGCAACATGACCTCCCAACTCCTGTACTCAATACTCTGACCAATAAAGGAAACATACCAAATGCCTTCTTCACTATCCTATCTCACTGCGACTCCATTTTCAAGGAGCAATGAACTTACACTCCAAGGTCTCTTTTGTTCAGAAACACTCCCTCGGATCTTACCATTAAGTGTATAAGTCCTGCTAAGATTTGCTTTCCCAAAATGCAGCACCTCACATTTATCTGAATTAAATTCCACCTGCCACTTCCCAGCCCAGTGGCCCATCTGGTCCAGATCCTGTTGTAATCTGAGGTAACCCTCTTCTCTGTCCAATACACCTCCAATTTTGATGTCATCTGCAAACTTACGAACTGTACCTCTTATGCTCGCATCCAAATCATTTATGTAAATGACAAAAACTAGAGGACCCAGCACCAATCCCTGTGGCACTCCACTGGTCACAGGCCACCAGTCTGAATAACAACCCTCCTCCAGCACCCTCTGTCTTCTACCTTTGAGCCAGTTTTGTATCCAAGTGGCTAGTTCTCCCTGTATTCCATGAGATCTAACCATGCTCACCAGTCTCCCATGGGGAACCTTGTTGAAAGCCTTACTGAAGTCCATATAGATCACATCTACCGCTCTGCCCTCATCAATCTTCTTTGTTACTTCTTCAAAAAACTCAATCAAGTTTGTGAGACATGATTTCCCACACATAAAGCCATGTCTACTATCCCTAATCAGTCCTTGCCTTTCCAAATACATGTACATCCTGTCCCTCAGGATTCCCTCCAACAACTTGCCCACCACTGAGGTCAGGCTCACTGGTCTATAGTTCCCTGGCTTGTCCTTACTGCCTTTCTTAAACAATGGCACCACATTTGACAACCTCCAGTCTTCCGGCACCTCACCTGTGACTGTCGATGATACAAATATCTCAGCAAGAGGCCCAGCAATCACTTCTCTAACTTCCCACAGAGTTCTCGGGTACACTTGATCAGGTCCTGGGGATTTATCCACCTTTAACCGTTTCAAGACATCCAACACTTCCTCCTCTGTAATCTGGACATTTTGTAAGATGTCACCATTTATTTCCCTATAGTCTATATCTTCCTTATCCTTTTCCACAGTAAATACTGATGCAAAATATTCATTTAGTATCTTCCCCATTTTCTGTGGCTCCACACAAAGGCCGCCTTGCTGATCTTTGAGGGGCCCGATTCTCTCCCTAGTTAGCCTTTTGTCCATAATATATTGTAAAAGCCCTTTGGATTCTCCTTAACTCTATTTGCTAAAGCTATCTCAGGTCCCCTTTTTGCCCTCCTGATTTCCCTCTTCCCTAGTATACTCCTACTTCCTTTATACTCTTCTAAGGATTCACTTGATCTATCCTGTCTATACCTGTCATATGCTTCCTTCTTTTTCTTAACCAAGCCCTCAATTTCTTGAGTCATCCAGTATTCTCTATACCTACCAGCCTACCCTTTCACCCTGACAGGAATATACGTTCCCTGGATTCTTGTTATCTCATTTCTGAAGGCTTCCCATTTTCCAGCCATCCCTTTACCTGCGAACATCTGCCTCCAACCAGCTCTCGAAAGTTCTTGCCTAATACCATCAAAATTGGCCTTCCTCCAATTTAGAACTTCAACTTTTAGATCTGGTCTATGCTTTTCCATCACTATTTTAAAATGAATAGAATTATGGTCAGTGGCCCCAAAGTGCTCCCCCACTGACACCTCAGACACCTGCCCTGCCTTATTTCCCAAGAGTAGGTCAAGTTTTGCACCTTGTCTCGCAGGTACGTCCACATACTGAATCAGAAAATTGCCTTGTACACACTTAAGAAATTCCTCTCCATCTAAACCCTGAACACTATGGCAGTCCCAGTCAATGTTTGAAAAGTTAAAATCCCCGACAATAACTACCTTATCATTCTTACAGATAGCTGAGATGTCCTTACATGTTTATTTCTCAATTTCCCTCTGACTATTGTGGGGTCTATAATACAGTCCCAATAAGGTGATCATCCCTTTCTTATTTCTCAGTTCCATCCAAATCACATCCCTGTTTGTATTTCTGGGAATATCCTCCCTCAGCACAGCTGTAATGCTATCCCTTATCAAAAATGCCACTCTCCCTCCTCTTTTGCCTCCCTTTCTATCCTTCCTGTAGCATTTGGAAAAAAAGTCAAAAGTTAAATTAATATCTGTGGCTTATATTTTAAGTTTAATCAAGAGACTTATCTCCAAAAACATATAATCAAGAAAGAACCCACTGTACTCACTCATACAGCCTTTCTCTTGGACAGACCTAAAACAACAATTAACTTATCTGATTCTGTGCTGTGAACTTCGCCCAAACTGGTTCCTCCAAGATTAGTTGTGAAATTCACTGTTTGTTAATTTTCCCAAATGCATCCGATGTCCAGCGACACATGAATTCAAAAGCAGCAAAGGCAGTAACTGTGCAGGTTCTCTCTCTCTCTCTCTCTCTCTCTCTCTCTCTCTCCTGCACCGTCCTCACCATGTGCTTCCTTTGTCTGTTCTTCTCCCTTTTAAAACTGATGTTGTTTTGACTTTTTTTCCAAAGTTCCAAAACAATGCAACAGCATATAAAACAGTAATTGCTGCTCCTGGGATTTGAGGAAATCACCTCCAGCACCTAAAATACCTCAAAAAAGGAGCAGCTCTTACAAGTTGAAATGTTTCCCGTCCTCCATCTTGGATTACCCAGAATCCTGAATATCTCTTGCTCACAGACAGAATGCAGGTCCCTGCTGATGAGCTGCTAATGTGGTTTGTCCTTTTAAAAAGCTGGTCGAACACTCAGAGTTGAAAAGTGATCAATGGACTGAAGTAAATGACAGATTAATGATTTCTGAGCAGCAATTTCCAGCAATTGTAAAACTATAGCTCCTGATTCACTGTCTCCAAATTAACCAGCAATTTATCCTCAATCAAAACTGAAATGTTGCTCATTTTCATCACAGTGGATACTTTGAGTTGTATTGAATGGTGGGAAAGATTAAACGATTATCACTTGCAGCGAGAGCTGAGGATAAAAAGGATGTTTTTGTGAATCCTACTATTTTCTCCCTTGTTGTCCAAGCAGCTGAATTTCTATTGGATGGGAATGTGATTTCTGATCATCCCCCACTTTCCAAGATTTCCATGCGCTGTAACACCCTCCAAAGTTACAGCAGATGGGAAGCCCCTGCAAGCACTTTCCCCTCATCTCCAACACCCTCCCTCCCTGCCCTGTGACTAGTTGCTCCAAGCTGAGCCAGAGCTGCCTGGAATGATCTGTCACTGTGATTCCTGACAGTGTCTGCACAGCCCTCCCTGTGTTACAGCTGCTGACTACACCTTGGGTTCCCTGGGTGCCAGCCATATTCTGATGCCAAGGCAAAACTGTTTCTCATGACAATTTATTCAACGGTGGCTTTTCTGATTGTGTTTATATTTGAGTATCTGTGATTTCTAGCAAAGTTCATTCCATTAACTGTGTTTATCACTCTTTGGAATCTGTTCTCTGTGGAACCAAAGCAAGAGATTGATGTACAGTCAGAATGTTCCTTTCTGTGACCTGGCAGAATGCATTTAGATTCCTCGGAATATTCATCTTCCTTGTGTATTTTTCAGGAATGATCCAGGTTCATCCAGCATTCCCGGGACTGATCAGGCCCCGCAGCTCACTGCTCCAGGTACTGTCTGTACTCTAACTGACCGATCATTGTCCATTTCAGAGACTCTAATGGAGAGAGTGTGAATCCTGGAGAGATATTCAGGGACAGACAGTTACATTGAGTTAAACCGTTCTCCAGCACCGAATAAAGCCCTTCGGCCCATTGAGTCTGCATCAGTTGAAAACTATCCCCACCCCCAGGCTTAACCCTTCACACTTAATGCACAGATTGATGTCTTTGATAGATGAACCTTTTAACTTTCAGACCATTCAATGTAAATGAATGAAAAGCTATGGGTTTCCATTAAGGGAGCTGACCAGACTCTGGATTATTGTTCGGGCAATGGAGATGGAAATCTTCTCCTCAGTCACTGACCCTGGATGGATTCTTGGACAATAACCATTTCCGATTCCCTGAATCATCTGGCTGAGTAACTGGCTCGGCCCGGTCCTTGCTGCCTCGAGCTGTTCACGGCCAGTCTGTCTGCTGCTTCGGTATGGGTCAAGGAAAACAGTCCAGTTGGGTGTCACACGTCTCAAATGACTCCCAGTCGCTGGGCTGCTGTGGGGAACCTGAGGGTCGGGTTCATGCTCTGGGGAGAGGGGTTCAATTTTCACCATGGCAACTTGGAGAATTTACATTTAAGTATTAAATCTGGAAGCATAAACTCAACTCTGTGATGGGGGCCATCTGAATTAACATTAGTCTATTATCTTAAAAAAAGTTCTGGTTCACCAGTCTCCTTCAGGGAAGCAAACTTACCATCTTTACCCAATCTGCCCGACAGGTGACTACAGATCCCCATTTCAAACATCAGTGTGTCTATTTAGGACCGATTGAATGCAATGTGTCTGACTCTGACCTGCTGCCCTCTGAAATGGCCAAGCAAGCATCTCACTTCAAGGGTGCTCAGGGATGGGCAACAAACGCTGGCCTTGCCTGTGTGACCCATGTGCCTTGCAAGGATATGAAAACTACTGAATTTGTTCTCACTCTCTTCTCAATCCCTGCATCCTCCAATGATTCCCCCCTGCCTCACCTCAACTCTCCACCAGCGTCCAACATTGAACATAGAACATTACAGTGCAAGACCGTCCCTTTGGCCCTCGATGTTGTGCCGACCTGTGAAACCAATCTGAAGCCCATCAAACACTATTACATTTTCATCCATATGTTTATCCAATGACCATTAAATGCTCTTCAAGTTGGCAAGTCTACTCCTGTTGCAGGCAGTGTGTTCCACACTTATACGACTCTCTAAGTAAATAAGCTACCTCTGATATCTGTCTGATATCATTCCCCCCTCAATTTAAAGCTATGCCCCTTTGTACTAGCCATCACCCTCTGAGGAATAAGTCTCTCACTGTCCACTCTATCTAACCCTCTGATTATTTTATGTTTCAATTAAGTCAGCTCCCAGCCTTCTTTTCTCTTATGGAAACAGCCTCAAGTCCCTCAGCCTTTCCTTGTAAGACCTTCCCTCCATACCAGGGAACATCCTCAAAATCTCCTCTGCACCCTTTCCAAAGCTTCCACATCCTTCCTGTAATACGGTGGCCAGATCTGCATTCAATACTCCAAGTGCAGCCACACCAGAGTTTTGTATAGCTGCAGCATGACCTCATGGTTCCAAAACTCAATCCCTTCACTAATACAAGCTAACACATCGTATGCCTTCTTTGCAACTCTATCAACCTGGGGAGCAACTTTCAGAGATCTATGTGCATGGATACCATGAACTCTCTGCTCATCTACACTACCAAGAATCTTACAATTAGCCCAATACTCTGTACTCCTGTTACTCCTTCCAAAGTGAATCGCCTCACACTTTTCCACATTAAACTCCATTTGCCACCTCTCAGCCCAGCTCTGCAGTTTATCTATGTCTCTCTTTAACCTACAACATCCTTCAACATGATCCACAACTCCACCAACCTGAGTGTCATCTACAAATTTACTAACCCATCCATCAAAGCCCTCACCCGGGTCATCCACAAACATGACCCAAAACAGTTCCTTGCATATGCCACTAGTAATTGAACGCCTGGATAAACATATCCCAGCAACTACCACTCTCTGTCTCCTTTCACATAGCCAATTTCTGATCCAAACAACTAAATCACCCTCAATCCCATGCCTTTGTATTTTGTGCAGTAGCCTACCATGGGCAACCTTATCAAATGCCTGATTGAAATCCATATACACCAAATCAACAGCTTTCCCCCCCATCCACCTGTTTGTTCACCTTCTCAAAGAACTCAATAAGGTTTGTGAGGCACGACCTACCCTCCACAAAACCATGTTGACTATCCCTAATCAACTTATTCCTTTCCAGATGATTATAAATCTTATCTCTTATATCCTTTTGTAACACGTTACCCTCGTTACTCACTGGTCTATAATTACCAGGGTTGTCTCCACTCCCCTTCTTGAATAAAGGAACAACATTTTCCCTCTTCCAGTCTTCTGGCACCATTCCTGTCGACACTGACAACATAAAGATCAAAGTGAAAGGCTCATCAATCTCCTCCCTGGCTTTCCAGAGAACCCATGGTAAATCCTATCCGACTTATCTATTTTCACACTTTCTTGAATTGCTAACACCTCCTCCTTGTGACCATCAATCCCATCTCGTCTAGTGGCCTGTATCTCAGTATTTTCCTCGACAACATTATCTTTATCTTGTGTGAATACTGAGGAAAAATATTCATTTACTGCTTCCCCTATCTCCTCTGACTTGATGTACAATTTCCCACTACAATCCTTGATTGGCCCTAGTCTTACTCTTGTCATTCTTTTATTCCTGATATACCTATGGAAAGCCTGAGGGTTTTCCTTGATCCTATCTGACAATGGTGTCTTATGTCCCCTCCTGGTTCCTCTTAGCTCTCTCTTTAGGTCTTTACTGGCTAACTTGTCACTCTCAAGCACCCTAACTGAGCCTTCACATCTCAACCGAACAAAAGCCTTCTTCTTCCTCTTGACAAGAGATTCAATTTCCTGAGTAAACCACGCTCCCGCGCTCAGCAACTTCCTCCCTGCCTGACAGGTACATATGTATCAAGGACCCACAGTAACTGTTCCTTGTATAAGCTGCACATTTCAATTGTGCCCATCCCCTCCAGTTTCCTTGCCCATCCCATGCATCCTAAATCTTGCCTAATCACATCGTAGTTGCCTTTCCTCCAGCGCATAACTCTTGTCCTGCAATATATACCCATCCCTTTCCATTGCTAAAATAAACTTAACCAATTTGTGGTCACTATCACAAAAGTGCTCAACTACCTCCAAATTGAACACCTGGCCAGGGTCATTACCCAGTACCAAATCTGACGTGGCCTCGTCCCTTGTTGGCCTGTCTGTGTACTGTGTTAGGAAATCCTCCTGCACACATTGGACAACAACTGACCCATCTAAAGTACTTGAACTATAGTATTCCAAGTCAATATTTGGAAAGTTAAAGACCCCCATAACAACTACTGTGTCACTCTTGCTCCTGTCCAGAATCATCTTTGCTATCCTTTCCTCTACATCTCTGGAACTATTTGGAGCCCTATAGAAAACTCCCGACAGGGTGACCCCACCTTTCCTGTTTTTAACCTCAGCCCATACTACCTCAGTGGAGAGTCCTCAAATGTCCTTTCAGCAATCATACTACTGTCCTTGACTAACAATGCCACTGCACACCCCCTCCCCCCAACTTACCGTCTTCCCTGTTCTTACTGAAACATCTAAATCCTGGAACTGCAACAACCATTCCTGTCCCTACTCTACCTATATCTCCAAAATGGCCAAACATCGAAGTGGGAGAAAGTGAGGACTGCAGATGCTGGAGATCAGAGCTTAAAAATGTGTTGCTGGAAAAGCACAGCAGGTCAGGCAGCATCAAAGGAACAGGAGAATCAACATTTCGGGCATAAGCCCTTCTTCAGGATGTTTGATTCCTGAAGAAGGGCTTATGCCCGAAACATCGATTCTCCTGTTCCTTTGACGCTGTCTGACCTGCTGCGCTTTTCCAGCAACACATTTTTAAGCACAACATCGAAGTCCCAGGTACCAACCCATGCTGCAAGCCCAATATTTCACCTGCTCCAATCACATCTCTAACTCAGAGAATGATGTGGTGTCCACTGAGCCATTGCTGATATTTAAGGACAAGCCTGTCGATGCATGGTCCCTTATCATTCCTGTTTGTGTTACAGATCAGGACAGTTCCATCCTCTATGCTGAGATTGACAGCAACAGAACAGGTAAATGGCTGTATCTTAATGGTTTTCAGCAATTGTCTAATTGATAATCAGATTCTATAATCAAACTAAGAGAACATTTTGTCTTTGTTAAAGGTGGCAAGAGATTCACAAACAGTCTGTCAGAAGGCCGTGAGTCAACATTTGTTTCTATATTGAGAAAGTGTATCGTTTGAGATCACTCCCACTCCCCCATATCTTTAAGAGCTGATTTCACTGGGGGTCTGGTTTCCTGAGGAGGAGTTGCAGTGTTGATGTTTGAAGCTGCAGTGGGAAACTGGTCAACTCATAGAATTCGTGCCTGGCCACCGTCAGGGAATCATCCCAAATGAGAACTCCCAGTTCAGTTTTAACTGACCTTGAATTCTCCCCTGATGAGGTCTTCATGATGCGAGTCTGACCCAGTACCATTCCCTCAGAAGACGATTGTTGAAGGGTGGTCGGGTCTGATAAACATGATCGAATTTTTAAGGAGTATTGAAGGATGGTTGATTGGGTGTTTGATATTGTCCATCAATGCGGATGTTAGCAAGGTGTTTGGTGAAGTTCCACAAGGCAGACTGGGCACAAAATCAAAGGTTCATGGGATCCAGGGGAAAGTGGCGAGATTGATCCAAAGCAGGAGACATTGAGTTGTTGTGAGCGGGTAGTTTTGTGACTGCGATGCTGTTCCGAGTGCCACTCAGAACCAGTTCCCTCAGTGTTCAGGTTCTATCAAAGTTTGGACATGTATGTAGGAGTCATGATTGAGAAACAAACAGACAAACTCAGCAGGTCTGGAGAAAAGAAATGGAAGAAAGCTACAACATGAAGGGACATAGGGGTACTTGTGCATAAAACAAAGGTGCAGAAGAGATTGAGCAGGATGTTCCCTGATTTGGTGTGTGTTAACTATCAGGAGAACTTGGTCAAATTGGATTTAATTTTGCGAGAGTATTGGAGGTTGAGGGGAGACCGAACAGAAATACATAAATTTATGAGAGGCAGGGATAGGGGGGACAGTCAGTTTTCTTTCAAAGAGTGGAGATGTCATATACAAGCGGCATAATGTTAAGGTGAATGAGGAAAAATTTGAGGGTTATTTGTGAGGATAGCTTTTAACAAAGAGAATGGTAGACGTCTGGAACAGGCTACCAGGGGAGGTGATAGAAGCAGATACGTTAGCAACATTTAAGAGCCATTTAGACAGCCCCATGAACAACAGGAACAGAGAGGGATGGACCATGTGCTGGGAAATGGGATTAGTTTAGAATGGCATCATGGTTTGCACTGACATGGTGGACCAAAGGCCATGTTCCTGCACTGTACTGTCCCATGTTCTGTATTCTATGTTTAGAGAGACAGGAACCATCAACACATCTAAAACCCAGGAGAAAGTGTGGACTGCAGATGCTGGAAATCAGAGTCAAAATGTGTGGTGCTGGAAAAGCACAGCTAGTTCGGCAGCATCCGAGAAGCAGGAGAGTCGATGTTTCAAGTATAAACTCTTCATCAGGAATGACTCTTCTGCTCCTCGGAGGCTGCCTGATCGGCTGTGCTTTTCCAGCACCAACCTTTTTGACTCCGACATTTAAAACTCACTTGGATAAGGATTTGAAGAACATGAGTCTCCAGGGCTATGGACCAGGAGCTGGGCAGTGGGGTGTTCTAGAGAGCTCTTTATCAATCAACACAGTTACAATGGGCTGAATAGCCTCCTCCTCTTGTTCGGGAAACCTTCCAATAGAAATCAATAGAAATTGCTGGAGAAACTCAGCAGGTCTGGCAGCATCTGTGGAGAGAAACCAGAGTTAAACTTTCAAATCCTTCTTCAGAACTGTCTGTAGCTGGGGAAAAGTGGTATCTATGGTAAAGACAGGTGGTGGGGGAGGGGAAAAGGAGTGAGCAGATAGGTGGAGATGGAGCCCAGAGAGAGTGAATGGGAGTCAGATCATCAAAAGGATGGGAGGGAGAATGAAAAGCTGATAGTGGGGACAATAAGTTGGTGAAAATGGTTTGGCTGTGCTGAAAACAACTCATGTCACGGCAGGGCCTGAGGTGTGAGGATGGATAAAACACCTCATTCTGGCTGTAAAATTATTTAGAACTCAATACTGAGGCCAGGAAGCTGCAGGGTGCCCATGTGGAGAATGAGATGCTGTTCTTCCAACTTGCACTGAGCACCGCTGGAGTGCTGTGGAAATGGTGGTTAATGATCCTCCGGATGTGGAAGCTGGTGCGATGATAGATGAGGGCAAGGGATTTGAGCAATTCATAACTTCACTAACACATTCCACCCTGACCTTAAATTTACCTGGACCATCTCTGACACCTCGCTCCCCTTCCTGGACCTCTCCATCTCCATTAGTGATGACCGACTTGACACTGACATTTTTTTACAAACCCACCGACTCCCACAGCTACCTGGATTACACCTCTTCCCACCCTATCTCTTGCAAAAATGCCATCCCATATTCGCAATTTCTCCGCCTCCGCCGTATCTGCTCCCTGGAGGACCAGTTCCACCATAGAACACACCAGATGGCCTCCTTCTTTAGAGACCGCAATTTCCCTACCCACGTGGTTAAAGATGCCCTCCAACGCATCTCGTCCACATCCCGCACCTCTGCCCTCAAACTCCACCCCTCCAATCATAACAAGGACAGAACGCCCCTGGTGCTCACCTTCCTCCCTACAAACCTTCGCATAAACCAAATCATCCGCCGACATTTTTGTCACCTCCAAAAAGACCCCACCACCAGGGATATATTTCCCTCCCCACCCCTTTCCGCCTTCTGCAAAGACCGTTCCCTCCGCGACTACCTGTTCAGGTCCACACCCCCCTACGACCCACCCTCCCATTCTGGCACTTTCCCCTGCCACCGCAGGAACTGTAAAACCTGTGCCCACACCTCCTCCCTCACCTCTATCCAAGGCCCTAAAGGAGCCTTCCACATCCATCAAAGTTTTACCTGCACATCCACTAATATCATTTATTGTATCCGTTGCTCCCTATGTGGTCTCCTCTACATCGGGGAGACTGGGCGCCTCCTAGCAGAGCGCTTCAGGGAACATCTCCGAGACACCCGCACCAATCAACCAAACCGCTCCGTGGCCCAACATTTCAACTCCCCCTCCCACTCTGCAGAGGACATGGAGGTCCTGGGCCTCCTTCACCGCCGCTCCCTCACCACCAGCCGCCTGGAGGAAGAACGCCTCATCTTCCTCCTCGGAACACTTCAACCCGAGGGCATCAATGTGGACTTCAACAGCTTCCTCATTTCCCCTTCCCCCATCTCATCCTAGTTTCAAACTTCCAGCTCAGCACTGTCTCCTTGACTTGTCTGGACTTGTCTGACCTGCCTATCTTCTTTTCCACCTATCCACTCCACCCTCTCCTCCTTGACCTATCACCTTCATCTCCTCCCCCACTCACCCATTGTACTCTATGCTACTCTTTCCCCACCCCCCACCCTCCTCAAGCTTATCTCTCCATGCTTCAGGCTCACTGCCTTTATACCTGATGAAGGGCTTTTGCCCGAAACGTCGATTTCGCTTCTCGTTGGATGCTGCCCGAACTGCTGTGCTCTTCCAGCACCACTAATCCAGTATTTGCTTTCCAGCATCTGCAGTCATTGTTTTTACCTCAAGGGAAGGGAAGTGATGAGGGCAGAAATGCAGGAGATGGATTGGACACGGCTGAGGGCCTTGTCAACCATGGTGATGGAGAATCCTTGGTTGAGGATAAAGCTTGACATTTCGGAGGTCCCCTGTGCAGAATGTGGCCCCATCAGACAGATGTGGTGGGCTTGGAGAAACTGGGAGAATGGAACAGAGTCTTTACAGGAAGCAGGGTGTGAGGATGGGGAGTCAAGGTAACTGTGTGAGACTGAGATTGTCATGAATATTGGTGGCCGGCCTACCCCAGAAATAGAAACAGAGATGTCAAGGAAGGGAAGGGAGGAGTCAGAGATCAGGTGAAGGTGAGAACAGGGTGGATATTGGAAGTGAAATTGTTCAAATTTTCCAATTCTGGATGAGAAGGGGAAACAGCACTGATGATGTCATCGACATACAGGAGAAAGAGTTGTGGGAATGGCCTGAGGAGGCCTGGAATGAGAAATGTTCCACTTGCCCCACAATGAGAGAGGGATAACTGGGGCCCAGGTGGCTATCGGTGGCCACACCAGTGAAGAGGAGGTGGCTGGAGATCAATAACCAGTAATTCTGACACTGACATAAATGGCAAAAGTATCATGGATGTAGTTGGGAAGGGATGGACAAGGGGAGGAAAAATTCAGTCAAGATCAGCAGAGATAAGTTCCTTCAGGCAGGAAGAAGCAAGAACACTGGATCTGCCCGGGCAGTCCAGCTATAGATTTTGGGGAGAAGGTAGAAGTGGGCAGGTCAGGATTGGGGGAATGTGAGCTTGGAGGCTGTGAGGGCAGTGGGCAGATCCTGTATCAGATGAACTTTGTGACTGTTGTGGACACAACAGCCTGAGACCAGTCAGTTTAGGGGACATAGGGGTGAATGGAGGAGGGCAGAGAAACTAAAATGACCCATGTAATGTTAGCAGTTCTCGATGGACAGGCAAAATTTCCGGTGTGAGATTATTGATGATCATTTCAATTCGTTCAACCACAACATAGATTACTCTTCTTGAGTCATTAAGTCTGTAGCTTGCCTTCTTATCAGGAGTAGCTCCCTTGTTCCTTGTTACATTCAGTGGTAACTCTCTCCTGTCTCCCAGGAACAGATCCTTGATGTTGCGTTGACTCCTTCTTCTCAGGGATGGCTAATTAACATGTTACTTTTAATTCCTTGATTACAGTTTCTCCTTGTCCCTTTCATCTCAGTACCACTGCATTTCAGAAAAAATCATTGTTGATTCATTCAAACTCTGAATCATTACCAAAGTTCTGAAGTTTACATTCTCACAGTCCCTCATTATTCTAAACTCCAGGGGAAACAAACCCAGCCTGTCCTCCCTCTCCTCATGAGACAACCTGCTTCTCAATCTCAGAAACCTCCTTTGAGCCAGCACCAATATCCTTCATTATGTACAGCATTTGAGATGTGATCTCAGAACTGCCTTGTATATCTAAAATAACATGTTTACGTTTATATCCAATTCCTCTTTTATTCAAGGATAGCATTTTATTAACCTTCCTGATTCCATGGTGTAAGAGTGTACCTACCTTTGTGACCTGATTCCCACCACATGTTAGAATTCTGCAGTGGTTCTTCATTCACATATTTCTCTACTTTTTCCCTGTGTTTAGTGTGTCTGCCCTGCCCAATGTCTGTACTCTGTGATCAATACAAGCTAATCCAACTCTCCTGTTCAGTGCTTTAACCAGATTATGACATCATGATCACATTGTGGTTTGTGGCAGCTTGCAGTAAGAAATTAGTTGACTGCAAATATAAAAATAGAGCTCCATCTGCTGTAAGGGGTTATTCAGTGCCCTGAGATCATGAAAAGTTAGGCATAACTGCATTTATTTTCATTCTGGTAATGAGAAATGCAACAACCAGTTTGTGAAGAGTAATGTCCCACAAACAGCACTGTGCTCAATCAGTTAGCCTGTGTATTTTCATGATGTATTCTGAGGGGTGAGTGATGTTGAGGACACAATGATCTGGGTTGAGGGATGAGTGACAAGGACACAGTAGAGAGCTCCTCTGTTTTTCATTGAAGTATCACATTTGGAATTGTTCACAACCACCTGAGAGAGCAGACCAGTGCAACCTTTAACATCTCAGCCACAAGATAACTTTAGACATTGCAGCGCTCCATTTGAACTGCTCCGAAGTCTCAGCATTGATCTTACGATGTAGCCACTGGAATGGGGAATTGAACCCACAGCCTTCTAACTCTGAGGGGTATGTGGTGTCCACTGAGCTGTTGCACTGAGTGTGGGTCTCCGGATGTGGTGAGAGCAGCTGTCTGAGGAGTGATGGACATCATGGAGAGAGCTGTGATCCTGGGTGGGTTCAAAACATAAAGGATGAAACTCATTCACTGTTTTTGTCAACGAATGACCCCATCCCGTCCCATCAATCCCTCTCATCCCTATAGCCTCGGTGCTAACACATGCTGTCTGACTACCAGCCTTTGGCCTTATCGAGAGTAGTGGGGACAAGGTAGGAGAGCAGAACTGAGCCAGAACCAGATCAGTTATGGTCTTAATGAATTGTGGAGAAAACTCGTCGGGCCATAGGGCTTGCTCCTGCTGTGAAGTACAATGTACATATCTTCTTGAAATTGAAGCAGATGAGGTTCAAAGTTTCTGGTTGTGTGGTTTGGAAATTGGCTTTGGGCCAGGAAGCAGAACGCTGTGGTCTGTGGTTTTATTTCAGACTTGAGGGAAGTGTGCAGAGCTGGTGATATTATTCTCTTCTTGATCTTTGTGAATGATCTGCACTCAGGGATACAGGACAAACTCCAATGTTTGCAGATGACACAAAATTCAAAAACACAGTGAAGAGTGAGGAAAGTGCTCACAGGCTCTGGGGCATATAGGCTGGTGAAATGGCCAGCCCAATGAAAGTTAACACTGGGAAGAGTGAAGTGACACATCATGATAGGAAGAACAAAGAGAGGTGTGATAAATGGTGCAATTTTACAATGGTTACAGGAACAGAAAGTTAGCAGAAATGCACATTGAGAAGTCTTTGAAGCTTGGAGGTTTCATTGAAATGGATCAAAAAAGGCAAAAGAAATGTTTGTTTTTATTGAATG
This sequence comes from Chiloscyllium punctatum, assembly GCF_047496795.1. Lineage (NCBI taxonomy): Eukaryota > Metazoa > Chordata > Chondrichthyes > Orectolobiformes > Hemiscylliidae > Chiloscyllium > Chiloscyllium punctatum. Next base: position 10,953,940 of record NC_092740.1, on the reverse strand, counting down.
GCACATGGAGTAGAAAAGCAAGGATGGACATTTCCAAAACATCAGTTCGACACATGACCACTTCTGAGCACTATCCTTTAAGGAAGATGTTTTTGTGCAAAGCAGATGAATCGAATGGTTCCAGGGAAGAGAGACTTCAGTTTTTTGGAGGAACTGGTGTTGTCTTTACAGCAGAGAAGATTCAGGGGAGATTTGGTTGGGCTGTGCCAATTCAAGAACAGTCTTTCAAAAGTAAGTCATGAGAAACTGTTTCCAATGGCAGGAAAGTCAGTTAGTAAATGGATCCAGGTTAAGGTGTTGATGAAAGAACCAGAGGTCACATGACAGATTAAATCCAGACCCAGGAAAGGACACGGGGTGTGTGACGAATTTCAATAGCTTTTTCAAAGGGCCAGCCCAGGCACAGGGGGGCTGAGTGGTCTTCTCCTGTTATGTATGATACTGTACAACGGGAAGACAATATTTCCTGTTTTGCTGCCACACTGGAGTGGCATTCCATAAGAGACACATGTGATATGAGAGAGTTAACTCTGATCTGTACCTGTCAGAGACTGGAACAGTTAATTAGATTAGATTACTTACAGTGTGGAAACAGGCCTTTCGGCCCACCCAGTCCACACCGACCCTCCAAAGAGCAACTCACCCAGACCAATTCCCCTACATTTACCCTTTCACCAAACACTACAGGCAATTTAGCATGGCCAATTCACCTAACCTGCACATCTTTGGACTGTGGGAGGACATTGGAGCACCTGGAGGAAACCCACACAGACACAGGGAGAATGTGCAAACTCTACACAGACAGTTGCCCAAGGAATTGAACCCGGGTCCCTGGCGCTGTGAGGCAGCAGTGCTAACCACTGTGCCACCATGGCACCCCTTAATGAGCTCTGAGTCTCAGAACCATTTGTATTTAACAAGGTGATTGTGAATTGAAACATTATAAAACATCCTCCAAGATGACCAAATGTTCACAAGCTGCAGTAGTTGGTTAATGAATTGAAGAAGTCCCAAACACACACAAACAATGAAATGATTCAAAAATACAGAGGCAAAAGATTTTGAAGTTTTTATCTTTGGAAGCACAATGAATGTGTCCAAACACTGTTCAGTTTCCTGACTGTGAGGATGCAGTCACTGCATTCCTGTTCCTTCCTGCAGTTACATGGGATCACCACCACTTCCAAGTTCCCTTCCAAGCCACCCACTTTGTACTGACATGGAAATATATTGTCGTTCACTCACTGTCACTGGGTCACAATCCTGGAATTCCCTCCCCAGTGGCATTGTGGGTCTCCCAACATTTACACGGACTGATCATGAAAGCAAGGACTTTTTGCTGCCTTGTGGAGAACTTTGTTATCAAACAGTCACTGCCATAGTTTCTGGAAGGTTGAGCTGTCTCAGCTGATCCAGTGTTGGATCACTTTCCCAATGGGCATTGAGAAGCAGAGTGCCCTCGTGGTCACCTATGGGCTGGACTGAGACTGGCATTGATGGGCAGAGCCAGTGATGTCAGCCCTGGGCACCGTTTTGAGGGAGGTGCCTCCCAAGCTATCGAGAGTGCTAAATGTATCCCGGAGTCTTAGCATATACAAGAGGTAGAATATTGAACTGACCAGTGATTTGTGTTTTGGTTTGGTTTTTACCTAACACTCAAGCATTGGCCAAGTCCCTTGTTTGCAGCATTGACGAGACCAAGGGTGGCTTGCTAGTCGGGTGCAGAATGTGAAAACAACAGTGATGTTATCAGTGCATACTGCATCTTATGTGGGTCTGTTGTGGTCATTTTATTATTGGCATGGATGAGACTGAGGTTGAAGAGATTTCTATCTGGGCTGTGTTTAATCCTGACACCAGAGGTCAAAGCTGCTGTTTGGTAGATTATAGATAATATGGAGCTATCACACAGCGTTGCTTTACTCTGGTCCTGTTCCTTGAAGACATCCGTTCCTGAAGATGTCAAGTCATCCCAAAGCAGTTGCAGAATTTGGAAGAAGTTTCTGGACATTCCAAATTTTAAGAGTATGATTCATCAAGTGATTTACTGAGACATCTGCTGTGATCAGGTGGAGAAATGTAATACAGAGTTCCTGGTGTGGGTTTGACATTTTACTTGGATTTGTCTGACAACAAAGGCCACGTTGGAGATTCCATTGGAAGGTTTAAAGCTGTAGTGTGTCTTTGGGAGGATTCCCACAGCCACAGGAAGTCGGAGAGTCGGGAGAATGTGGATTAGGATGTTCTCCACTAAGGACAAGATGCTCCACCATTCAAGAGGATCATGTCTGAGCTTGTAGTTCAACACCACTTTCCTGCACTATTCCCTTACCCCTCAATGTTTTTAATGCTGGGAAATCTATCAATCTCAATCATGAATATACTCAATGGTTAAGCTTCCACAGCTCTCTGATGAGAGAATTCCCAAGATTAACTGCTTCGAAACAATAAATTCCCCCTTATCTCAGTTCCAACCACCTATCCCTCATTCTGAGACTGTATTCCCTGGTTCAAGCCAGTGTATGACAATCACTCGGTAACAAGTGAATCTTTTTGTTGATATGGAAATCTGATCCGTTCACCACATTCCAGATGGGATCTCACCAAAGATCGATATAATTGCAGTGAGATGTCAGGAATTAAGGGAGGTCCACATCAGGAGTGAAGGAAGGCCTGAACCAGGAGTGAGGGAAGGACTGAACCAGGAGTGAGTAAACTACCCTAGATCTCTTCAATGCTTCCAAGGGTTGTACCATTTACTGTATACTTCCCTCTTGCATTAGACCTTACGCATCACCACATGTCTCTCAAAATTAATTTTCAGCAGCCATTTCTGTGCCCAAGTCTCAAACTTTATATGTCCTGCTGTATCCTCTGGCAATCTTCCTCACTATCCAAAGCGCCCTCAATCTTTGTGTCATCTGCAAACTTAGTAATCATACCACCTACAATATTCTCCAAAATATTTATAAATGTTGTGAACTAACAGGGGTCCCAACACTGACTCCTGTGGATCACCAATGGTCACAGATTTCCAGTCAGAAAAACACCCTTCCACCACTACTCTCTGTCTTCTATGACTAAGCCAATTCTGCGTCCATCTTACCACCTCTCCGCAGATCCATGTGACTTCAATTTCAGTATCAGCCTGCCATGAAAAACTTTGTCAAAGGCCTTATGAAAGTCCATGTGGACAATATCTATCACCCTGTCGTTGTCAATCATGAAACTTGCTCAAAAGGCTGAATCAAGTTTCTGTGACATGACCTTCCTGCACAAAACCATGTTGCCTCGTGTTAATAAGAAGATATTTTTTCAAATTGAGTAAAGCCAGTCATTAAGAATCTACTCCAATATTTTCCCTACCACGGACGTAAAGCTCACCATCCTGTAAGTTCCTGTATTATCCCTGTTGCCCTCAAACAAAGGGACAATGTTGGGCTCTTCTCCAGTGCTCTGGGACCTGTCCTGTGACTAAACAGAATCCAAGGATTCTGTACAAGCTCCCAACAATGTGCTTCCTCACCTCGATGAGTCAGAGGAGGCAAATCTCTGTTTCTTTCTATTAAAATATCGGTTTCTGTACCCTCCATTTACCAAAATAAATGGAAAATCATCGGGTACAATGTTTCTAAATGCAGACTTGCTGCAGTGCAGTCTTTGAGACTGGCTGCTGCTTTCCATCACTTCCTGATGACATTGGCTTCCTCTTTGAGCATGTGGCACCTTGTAGCCCTGTATAAATCTGCTCACTGACAGCCCCTCTCATTCTTCAACAATTACTGTACCTTACACCAGTGTCCTTTTGTGGGACTGGAGTCACATGTAGGCCAGACCAGGGATGCAATGGGATGCATTGAAGAAGGAAATAAGGAGAGTCCAGGGTTAAAGGGTGGGACCAACAAATCCAGTGAACCTTGAATACTGAGTAATACACAGCATTGGATGAAGGGAAAAGGGAGGCTTATGGCAGGTACTGAGAATTCAAAACAGTAGCAATTTCTGGAGGATTATAAAATGTGCAAGTGGGAAATTAAAGTGGTGATTCGGAGTGCTAAAAGAATATATGAAAGTATACTGACAGGTAATATAAAGAAGCATCCAAAATATTGAAAGGAATATTCATGGTAAAAAGACAACAAAGACCATGATTGTAATTGAAACTTGAACCCAGAGGATGTACATCAGGCTGTAATTGACAACTTTATGTTGGTGTTCAGGCGTGAGAGGGATGATTTTGTTGCAGAAATCGGGGAGATATTCTGTGACAAGATGAAAGAAATTAACATAGAGAGCAACTGCTGAGTGGTATGGGCAGCAAAAAGTAGATAAATCTCCAGGGCAGGATGAAATGTATCTCAGGTTGTTGAGTGAGGCAGGGGAGATAATTGCAGGGGCTTTGGAAATAATTTTCCATTCCTCTCCGGCTGCAGGAGAGGTGCTGGAGGACAGGAGGACAGCCAGTGTGGTACCATTGTTCAAGAAGGGAGCAAGGGATAAACCAGGAAACTTCAGGCTAGTCAGTCTCAACTCTGTGTCAAAACGTGTGGCAGATCAGGCTGATGAACGGCTCGTGCCCAAAACATCGACCCTCCTGCTCCTCAGATGTTGCCTGAGCTGCTGTGCTTTTCCAGTGCCACACTGTTAAACTCTGACTCTCCAGCATGTGCAGTCCTCACTTTCTCTCAGTCTATACTCAGTGGGGTGGAAACTGTTCGAGGTAATTCTGAGGGACGGAATGGATCTGCATTTGGAGGAAAAGGGATCAATCATAAACATGGATTTGTTTAGGAAGTGATATCTTAACAACTTCCCTGAATTTTTTTTGAAGAGGTTACCAGATGTATAGACACGGGGAATGAATTTGATGCATCTTTTTAATACAAAGGGAGATAGATTTTAAAAGAGATCTTATTGAATGATGGAGCAGGGTTGAAGGACCAGATCGGAAGCATCTGCGGTGCAGGAGAATTGACGTTTCGAGTATAAGCCCTTCATCAGGAAGGATCTTTCTTCCTGATGGAAGTCTTCTTCCCGAAATGACGACTCTCCTGCATCTCAGATGCTGCCTGACTAGCTGTGCTTTTCCAGCTCCACACTCTTCGACTCTAATCTCCAGCATTCACAGTCCTCACATTCTCCTTGAGGGTTCAGATAACCCTCTCCTGCTCCTATTTCTTATGTTCTTGTGTCTTCTTGGACTTCGGCAAAACTTTTGACCAGGTTCCACATGGAAAAATGATAGCAAAGGTGAGAGCCCATGGGATCGAAGGAAATTTGGCGTAAATTGGATGCACAACTTGCTGACTGGAAGGAAACAGAGGGTGATGATCGAGGGGCATTTTTGTGACTGGAAGTGTGTGTCCTGGGGAATCCCACAGGGGTCACTGTTGGGGCCCTTGCTATTTGCGGTTTGTCGTAAATGATTTAGACTTGAATGAAGAGGGGTTGATTAATATGGTCCCAGATAATAAACAAATAGTTGGGGTCGTAAATATTGAGGAGGATAGCCTTAGACAACAAGAGGATCTTTACGGGCTGGTCAGATAGACTGATCAGGAGCAAACAGTATCCAACATGGATAAGTGTGAGGTGATACACTTGGGCAGGACGGAAAAGGGAAGGGAAGATATAATGAGCAATAGGACCCTGGGAAACACCAAGGATCAGAGCGACCTTGGTGTGCATGTACACCAGTCCCTTAATGTATCGGGACAGGTGGATAACATGGATAAAAAACCCTATGGGATACTTCCCTTTATTAGTTGAAGCATAGAGCTTAATTCAGAGCAGTGAGGTTATGTTGGAACTGGGTGAAAAATTGGTTAGGTCACAGCTAAAGAATTGTGTGAAGTTCAGGAATCCACATTATGGTACAGAGCAGATTTGCCAGGATGTTACCTGGGCTGGAGAGTTTCAATTCTGAAGAGAATTTGGATAGATTGTTTTCTCCAGGGAGGAGGAGATTGAGAGGAGACATGATTGAGATGCGTAAAATTATCAGGGACATAAATACAGTTAAATTGAAAATGGTTTCCCCATGATGGAGTGTTCAGTGACCATGGGACATTAATTTAAGGTACGGGGCAGGGTGTTTGTTTTTATTCATTCATGAAACATGCATATCACTGGCTGGCCAGCATTCATTGCCCATTCCTTGTTGACCTCTTGAGAAGATGGCGATGGGCTGCCTTCTTAAACCGTTCCAGTCCACGTGCTGGATGTAGACCCATAATGCCTTAAGGGAGTGAATTCCAGGATTTTGACCGAACAAGAGTGAAGGAGTGATGATATATTTCCAAGCCAGGATGATGAGTGCCTTGGAGGGGAATTTGCAGGTGATGGTGTTCCCCTTTATCTGCTGCCACTGAACGTTTAGCTGGAGATGGTCGTGGGTTGGGAAGGTGATGTCTGAGGATCTTTGGTGAGTGTTAGAGGTTTATCGGAGATGTGAGGGAAACCTTTTCACTCGGAGGATGGCGGGAAAATGGAAGTCATTGCTTTTAAGGGTGACACAGACATGAAACCCTCATAATGTTTCAGACCTGTTTAGGTGTGCACTTGCAATGTCGATGTATAAGGCATTGGGGCAACTGCTGGATAATAGAATTGGAATGGGTAGATGGTTGGTTTTGACCAGCATGGACTCAATGGGCCAAAGGGCCTTTTACTGTGCTCTAGATCTCTATAACTCTATGATTAAGACCATTAGGGGTCTTGTGGTACAGTGGTAATGTCCCTCCTTCAAAGCCCGGAGGCCTCCATGAAGTCCCACTTGATCTATGCGTGTGTAATAATATCTCTAATCAATGTGTTTGGAAAATATCTCCAGGAAAGTATTACTCACTTGAAATACCTGGCAATGGGCATCAAAGTGCCACATCTTAGCATGGTGAGGGGATGGTAAGTGGGTTCTGGAAGGGGTAGCATAAAAGGTATGCCTTAGCAAGGGGCACACTTTGAATTTAACTCCCAATAAGTTCCCTCATGTAAACTGTGATCCACAATATCTCGGAGACACTGTGAACCGTGATTCTTTAAAATCATGGACCGACTGGGTGTACATTGTGGAGGAGCAGGATGTGTTTCCCTCTGCAATGGAGGGGATTGGCTCAGAGTGCTGGGTGCAGGGTTTTATAACCTGAACCATGGGACTGTGGGAAAATTGGAAACCCTGGGATAGGGTTGGGAATCATGGAATGAGGAACCCCATGGGAAGGCATCTGAGACTTCCCGACTTGGAGAATGTCGAAAGATTGTTTATGCTCTTCTTTTCTTGAGAACTTCAATCAAATCATCCCAAACCTTCCAGTGTAACAGGATACAAACATAATTTGTGATCCCACACCTTGTAATTTAACTCTGTGAGACCTGATGTCATCATTCTGCACCACACTCTTTCTCAGGTCAGAATATCCTTCCCAAGGTGTGGCGCCCAGAACGGCTCCTGAATTGAAAAAGAAATAAAATTAAAAATTATCCTTCTCAAGTTCAAATTCTTCCACGGCATTGGGTCTGTCATCCTCATATACTCACAATATTTCCAAATCTGGCCCCTCCATATCCCTTCCTGTAAATGTAAACTCACCATAGTCCCAGAGGGCATCGGGCTGTTCTCTCATTAGAGAGGAAAAGCTAGGCAAACGTGAGGACTGCAGGTTCTGGAGATCAGAGTCTAGATTAGAGTGATGAAGGGCTTTTGCCTGAAATGTCGATTTTCCTGCTCCTCGGATGCTGCCTGACCTTCTGTGCTTTTCCAGCACCACTCTAATCTACACTCATTAGAGAGAGATGTGTGGTGGTGGTTTCACCGGACTGTAATAGTAACATCACTGGGATCTAATTTTCAATCTCCAAGACTGTGAGAATCCCTGTCCAAACCTCTCCAACTCTTTTCCCCCCCCCTTAAGTTGCTCCTTAACACATGTGTGTTGGAACACCACCTGTCCAAATAACTCCGAATATGGTTTGATGTCTGATTCTCATGCAGTTCATTGAACATTTTCCAATGGTAAAGCTGTGATGTGAATCCAGGATTCTGTATGATTCTTTGATTCTAGAGTCAGAAAGCTGATGCAGTAAGGCAGTTTCAGAGTGAATACTGTTTGTATTACAGCTCAGCCTGATTCCTGTACCTATGCCAGCATCGTGTTTGACAGCAACAGAAAAGGTAACCAGCTACATACTTTTTGCCCACATAGTGGTATTTCTAAACATTTAAAATACATCCTCCTCACTAACAGACTATTCTCTTTCATTTCAAGGTGGCAAGACTCTCCGGGTTGCTGATTCAGAAGAGAGTGAGTCAGGTTTGTCCTTTCAGAATCCTAATTCTAATCCTTTCTCATTTCCCAATCCCTGAAGCCCATTCTCCAATGTGTGGGACAGTGCTAGTTGGGCCTGGATGATCCATTTCCTTGTTATTTGAGACCCCAACGTTGGGTGGCACCATTATGGAGATTTGATCACATGACCTTAAAGTCCCATTCCCTCACCATGATGCTGTTGTCATTGGCCCATCGGTCTGTTCATCTTTATTAGGGTGTTCCTTTACTCCACCAATCAGAAAGCAAACAGTCTCTCCATTATCCCATTGGATGATACTTGACTGTCTCTCAAAAAGCTTGTCTCTCCCAATGTATTTGTGAGCGTCATAAAGTGAATGAGGGGGAAAATGAACAACTGATGGAGTAAATATTTCCCTTTCCTGTAACTACTCTGATAGTGATGGGACTGATATTTGGGTAAATATGCCCCTTTCCTCTATTTACCTTCAAACTGAATTGATAATGATCATTAGCTCTGATTTCTGTCTCTTTCTAGCGGATGTAACCTATGCAGCTGTGGTGAAGACTCATTAGGAGCGAATAAGAACTGAACCTGTGTAACTGAGGTTGGATTGTTTCTCAGATCAAATTCAAGGAACATCATGGAACTTACCAGCTCAGAAACTTGGCATTATTATTCTTCAAAAGTGTTTTTAAAATTTTTTTTAAAACTTACGCCTTTTTATCTTAGTGTATTTTTAATTGTGGACTGAAACACATCAGAATTGTTGAAAACCAAGGATTGTTTAAGGGATACTGCACTCTTTGAAAGCAAGTAACCTGACACTCATTGTAAGTATTGTTTACACAGCTGCTGGGTCAGACAGCAGCAGAAGAAGGTGCAGACGTACTGGAGACATGCCCATGTACCAATGGTGATTCAGGCAGAAACGAGTATCTGATTGGTCTTTGTACTAAAGACCAGTATCAATGACAAAGACCATCTTGCTGCCAATGACGATGTGATTGGTTCCCAGGTAATTGAACAGGTTGTGGATATGAACATGACAGGGAGAAGCCATCCGACCTCCACCATCTGAGGACCTGTTCATCATCAGCTCTGTTCCTGGCAGGAAAAGCGACTTTAAATCTGAGGATAACCAGCTGATTGTCTTTTCCTTCAGCAGCTGCAGAATGTTCTGACCTTTAATGAGTAAGCCAGACCTTTTATAAACCACAGACTGTATCTCTAGTAAACCAGTGACAGCATCTGGAGAAGCAGCATTCTGATCAGCACAAGAATTATCTCAGTGAATCCCACGAACAGGGATCGACAAAACTGTTTTCTGTGTGTTCCTTCCACTCAAAGATTGATGTTTAGATTCTCTGTGTGTGTGTCTGTGTGTGCACGCGCACGACTGTGTGTGTCTGTATGTGCGTGTGTGTGTCTGTGTGTGTCTGTGTGTGTGTGTGTGAGTGTGTGTGTCTGTGTGTGTGTGTGAGTGTGTGTGTGTGTGAGTGTGTGAGTGTGTGTGTGTGAGTGTGTGTGTGTGTGTGTGTCTGTGTGTGTGTGTCTGTGTGTGTGTGTCTGTGTGTGTGTATGTGTGTGTGTGTACAATATGTGCTTGCTTTTAAGGGGACTTGGTTCATGAGCATCTTAGAGTTTTAACTAATGGCATTATAGCTCAATGGTCCATCATTTTTCTGTGGAATTAGGTCTATTTATGTGTGATAAATAGTAATCCTTGTGAAGTCCAGAAACCTAGTGTGTGCTTTCTGTCATCTTTAGTCTAAAACTCAGGAGAAACTAACTTTTGTGACTACACAAGGAATAATGCAACTTGATTTCCAACATGCTACCTCAGTGAGGCATAACAGTATCCATCCAAATGTAATAGACCACACTTGGAATATTGTGTCCAGTTCTGGTCGCCCTACTATAATAAAGATACAGAGGGTTTGGAAAGGGTGCAAAGAAGGTTTACCAGGATGCTGCCTGGACTGGAGTGCTTGCCTTATGAAGAAAGGTTGAAAAAGCTCAGACTTTTCTCTCTGGAGAGAAGGAGGAAGAGAGGAGACCTGATCGGTGAACAAAATAATGAGAGGAATAGACAGAGGCAATAGCCAGAGTCTTTTCCCCAGGGCAGGATTGACTGGTACGAGAAGTCATAGTTTGAAGATATAAAGGAGGAAGGTATAAAGGAGACGTCAGAGGCCGGTCCTTTACGCAGAGAGTTGTGAATGTATGGAATGCATTGCCAGCTGTGGTGGTGGAAGCAGAGTCATTGGGGACTTGCCTTAAAGGGTCAGTTTCAAGTACCCTACCACACAGAGTGCACAGCAGTGGGGTAACCACAGGATGTCTACACTGGTCTAATCTACTTAACTGAAGAAAGAATTCTCAAGTGCTTGCCTTAATGGGTCAGTTTAAGTACTTTACGATAAAAACAAACAAACTATCCCAACCACTGAAAGCGGCAATGAATTGATAAGTGCATCCTGGATTGTTTGATGTGATGAAATAGCTCTTGCTTGCGGTCTGTGGTTACCCTGGGGAGAGATCTGTTGTTATCCTTGTTTAATAGCTGAACTGTTTTGACACAATACAATGGATATGCTCAGGATGTATATGATCTAACCCTCCCCCACTTTTTTTAAAACAAAAACAAAACATGGTAATGTGAATCCCAGGTGGAATGTTAGATTGGGTTTTGAGGCCTATTAGGCTCCAACCTTGGTTTCTAGCGGTAGAGGTTAGGACTGTTTAAATGACCTGACCATGATGTGGTTAGGAGAAAAACAAGGTGGTCACGAAGACCAATGTTTCAAAGACGAGTGAATGTGTCGGGGATTGCAAGAGATCAATCATTGAAATATCAACCAAAATGAAGCTGGCCTGACTGACAGAGACCACTTTAAATGTGGGTCATAGAAATGAAGATGAAAGTGAAGGTACCATGAAGAATCTGACTTGGAGATTCATCCAATGAGCAGAAAATTGAAGAATTATAACTTGGTTAAATTCCTCAGCGTGCAGAGGAATAAAGCTGGAAGAGGTGTGAGCTGCATGAGAGTTTTGATCACCAGAAACAGTTGCACCTTCCCTTGAGTGGCTGTCAGGAGCTGTTTCATCACTTGGATCACTGAATCAGTGCATTTGTCAAAGAGACACCAAACAGAGAGTCTGAATCCTCTGTCTCTGGGGTGTCTGTATCAAATCCTCTCTGTTCTCCTATTGGTGTGCTCTCTGTCCCCCTATTGGAGAAATGTGGAATTGCCACCTGGGAGTTTGCGTCAGTTTTGTTTCGTCTGGAATTCTCTCGGTTCCCAGACATGGGCCGTGCCATCCCCCCTATTGGAGACATCTGGAATTACTGTCTGGGAGTCTGAGCTCGTCTGGTCTGGGTTTCCCTGTTGATTTTACTGTCACTCCCCCTTTTGGAGTCATCAGGAACTGCTGCCTGACAGTCTGAGTGAGTCTCATGTCCATGGTGCAGGGATACCGTTAAGTGTCTGAGTTATACAGAGTCAGGAATGTTCAGTTTGCTGATCTGTCAGGGGGGTTCTCGGGAATCTTTGACATGTCCGTGTTGTCACTGAGTAGTATGTGATGCCAATCTGATGGACACTCTCCTATTGGGTCATTTAAACTGGTCAGGGGTCCCTTGGATGTGGAATCTGCTGCCGGTGACAGTGATGGAAGTATATCATTTCCATCAGGGGTGGGTGCCCTGAGGATGTGTTATGGGGTGTCCTTGGTCTTGTTATTTGGTCTGAAACTGTGTCATCTGCCTTCCATATACTAAGGTGGTGAGAGTGGCTGTGTTGTGTGCCAAAGGCTTTTAACTGGTTTCTGTGGTACCAGCCAGTTTTACCGATGGCTAGTAGAATCTTATAGACTGAGGGGCTAGCTTAATCCCCCACCATAAGTGGACTGGAATATTTCGGGGAAAGGAAGGAACTTGGCTCATAGACCTGGAGCATTACTTGCTATCCTGGGGGTACTCGACACGGTTAGCTTTGCGATTGAAGTAAGCCTTACTTAGTTTCTTTCTCGTCCAAAACTGGACAGCTACTGCCAGCTAAGTGCCTTTGACTTTGTGGGGGAGGTGCTGTCCGGCTTTTTGTGGGGGAGGGCAGTGAGGGCAGGGTCTGATAGGTCAAGTCCGAACAGGTAGACAACCCCTTTCATGGGTCGGCCTGTCATTCATTGTTGGGGGGGGTGGTGGTATCTCCTCACCATGAGGACAAATGGAAGCACTGTCTCCCAGGTTTTGTTATTCTGTTGCACTGTTTTCCTCATCATCCCTTTCAGTCTGTGGTTCATTCTGTCTGTGAACCCACTGGATTGGGGCTGGTAAGTGATGTGGAATTCCTGTTTGATACCAAACATGGTCATCACATTTTGCATTACTCAGCTGGTGAAATGGGGTTCCCTGATCTGACTCGATACTGCAGGGTAAACCCCATCTCGTGAACCCCTGTTGTGTGAGGATCTGGGCTGTTGTTCTCACTGTGTTTGTCCCAATGGGAAATGCATCGATCCATTTTGTAAAAGTGTCTATGATGTCATGGATGGAGGTGTATCTGTTTTCACATGGAGGCAGGGCACCTATAGAGTCAACTTGGAGGTTTGTCCAGGGCCCTTCCACTGGACGTGTGTGCCAACACAGTTCTTCAAGTGTTCTGTCACAGCCTCTATTCCCTGGTGCCCATGCCCTTCATGGAATTGGTAAATAATGTGGTTCCTGTCCTGAGTCAGGACTACATAGAATCCTGCCTTTTGGACTAACCCATCACATACTTGCAGGGAATCTTTCCACCAAGCTTAGGCATCTGGATAAATCCCTGCCACAATCTGTTTTAACGGGTCATCACGATGCTGCTCTTGTCTAAGGTCTTCTACGTTAGTCTGATTTACAGTGACTGCATTGGCCTGCTCACCAATGGGTAACTACCACAATGTTCCAACATGAGCAACATTTTTTGGAGAATTCACCTGCTCTGTAGTTACCTTCTGGGGATGTCTTGTGGTGGTGTTTAACTTTAATTATACTGTATTGCCTTCCACGGGCAGACTGCAGTCCGTACTGAAATAAAGGGGGCTGGTGGTAGTCATTTCCCATTGGCAGAAATTAACCCTTTGCTTCCCAGAGTGGTAAGAATTCAGTGAGGCTGTTGCATACACAGTCCAAACAGTAAACCAATCAAACCCATTCCCCTTCCCAATATACACCCAACCTACACATCCCTGACCACTATGGGCAATGTTGCATGGCTAATTCAGCTAACCTGCACATCTTTGGATTGCAGGAGGAAGCCGGAGCAAACCCAGGCAAACACGGGGAAAATGTGTCAACTCCACACAGACAAAGTTTGGGAGAAGATTTGTAGCTCGGGTGCTCGTTGTTGTGATTCTGTTCGCCGAGCTGGGAATTTGTCTTGCAAACGTTTCGTCCCTTGTCTCGGTGACATCCTCAGTGCTTGGGGGCCTCCTGTGAAGCGCTTCTGTGCTGTTTTCTCCGGCATTTATAGTGGCCTGTCTCTGCCGCTTCTGGTTGTCAGTTTGAGCTGTCCGCTGTAGTGGCTGGTATATTGGGTCCAGATCGATGAGTTTGTTGATAGAGTCTGTGGATGAGTGCCATGCCTCTAGGAATTCCCTGGCTGTTCTCTGTTTGGCTTGCCCTATAACGGTAGTGTTGTCCCAGTCGAATTCATGTTGCTTGTCGTCTGTGTGTGTGGCTACTAAGGATAGCTGGTCGTGTCGTTTCGTGCCTAGTTGGTGTTCGTGTATACGGATCGTTAACTGTCTTCCTGTTTGTCCGATGTAGTGTTTTGTGCAGCCCTTGCATGGGATTTTGTACATTACATTAGTTTTGCTCATGTTGGGTATCGGGTCCTTCGTTCTGGTGAGTTGTTGTCTGAGCGTGGCTGTTAGTTTGTGTGCTGTTATGAGTCCTAGTGGTCGCAGTAGTCTGGCTGTCAGTTCAGAAATGCTCCTGATGTATGGTAGTGTGGCTAGTCCTTTGGGTTGCGGCATGTCCTCGTTCCGTTGTCTCTCCCTTAGGCATCTGTTGATGAAATTGCGAGGGTATCCATTTTTGGCGAATACCTTGTATAGGTGTTCCTCTTCCTCTTTTTGCAGTTCTGGTGTGCTGCAGTGTGTTGTGGCCCTTTTGAATAGTGTCCTGATGCAACTTTGTTTGTGTGTGTTGGGGTGGACACTTGATATGATCTGCAGCTGCCTGCTTCTTCACTTGGAGTTGGGGGCCACGTGTCGTGTGTTCAAGTTTTCAGATGAGACAAAGATGTGTGGCAGAGCAAAGTGTGCAGAGGACTGTGAAACTTTGCAGAGATACTTAAGTGAGTGGGCAAAGGTGTGGCAGGTGGAATACAATGTTAATAAATGTGAAGTCATCCCGTTTTGGGAAGAGTTACGGGAAAAAGGAGTATTATTTGAATGTTGAGAAGTTGCAGCATACTGCTATGCAGAGGGACCTGGGAGTCCTTGTACATGAATCACAGAAGGTTAGTCTGCAGGTAAAACAGATAATTAGCAAGGCAAATGGAATTTTGTCCTTCATTGCTAAAGGGATTGAGATTAAAAGCAAGGAGGTAATGTTACAGCTGTACAAGGTGCTGGTGAGGCCATACTTGGAGTACTGCGTGCAGTTTTGGTCTCCTTACTTGAGGAAGGATGCACTGGCACTAGAGGGGGTACAGAGGAGGTTCACTGAGTTGATTCTGGAGTTGAGGGTGTTGGTTTATGAGGAGAGACTGAGTAGACTGGGATTATATTCATTAGAATTTAGACGAACAAGGAGGGATTTTATACAAACATATAAAAAATTATGAAGGAAATAGATCTGATAGAAATAGAGAGGATGTTTCCACTGGTGGGTGAAACTAGGACAAGAGGGCAGAGCCTCAAGATTAGGGGGAGCAGATTTAGGACCGAATTGAGAAGGAACATCTTCACCCAGAGGGCTGTGAATCTGTGGGAACCCCCTGCTCAGTGAAGTGGTTGACATGACTTCATCAATACTTTGAAAGTGAAGAGATTTTTTTGGAACAATAAAGGAATTAAGGGTCACAGTGAGAGGGTGGGTAAGTGGAGCTGAGGCCATGAATAGATCAGCCATGATCTTATTGAAAGGTGGAGCAGGCCCGAGGGGCCAGATAGCCTACTCCTGCTCCGAGTTCTTACGTTCTTGTGTCTGCCTGGTCTCAGACTTTAACTGCAGCTTGTAAATCCAGACATTTGATCTTCCATTGGTTTACTTCTTTCTCCAACACTGCGTGCTGAGTATCCTATATCCTCGCTCACACTGGGGCTGAAATTGCTCCACGTGCAGCGTCCTCTAGCTCCTTACAGACAATTTTTAACTCCTGCTCTGTCCCTAATAACTGCCCTAAGCAGCACATGATCACTGTGATCTACTAAGTCTGGAAACCTGATTCCCTTGAGCTTTTCTAAGACCATCCCAGTACTTCTGCCCGAGGGATCCTGGTTCCATCTTAACATTACATCATTCTGCCCAAATCGGCTGCTTTTTGTCATTGACGTACTGTCTCAGTTTTGTTTCCCATACGGGACAATCCTCTGCTCTGGTCCCTTTCTTTGCCATTTCAATTAAACAGAAAGAGTATCGGGGGTGGAATGGACTGAGGGTACCACTGTTGTAACTTTCTTGGTCCTAATACCACTGGGTCTCTCCCGACTTTTCGGTGTTTTACCTGACCTACCCCAAACACACACAGAAACAGTTGTTTGCTGGACTAGAAGTAAAAACCTGTTGTCTTTAACTTTTCAAGAACAGTTCAGTTTTGACCTTTTGATTCGGATTGATTCACTTGGGACTCCTGACCTTTGTGTGGGACAGCTGTCCTCTTAACAACTGGCTCAGGCAAAATCGCACGGAGTGTCAGGTTGGACAGGATTCGATTTCAGAGCAACAAAGGCACAACATATCGAAGTCCCGCCTGGGGTGCCAATTTGTTATACCTGCCACACAGTGTGTTTAAAATCTTATATTCAGCAAAAGAACTGGAAGTTAACCCTACGAGACAAAAATATTTGATTGTTGAACTCAATCAATATTAGAACAATAAAGTTTACCATAAACTAACAAAAAATCCACAACAAACTATCTTATGTTGTAGCTTAACCTGGTGTGACCTTATCCCATCCCACTGGAACGGTGCTCCACACGGTGATGTCTTCTTCTTCTTCCGATGGCCTTGGAGGTGTCTTCTCTTTCAGTGGTTATTCTCGGGTTACCGCTCTGAGTGGGGTTTTGCGATGATTCTAATCCTTCAGAGCCATCCCGCCCTTTTGGGAGGGTCTTGACGATCTGCCAATGGATTGACCAGGTTTGATTGCCCTGATCAATCAGACCCAACCAGGTGTTGGCACATTGATGCCAGGGTGGCCCTTAGGTGTCCATTATGGTCGGTGCTGGGTGCATGTAGCCTCCTCCAAATAAGGGTACTAGGCACCTCCATGTCTATTGAATTGTCTATCTCCCAATTGTCCCGAGGGTGGACATTCCATTGTCCCATTCAAGTCCAACTTCAGGTGTGTATTGCAGGGTCTGTAGCTGTCAGGTTTGTTTGTAAACCGTCTGTGAGTAGCTGTAGCCTGTCTGGATCCTGCAGCATGTGGATTAGCACAGTCACTTTAGTCAAGGCTGGGTTCGATTTCCCAGCATGCTTTAATCATTGTCCATCTTTTGTAACTCCATGGTAAGTTTGTTATTGTCCATCATAAGTTCATTATTTTGGCTGACCCATCTGACCACAAGATGTTGTGGGCACAAGGGATATCAGACTTTCAGTGGTTTTCCGGTGAGGGGTGAATTAGTTCAGGAATAGCCCTTGGTAAAACTGGGATAGAATTGGATGTGGGGGATGCCACAAGGAGCAGGTCGGTAATTAATGATGTGGAAATGACTGCCGACAGACCGGGATCCCGTTACTGAGTCACCCTTCAGTTCCCTGTGCACAGTACACAGGCTGTGGCCAACCAGCTCAGAGCTTCTGATCTCCGAGGTCAGCCAGGGTTCTCCTGATTGTCCTGGGTTAACAATCCCAATCAAGGACCTGGTGGGCAGTGAGGTCAACCTGGTTCCAATCACTACAGATGTGGGGACTGGAGGTCAGCAAGTTGATACTGAAACATTTTTTTGGAGTTGTGGTTCTGAAACAACTAACAAAAATAAAGAACCAAACCATAACTTGGGGATTGTCACAAAATTCAGAGCAAATTTAAACTTAAATTAAAAATGTCATTGTGGGCCAAGATGGTGCCCTCCAGCCCATCTCATGCTCACTAATCACATTCAGCATTTAGCACAGACACAGGAAGCTTCTTACAGTTGTCAGCCATCCACAGTTGAGTCAGGGAGACAGCCTTTCTCAGGGGCCCCTGGTACACTCAGCCGAGTGCAGCCTCCGATCTGTCCTGGCCCTGCTCGGGGCAGTCAGAGTCAGGATGGTCTCCATATAAGGGATGAGGAACCGAATAATCAGCAGCACACTCTCTGTCTTGACCCTTTCTGCTCTATCCCAGGCTGTTTTCCTCCTGGAATGACAGAGGTATGTAAAAATACTCCAACAAACTTGGTGCAGCTTGGACCGAGCCAAAGAAACACAAGAGACAGCCCCCAAGCTTTGGAGCATTGAGAAGGCAATTGTGGGGCCTGTAGAAATAACATGCAAACCACACCCTGGCTTCAGCAGCCACAACAAATATTGCAAATCTCCCTCATTCTGTTCAGTTCTATATTTGGTTCTAAATGGATCAGAAATAAATATCCTAATGACACAGGCAGGGAGTGTTTCATTCTGTTAATTGATTCTGTTCATGGTGGATGACATAGTTTAGCCAAGCATCAGGTCTTTGCGACCTTGTTCGGATAATCTGAAATTCGGATAATTGAATGCCGGATAATTGACGTTCCTCTGTGTGTGTATGTCAGCAGTGTCAATACAACCCAGACTCTCTGTGCATCTTTTTACACCTGGGAGTGGTGATGAACTCACCAGAGATCTCTGGTCCTGGGTCAGTACTTAGCTCCACCAGGTGTGTTCAGTTCAGAAGGTCCAGGACAGCAGCCAGCGTCTGTGTCTCCAGTCCCTCTGTCTTCAGCAATAAAGAGGGATCCATATTATCCTTTGTCTGATCCAGGGGTGCTCCTGTCCTGGGAGTGTTTGACAGGGACAATGTCTCATGGAATCATAGTATCCCTATAGTGTGGAAGCACAGCATTCGGCCTATCAAGTCGACACTGACCTTCTGAAAGACATCACACCTGTATCCAACCCCCTCCCTTATCCCTGCATTTCCCATGGTGAATACACCTCACCTGCACACCTTTGGACTGTAGGAGAAAATGAAAGCACCCAGAGGAAACCCATGCTGACACAGGGAGAATGTCTCTGCAGGGTTTGTACAGTTGCCAAAGAGTGGAATTGAATCAGGTCCCTGGTGCTGTGAAGCAGCAGTGCTAACCTCTGAGCCACCGTGCTGGCAGTAATGTGCAGAGGAGCTTTACTGTGTATTTAACCCAGTGCTTCCCCAGTTCTCAGAGCATTTGATGTTGGGACTGAGGATTTTGAGAAATTTATTGGAAACTGGTACAATATTTCCTTTTCTGGAGTGGCTATGGTTGGTGCCTCACTTTCAAAACAGTCTTTTCACTCTCTCAGCTGCTACTGACTGTACACAGACTTCCCTTTCTGGTTCCTTTCATGTAAGATTGATCAACATTCCTTTGGCAGTGCACAGGAAGTCAAGTACCTTCTGTAGTTTTTTGTGAAAGGACAAGAGGAAGCGAGTGAGAAGGGTGAAATGCTGCAGTATTGATGATGAGGTGTCTCTATGTGTGTCTTTCTGCAGTTCTCCTGGCATTCTCGATACAGGGAAACATTAAGTATTTTCTAACACTGACCTTTCTAATCTATTTTGTTAATCATGGATTTGCTTCCTCCTTGATGACCCGTCTGCTGCCTGGTATTTATTTCCCAAAGCTGTTGCTGTTCACCACAATGAGCCTTTTCCTTCCCCTTGGTTTCTTCATCAGGGAGAAATAACTTCCTTTTTAAAAAAAATGAAGGCAGGATAACGTCGCTTACCTGAAGCTGCCAAAACATTCCCATCAGAGCTCCGTGTGGGACAGAGCCCACAGAAACTCATGTGACTTTCCAGAGAGTGAGGGGAGATACAGAACACTGCAGGCACACCCAGGTTTCAGAGGGATACTGGGACAGAACTGACTGAGAAGTGAGAATAATAAAGGCAAACCTTCCATCTGCCTTTTGAACCTCTTTATCCCCCTGTGCTGCTAACTTAAGTGACCAGTACATATGGACCAATGTCCCTTTCATCCTCTGTGCTTTTCAAGGTGCTGTTGTTCACCATGTCTTCCCTTGCCTTGTTTGTCCTGCCCAAGTGCATCATCTCATATATATCCACATTGAATTCCATTTGTAACTGCTCAATCTATCAGACCAGCTCATCTATATCCTCTTACCATCTCAGACTCTTATATTCAGCTCTATCAAGGTGAATGCTGATGTTGCATTTGCCTTCCTAACTGCCAAGTGAACCTGCATGCTGCCCTTAAGGGAATCCTGAATCAGGATTCCAAAATCTACAACTCTTTTCTTCCAAACAAAGTACAAAACCCTTCACATTTCCCCATTATCATCCATCTGTCACTTCTTTGCCCACTCTTGTATCCTGTCCAAGTCCTTCTGCAACCTCCCAAATAGACCATATCCACTGGCTGTCCTTAGTCTAACTTACTTGTTACCATCTCGAAGAATTCTAACAGATTTGCCAGATATGACCTCACCTTAACAAAGTCATGTTGACCCAGGTGAATTTCATCATGTATTTCCAAGTGCTCTGTAATCTTATTCTTGATAATATAGAAACTAAAATCTCACAAATGACTGAGGTCCGGTGAACCAGCCGATACTTTCTTGTCTTCTGCCTCCCTCTCCTTAACAAAACCGTGCTGTCTGTTTAACTATACCTCTCCAGTAGCCAGAGAAGAAGTGAAATGTTTTGCAAACATCCTGACTATTTCCTCTTTCGCTTCACACATAAACCTGGGACATATTTAATCCAGCCTTGGATATTTAGTTTTTAGCCTGCCAGACCACTCTGAACATTCAGGATAAAGCATCAACAATTAGTTTTGCTTTCCCAACAATTTGTACAACTTTTTGACAGCTGCAGATCTAAGCTCCACCTGCACAACCTTGGAGTCTTAGTTTTAATTTTTTTTGTTCAAAAGTAAGCAGATTATGATTAGGAAAAAACACACAGTCTCAGTGTTTCCATGTCAAACATAATCTTCAACGTGTTGAAGAACTGATCACAATGCTTCCTTTTCTGTCGTCAAGCAGCATTTCTGATGTTGGTTCCACGTTTTTGAAAGATAGGCCACAGGCCACTCCATTCCAGCCTCATCGTCCTGTAAGAGAGCTGCTCTAATCCCCAAATCACTCACATCTCCTGCGAATTGAAATGGTCCATTACACTTCAACACACTTAATACAGATTCAGTTGTTCAAATTACTTTTTGTTTTTCAAAGGCTGCCTGGCATCATTCTGTAGACCATTCCATCTTTATTCATTTT
This sequence comes from Chiloscyllium punctatum, assembly GCF_047496795.1. Lineage (NCBI taxonomy): Eukaryota > Metazoa > Chordata > Chondrichthyes > Orectolobiformes > Hemiscylliidae > Chiloscyllium > Chiloscyllium punctatum. The sequence goes on along the minus strand of NC_092740.1, from coordinate 10,933,022 downwards.
TGTAACAAATTATTCAAGTGAAATAACTCCCCAGAGGCTGGTATCCATCATGAAGTCCCCCTTTATTTACATGTGGACAATCCATGACACTGATCCAGCTCCCTCAGAGCCAGCTCTCAGAGTGAACAGAACCTCTGACATTCCTGTTTTTTCAGTCAGCCAGGTCTCCTTGATTGGCCCAGATTAACAGCCCCAGTCGGGGAACGGATATTCTATAAGGTGCACCTGGCTGACCTCGTTACAATCACTCCATCCTTCCCCGCCTGAATCCGAGGACAGAAGCCAGTTCTTTTCTTCGTAGATCCTTCTGGAATGTTTGAGCACTGGGTCAGGTCCCTCCAACTCTGCCCCCGAAATGGGCGGTGTGGAACACCCAGCCGCTCACCTCTTGTGCCTGGATTGTCTTGGAAGAAATTCCTTCTCCTCTCCAGGCATCAAAGGCACTGAGGCAGCGACATCCGCTGTGTCCAATTCAGATTCCGAAGGATCTTCAAAGCAAGATTCCCTACAGTGTGGAAACAGGCCCTTCGGCCCAACCAATCCACACCGACCTTCCGAAGAGTAACCCACCCAGACACATTTCCCTCTGACTAATGCACCTAACACTATGGACAATTTAGCATGGCCAATTCATCTGACTTGCACATCTTTGGGCTGTGGGAGGAAACAGGAGCACCCGGACGAAACCCACGCAGACAGGGGGAGAATGTGCAAACTCCACACAGACAGTCACCCGAGGCTGGAATCGAACCTGGGACTCTGGTGCTGTGAGGCAGTAGTGCTAACCACTGAGCCACCGTGCCGCCCCATGCTTGATGGACAGGCAGAATGCACGGGTTCCTGAACAATTAGAAACACTGCCAAGGAGCCGGGCATGGATTGTTTCTGCACTGTTTGTGAGTTTGCAGCTTTCATATGGTCCATGTCCTTGTTCAGGACCATTGGACTGACCAGAACTTTATACATCACAGGATCTGACCTCGTGTTGACCATGTAGCTTACCCATGCAGAGCCATTCCTGTGGTTCCTCGACCAAACTTCATCCCCTGAAGAAGGTCAGAAGTCAGATGACACCAGGGCACAATTGCTTGATCTCACTTTATCTTCCAATGGGTGTGACCTGGTCTTGTTGACTCTGGAGCCCAAGTAGGTCCCTTGGGGTTCCTGGAATTCATATTTTTCCCTTCTAAGGTGCATGGTCACCTGGGAGAAACATCTAAGGACTGTGTCCAAGTTCTTTAAGTGCTCCTTGTTCATCTTCCCTGGTATTTGCATGTCATCGAGATAAATGCCACAATGTGGTGAGAACTTTTAACATGTTCTCCATTGTCCATTGAGAAACTACCCAGACTAATGTTACTCCAAATGGCAGTATCGTGTACTGGTACTAACCTTTATGGGTATTAATTGTAGAATATTTCTGGGAATCCTCATCTAACTGCAATTACAAATACACACGGGTCATGTTCAGCTTCATGAAGGACAGTGCCCCCTTCCAGCTTTGTGAATATATCTCACTGTGAGGGATTGGGTATTTATCCAGCTGTGAAAAGCTGTTTACCATTTGTTTAAAATACCCACAAATGGCAAACTGACCAAAGGGGTTCACAATTGGTATGACCGGGGCTGCCTATTCTGTAAACTGCACTGGTCTGATGCTTCCTTGCCTTCCAGCCATCTGATTTCTGCCTCCAATTTGAGGCAAATGGCACAGGCTGGGCCTTGCAGCCTTCTGGAATTACTTCCAGGTCAACATGCACAGTGGCCTTGTCTCCCCTGTTAATCCCGAGAGCTTCCTGAAAAATGTCAGGTGTTTCATTCGGACTCAGGCAGCCATTTTCCAATTGGAGAATATTGAGCCAATCTCGGTGAATCTTTCTCAACCAATTTTAGCCCCATTAAGCTTGCTGCATACTATAGTCAGTGGCAAATGAACCAACTGGTTCTCATAAGAGGCCCTTAATCTGTAAAGGTTACCCAGTGTAACTTGTTAGTCTAGCTGAGGTCTTGCACAAACTTATGGGTTGGAGTCCAGAGTGAATAATGTTAAACACTGGTTCTGTCATCACTGAAACACCCACACCAGTATCGGGCTCCTTTAGAAGCGGGGGACCATTTAACCAGATGTTTATTTTGATTGGTTCTGATTTGGATGTTGCCAATAAACGTAACTGTTCCAAACCAGATGTAGGTGGATTTTCCCAAGGTGTTCACTCTCCTGGACTATGAGCTCTCTTACCCAGTTTAGGTCCAGTGGGACTCTTTTTCTGTTTCGAGTCGAATACTGGCAGCAACTATAGTGGCCTGTTGGCCCGGATCCTGAAGACAATTTTAATTGTTTGGCTGAGGCCTGGCTTTGTTCTGGGGTTTTACTGTGGGCTGATCTCGAGTCCCTCTGTTCAGGATATGCCCTGAGTGACGCTATGCAATTGCCTTCAGTTAAGTAGTGTTCCCTAAGCTCAATCGGCCTGGTGCGGGGGATCATTTCCATCAGGACGCCTTGCAACACGCTTGCCCAACTTGACACATTTTCCATGATAAAGCCAGTTGTTGTGCACTTTGAACTCCAGTCGGGCTTTTGCATGGTTACATCATTAATCCCAAATACCAAATGGTCTCTTAACACCTCCTTAAGGGTTAAACCAAAGTTACATGCCACTTTCAGTTGTCTTAGCCCAGTAAAAAATCCTGATATGGATTCCCCGGGTTCTTGAATTGCCAAACCAGGAGCATTTCAGAATTAGAAGAGATTTGGGATCATAATTTCTCTTAACTAAATCCACAAACTCTTGAAAGGTTTTTGTATCTGATGCCTCAGGGAAAGTTACTCTCCTCAGAACAAAACAAACTGTGGCTCCACAAGCTGTCAGGAGAACTATTGATTGCTTTTCAACCACCCCGAAAGAATTTGGCCAGAATCAATAACACATTTTTTCCACATCCTGGGGCCTACTCTTTGACAGTAGGATAAAATGAGTCAATCTTCAGAAATAACAGGATGATGTCAGAAATGTTTACCCCAACTCAAAGATGACTGTGACAAGCGATGTTTTTTTTCAGGAGCATACTTCTCTCTCAACACCACTGAAATAACTCCACAGAGACTGGAATCCCTCACCAAGTCACCCTTTGTGGAAAGTCCTTCACACTGATCCTCTCTCAGAGCCAACTTTCAGAATGAACAGGATATTTGACTCTCCTGTTTATATCTGTCAACCAGGGCTCCTTGATTAGACCAGATTAACAGCCCCAATCAGGGAACTCATATTTTATGAGGTCCACCAGGCTGACCTCCTTCCAATCAATACATCAAGGGTGCGTCTATTGTCCTAAACTTAAATCGAAATTTTGAAAAAATCCACACGTGCCCAAATGCCTCATTTTCTCTCATTTCGTGTGAAAGTCAATGAAAGCTTTTGTTTTTCCTGTTCTGTGTGACACCTGTCCTTGTCCCACACACATCCCACAACATCATCTTGGCTTTCGCAAATTCACTTGTTCCCGGATTTAACACCAACCCCGCTGACTGGAGCTGTGGAATATTTGTAAAATGGTGTAATTTTCCACGTTGTACTATGTATTACAACATCATCCAAGTAAACAACAATTGATGCTTTTCCTACAATCAGGATGTGGGTCAGCTTTTATTGCTTATTCCTTGAGAAGATTGTGCTGGATATCCAGCTGTGTGGAGGGTGTTTTTAATAATGGTTTTCTGGATCACTCAGGGAACATGAAGAAATGGAAACATTCACATTTATATCATGTTAATGAGGTTGATCCTCAATCCCTCTGACCTAGAAAGGCAGTAATTAAAATCACTGAGTCTTAGTTTGCAGATTTTAAATTGTTCCAGACAATTTGTAAACTTCCAATTTAAGTTTAAAAAAACATTTATTCCTTTCAGTCTCTTTCTTCTGTTTTCATTTCTCAACAAACAGCAATATGCAAACAACCAGTTATTAGTTTTATTGACAAAAGGGTAACTAGGGAGAGAACAGGGCCCCTCAAAGATCAGCAAGGCGGCCTTTGTGTGGAGCCGCAGAAAAAAGGGGAGATACTAATTGAGTATTTTGCAGCAGTATTTACTGTGAAAAAGGACATGGAAGATATAGAATGTAGGGAAATAGATGGTGACACCTTGCAAAATGTCCAGATTACAGAGGAGGAAGTGCTGGATGTCTTGAAAATGCATAAAGGTGGATAACTCCCCAGGACATTATCAGGTGTACTCAAGAACTCTGTGGGAAGCTAGAGAAGTGATTGCTGGGCCTCTTGCTGAGATATTTGCATCATTGATAGTCACAGGTGAGGGGCCGGAAGACTGGAGATTGGCAAACATGGTGCCACTGTTTCCGAAGGGCGGTAAAGACAAGCCAGGGAACTATAGACCAGTGAGGTTGACCTCAGTGGTGGGCACGTTCTTGGAAGGAATCCTGAGGGAAAGGATGTACATGTATTTGGAAAGGCAAAGACTGATTCGGGATAGTCAACATGGTTTTGTGCGTGGGAAATCATGTCTCACAAACTTGATTGAGCTTTTTGAATAAGTAACAAAGAGGATTGATGAGGGCAGAGCAGTAGATGTGATCTATATGGACTTCAGTAAGGCGTTCGACAAGGTTCCCCATGGGAGACTGGTGAGCAAGGTTAGATCTCAAGGAAGACAGGGAGAGATACTCAATTGGATATAGAACTGGCTCAAAGGTAGAAGACAGAGGGTGGTGATGGAAGGTTGTTTTTCAGACTGGAGGCCTGTGACAGGTGGAGTGTCATAAGGATCGGTGCTGGGTCCTCTACTTTTTGTCATTTACATAAATGATTTGGATGTGAGCATAAGAGGTACAGTTAGTAAGTTTGCAGATGACTCCAAAATTGGGGGTGTAGTGGACAGCGAAGAAGGTGACCTCAGATTACAACAGGATCTGGACCAAATGGGCCAATGGGCTGAGAAGTGGCAGATGGAGTTTAATTCAAATAAATGCGAGGTGCTGCATTTTGGAAAAGCAGGAGTTATACACTGAATGGTAAGGTCCTGGGGAGTGTTGCTGAACAAAAAGACCTTAGAGTCCAGGTTCACAGCTCCTTGAAAGTGGAGTCAGAGGTAGATAGGATAGTGAAGAAGGTGTTTGGTATGCTTTCATTTACTGGGCAGATCATTGAGTATTGGAGTTGGGAGGTCATGTTGCAGCTGTATAGGACATTGGTGTTACCACTGTTGGAATATAGCGTGCAATTCTGGTTACCTTCCTATCAGAACGATGTTGTGAAACTTGAAAGGGTTCAGAAAAGATTGACAAGGATGTTGCCACGATTGGAAGATTTGAGCTACAGGGACAGACTGAACAGGCTGGGGCTGTTTTCCCTGGAATGTCGGAGGCTGAGGGGTGACCTTACAGAGGTTTACAAAATTATAAGGAGCTTGGATAGGATAAATAGACAAAGTCTTTTCCCTGGGGTCGGGGAGTCCAGAACGAGAGGGCATAGTTTCAGGGTGAGAGGGGAAAGATATAAAAGAGACCTAATGGGAAACTTTTTCACACAGAGGGTGGTACGTGTCTGGAATGAGCTGCCAGAGGAAGTGGTGAAGGCTGGTACAACTGCAACATTTAAGAGGCATTAGGATGGGTATATGAATAGGAAGTGTTTGGAGGGATATGGTTCGGGTGCTGGCAGGTGGGATTAGAGTGGGTTGGGATATCTAGTCAGCATGGACGGGTTGGACCAAAGGGTCTGTTTCCATGCTGTACATCTCTGTGACTCTATGACATTGATTCATGGATAGACATTGAGCAGGTCACCAGGGAGAACTTTGAATAGTCACCACTGGTTCATGTGGGCCTACCCCTGTTGTCACAGCTAATGCTGCTGAGATTATGAGTGGAATCTTACAGGGGCCTGAATGATGAGCCAAGATCAAATTTGTGGTGGAATCAGATGAGAAGTGCGCTGAGGTCTATCTCAGTATCGGGAGCATCTCGCTGCATCTTTTATGGATTTGCTGAGCAGTGAGGCAGGTCTCTCACTGGGCAGCAGCAAATTAGGAATTAAGGGGCATTATAACTTTTTAAATGTCTTATTACTGCCCGAACCGTACTGACTAACATTCAGCTTCCTGTCTTACCAAACATGCCGAACAAGCTAGAAGGGCTTATTGCCGAAACATCGATTCTCCTGCTCCTTTGATGCTGCCTGACCTGCTGCGCTTTTCCAGCAACACATTATTCAGCTCTGATCTCCAGCATCTGCAGCCCTCACTTTCTCCATGGTGAATCCTCAGGTAAAAACAGGCTCTCTGCCTGTATTCCTGATGAAGGGCTTTTGCCCGAAACCTCAATTTTACTGCTCCTCGGATGCTGCCTGAACTGCTGTGCTTTTCCAGCACCATTCTAATCTAGACCCTGAATCCTCTACATGGAGGAGGACAGAGCAGGTACCTGGAGACTTCAGCTCACCGCTGGCTGTGAGGAGTCTCCACGCTGCTCAGCACCAAACAGCGTCTCAGGGAATGATCCACAGGAATCATCCACACACACACCCATCATCCACAGACATTGGCATCCCAACATTTACCAACCCCTCTCCATCTTCACAGCAGCTCTCCGATACATTGATGGGTCACTTTGGAAGCACAGATCCATATTGAGGGCAATTAACATTGAAAGGTTACTGCAGGCAGAGGGACAGGCACGCAGCTCCTTGATTGGACCAGGCTCCATCTCGGGCTTTAATCACCAAGCCTTGTTTGCAGATAGACTACGTCCTCAAATAATCCATGGTCAGTCACTAGTGGTCCCCATTAGCAGCTGTTTATTCTTCCAGGCTGACCTTTACCATTCCCTTTGTCTGTCCAGCTTTCTCTCTCTCTCTCTCTCTCTCTCTCACTCTCTCGCTCTCTCTCTCTCTCTCTGGGTTCTATCTTCAGCTATCATTTACTCCTTCTCCTTCCCTCCAGCCCTTCTTTGACAGACATACCAACCTTTTCCCAGCTGTAATCAGTTCTGAACAATGATCACTGGCCCTGAAACATTAACTCTGCTTTCTCTCCACAGATGCTGCACCCTTCAGTCTAACACCTGCAGCATGTGCCAGCTGCCCACACAAGCAAACACACTGCATGTCTATTCAACTCGATGGCCTTGTCAGAAACTGGGTGGGGGCTGGACCTCAGGCCAGTTAAATGAAGGAGTCACCTGCTCAGGCCAGGCACCATCAGCAAATCTGTCTGCCTGCAGTTCAGGGAGAGGGCGACAGTCAGTGCTGTGGGGCCAGCAGCTTCAGTCAGGAGAACCTCGTGTTGTTAGTCTGGGAGTGGTCAGGGGTCTGACCAGTCATGTTCCAGGGGCTGTCAGTCAAAGTCACTCAGAGATTTGGGGTGAATACGGTCCTGGGGACCGGTCCATTGATTGTTCAGGAGGCACAGTGGTGGAATCATTGCTGAAAGGGGTGGGGGAGTTGAGGCCTGGTGGGGAAAGGCAGAGGGACTTGTCGAGGTTGGGACAAGAATGATGATCGGCGAGGGCATCTCAAGGTGTATGGGGGGAGGGGGATGAATATGGATCAGCACCGGAGGGTATGTCAGGCCATGGGGTGGGGGAGTGGTTTGCATTGCCAGTGACCACCATCATGGTCTCCACGTGGGGAATGTAAAGGGGCAGAGTAGACATCACTAAGGTGTAATGTCAGGGCTCAGGGCAGGGAGGACAGTCATTGGTGAAGTTCATTGTAGTGGGGATTGACGTCCGAAAATGTGTGGACAGGGTCTGTCAGGTAGTGTGAGGTATAAAGGGGACATGGAGGTGTGAGACCGTGTACCTCGTGATCTGGCAGAGCCCAATGCTGACAGTGTCCACCGTGAACTGCATTCCCTGCCAGCACTTACCACTCTCTAAATATGAAATGGAACTGGGAAATGGCTGGGCCAGTGACCCAGGATAGATGGGGACAATGTCTCTCTGACAGTAAAAGCCTGGGATCCACCTCTACTGGATGCCAGGACATTGAAGGATCAATTACATGTAGCAGGTGTTTGCAAACTCCAGTTACATTTAATTTGCAGTCATTTCATCATCCATTTGCAAACCATGGAGAGCACAGATGGAGAGGGGTCATCTGCTGGGTCAGAGTATTTGGCACCTTGCCATTGGTGTTGCCAATTGAACACTGGCTCCTCAATGATGCAGATGCTTATTGTCTCAGACTTAGAAAGAGGTGAATGTTGGCCTAAGATGAACCATTATTTGTGCAACACCCAATGGTGCTGACATCATCTCTCACGTCAGTGTAACAATAGTCTCAGGAAGGGTCACCGTACCCGGAACATTAACCCTGATTTCTCTTCACAGATGCTGTCAGACCTGCTGAGCTTTTCCAACAACTTCCCTTTTTTGTTTCTGATTTACAGCATCCACAGTTCTTTCAGGTTTTATTTAACAATCGTCTGCACTGAATGCGGCGAGGGCACATGGGATCCTGGTCTTTCAGTGGTTCCCTGGTGAGTGGTGAGTTGTTTCAGGAATAGCCCTTGGTAAAATTGGGATAGAATTGGATGTGCGGGATGCCATAGGAACGGGGTAGGTAATGATGAACATTTGGTAAGATTAAGTGAGAAGTCTCATTTGTCCTCACAGCGGGAGTCTCTCCAAAAATCCTGAAGCAACTTGTACACCGACAAAGCAATGCAAGATTCAGCTCAAACAATTAACCACATTGTGTAGGACCAAATCCAGACACAGGCCTGACCTGGGAAAGACAGCAGATTCTATTCCTTGAAGGACATTCATGAACCTATTGGCAATAAATGCTGGCCCAACCCACGTCCCATATCCCATCAACACATAATAAACATTTACTGAACACGTTTTGGAAATCCTGGTATTCTACAGCGATCCCTTTCTCCATGTTGATTGTCACTTCCTTAAAGAACTCGAATAAATTCATAAAACATTATTTCCCTTTCAACAAACCACATTGACTCTGCCTGATTGCATTCTGATTATCTAAATCCTGATCCCACCTCCTTCCTAATGGATCTCAGCATTTTCCCATGGACGGCATAAAGTCTGAACACCCAGATGCTTTCAGCAAATTAACCTTTGTGCTCTTTCTTTATGACAATCCATGAAATCAAATTGATTTAAGTAACAACCCAAGAATGTTGGAAAAATAAAAATCAAATCTCCAAAGGAAGTGTGCTGATTGTCATTAAAATGTCATCCCCTGAATGATGTACTGCAGCTCCTGCAATGCCGAGTGTTCAAAGCTGGCTGGACATATCGATGTGGGTATTGCAATGTCTCTTTCTCGTCATTGTTTTAAAATTATCAATATAATGTCATTGTGGTGGAGATAGTGCCCTCCTACCTGTCACATTTAGCATTTTTCACAGACACAGGAAGCTTCTTACAGTTGTCAGCCATCCACAGTTGAGTCAGGGAGACAGCCTTTCTCAGGGGCCCCTGGTGCACTCAGCCGAGTGCAGCCTCCGATCTGTCCTGGCCCTGCTCGGGGCAGTCAGAGTCAGGATGGTCTCCATATAAGGGATGAGGAACCGAATAATCAGCAGCACACTCTCCGTCTAGACTCTTTCTGCCCCTTTGCAGGCTGTTTTTCTCCTGGAATGAGAGAGAGCCAGGTAACAATGCTCAAAAAAACTTAGTGCTGCTTGGACTTACCAAAAAGACACAAGATACAGCCCAAAGCGTCAGGGGTCTGAGAAGGAAAGTATAGAAACTAAAGAAATAACATGCAAACCACACACAGGCTTCAGCATCCACAACTGATTTCTTTGTTCTATGAAGACCTGTGCTTGGTTTTAAAGTCAAACCAGACTCACTGAATTTGTATCTTTCTCCACCCGGATTAGTGATTAACTCAGCAGGGATCTGTGACCCTGGCTCACCCCTTATCCCCACAATGTGTGCTCAGGACGGACAGTCCAGGATAGCAGCCTCCATCTGTGTCCCTAGTCACTGTCCCTTCAGCAATACAGGGGGATCTGGGTTACCAGAGAGAAGGAGCGAAACTCTTTATCTGATCTTGTGCTCTTCCTGTCCTGGGATTCTTAGATGGGGACATTTATAAGGGATCTTTATTTTCCATTTCCTTTCAGTTTTGAAAGAGTAGGGATTGCCTCATTCTGTATCAGACCTTGTGATGTTCCTGCCCTGGGAGTGTTTGATGGAGATAATGTCAAGGGTGCTTTCCTTCAGGTTATTTTCAGTTTTAAAAAGTAGAAGGAACATGACTCTGTATCCAACCCTGTGCTGGGTGTGTTTAAACAGAATTATAAAACTTTATAATAAAGACACTGAGAGAAAACATTGAGGAAATGCTTGGCATATCTTGTCTCATTCGCTAAAGAGTGTTACCAGGAGGAGGAAGGACAACATTTGAATATTGCAAATTTTATAACAGAATCAACTGTATTTTATTGAAAAAGAAGAATACAATTTGATAGAGATCGCAAATACAATGAACAATAGAATTCAAGGAGTTCTCAGAGATAAACAAACCTGGGACATGACCAAAAGAGAACAGCTATTAACTTTGGAATACAACATTGAAAAATCCCAAGCCTAGAGAAAACAATGATTGTTAAAAGACAAAAGAAACCCAGGATTATCTATAGGAATGCCCATCATTGATCAGGTGTTTTACAGGAATGGTCCGATGGAGGGGAAAAGGAGGGCACAGCAACAATTTTGGGTATGATCATTGTGGAAACACATTGTATGAAAAGACTGTTTTTGACTGCAAAAATCAGAGTGTGTCATTGATCTCTCTTCCGGCCTGAGCTGCAGGTTCAGGGATCGATTGTGTTCTCATGTTGAAGACAGATTCGGGGATGATCCTTTGGCCCTCTCCGTGCATTCACCAGTTTCTGATTGAATAAAAGTCAGCCACGTCCCTGAATCCTGTCTGTCTCCTGACTCTTTGTCTCCAGTCTGGGTTCTCGCTCCTACAGATTGACGATACAATGAGGAGTCTCAGCTTGAAGCCGAGATGTGGGTGAGCAAAATTTTATGTACCACCCCTCTTAGAATATAAGACACTTGGTGTGTGAAAAGCCAGGGCAAAAAAAACGTTTAATTGGAGTGAGCAGGTGGAGACAGAATTACAGGTCGGGGTGGACTGGGGGTGCCCGGCACGCGACAGCGTGAGACAAAGAGACACCAAGAGACTTGGGTGAGAGAATGCAAGATAAAGAGAGACCAAGAGTCTTCAGCAAGGGACAATGTGAAAACAAAGAGAGCAAGGGAGACCCTAAAGCATGAAGAAGTAACAAAGAAGATTGATGAGGGCAGAGCGGTAGATGTAATCTATATGGACTTCAGTTATGTGTTTGACAAAGTTCCCCATGGGAGACTGATTAGCAAGGTTAGATCTCATGGAATACAGGGAGAACTCGCCATTTGGATTCAGAACTGACTCAAAGGTAGAAGACAGAGGGTGGTGGTGGAGGGTTGTTTTTCAGACTGGAGGCCTGTGACCAGTGGAGTGCCACAAGGATCGGTGCTGGGTCCACTACTTTTTGTCATTAACATCAATGATTTGGATGCGAACATAAAAGGTACTGTTAGTAAGTTTGCAGATGACACCAAAACTGGAGGTGTAGTGGACAGTGAAGAAGGTTACCTCAGATTACAACAGGATCTTGACCAGATGGGCCAATGGGCTGAGAAGTGGCAGATGGAGTTTAATTCAGATAAATGTGAGGTGCTGCATTTTGCGAAAGAAAATTTTTGCAGGACTTCTACACTTAATGATAAGGTCCTAGGGAGTGCTGCTGAACAAAGAGACCTTGGAGTCTCCTTGTCATTGCTCCTTGAAAGTGGAGTCGCAGGTAGATAGGATAGTGAATGAGCGTTTGGTATGCTTTCTTTTATTGGTCAGAGTATTGAGTACAGGAGTTGGGAGGTCATGTTGTGGCTGTACAGGACATTGGTTCGGCCACTGTTGGAATATTGCATGCAATTCTGGTCTCCTTCCTATTTGAAGGATGTTGTGAAACTTGAAAGGGTTCAGAAAATATTTATAAGGATGTTGCCAGGATTGAAGGTTTTGAGCTATAGAGAGAGGCTGAACAGGCTGGGGCTGTTTTCCCTGGAGCATCAGAGGTTGAGGGTGACCTTATCAAAGTTTACAAAATTATGAGGGACATGGATAGGATAAATAGACAAAGTCTTTTCCCTGGGGTCGGGGAGTCCAGAACCAGAGAGCGTAGGTTTAGGGTGAGAGGGGAATGATATGAAAGAGATCTAAGGGGCAACTTTTTCATACAGAGGGTGGTACATGTATGGAAAGAGCTGCCAGAGGAAATGGTAGAGGCTGGTAAAATTGCAACATTTAAGAGGCATTTGGATGAGTGTATGAATAGGAAGGGTTTGGAGGGATATGGGCCAGGTGCTGGCAGGTGGGACTAGATTGGGTTGGGATATCTGGTCGGCATGGACGGGTTGGACCGAAGGGTCTGTTTCTCTGCTGTACATCTCTATGACTCTATGACTCCAAATGGAATCAGACACAGCCCGACATAGAGTCGAGGACAATGGCAGAACAGAACTGAAAAGAAAAACCCACTGGGTTCCAGACCAGTCTGTGTTTGAGAAAAATAAAACCTTAATTAAAGATATGATAGAGGATAGTTGGAATAGGGAGGGAACTGAATCAGAACAGGAAGCTTGGTGGCTGGGTCAAAGAAAGAGAAATCGACCAATGAGTTAATCAGCTTTGTGGGTCTGTTCAAGCAGAATACAAAAGAGGAACAGAATTAAGCTGAAATAGCTGCAGTGTTCATAACTGAAAAAGTGACAGAGGAAGACTGAATTTCTGCACCGGGCTGGTTCACTGAACCTTGGAGAAGGGTTAACTCTTTGTGGTTTGGTTTGAATGCACGAGTGTTGTTTGCAAAATGTTTTCTTGTGCAATTTGTGTGTTTTTGTTTCTTGGAACTTTAGATCTGGGGATATGTTGAACTTAGTTTGCATTTTGGAAATGTTGGGTGATTTAGAAGTGTGATATGTGCCATATGTGAGCCAGTCTGGTTAATATAATGTCCATTTAAGAAACTATCAGTGGTTGTGCATGGCAGAAGTCTGCGACAAAATGTTGATTTAAGAAGTTGGTTCATCAGGATTGGTAAAAGCTTTTGGAATTGGCTCCGTGCTGTGTTTGGACTTGGGTAAAATTTTCATTCCAGAAATTACCAATATTTGGGATTACAGTTTCTTGCCAGAATGAACTTCCAAACACTGTTCTAACACATGAGTGAATCTTTAATTCCAGATGATAAGATTTGCTCATTGTAAAGGTACTTTGGTGTGAGACAATCCAAAAAAATTTGAAATGTGGAATCTTGGAAATACAATTCTCTTTGATCAAAATTCTGATGGTCTGTTCTAAAATCTGATAAAGCTGATAAAATAATTAGGAAAGGCAAATTTAACAAAGGAGGTGGGTTTTTTCCTAAAGTATAACATTTATTTTGGAGGAGGAGGAATGATGGATGATTTAATTACCTGCAAGAGATTGTGCCCCCCTCCCCTTTTTCCATCGTTGAAAACTAATTAACCCATTCTACTTCTCATGGAATGGATGGATACTTCCTTTAGGAATTTTGAATCCATGGATGATGTTATTTTATTGCTACTGGGTGAAGGGACCTGTAAATAGAGACTGGAGGATAAAAATATTAAGAAATTAACACAAGTTAAGAGAGTACTCAATTGGGCTAGGAAGGAGCTAGTACACAGTGGCTGAGTGGTATTATCGCAGGGTAAAATGGGCTTTGGGGAGGGAATCTGCTCAACACCAACACTGTCATTACAGTCTCAATCAATGGGTGGGAATCAGATAGCTTCCCAGTCAGATCTGGAGTCAGGCAGGGCTGCCCTCTCTCTCCTGCCTTGTTTGTGCGCTGCATAGAGCCATTTGCCGAGTCCATCAGGAAGGATGCGAGCCTGAGATGGGGAACTATTCCTGGCAGTGGGGGCCTGCAGGTTAAGGCCTCCCTGTACATGGATGATGTCACCGTTTTCTGCTCGGATCCGCTGTCCGTGCACAGACTCATGTGCATATGTGACCAGTTTGAACGGGCCTCGGGGGCCAAGGAAAACCGAGGCAAGAGTGAGGCCATGCTCTTCGGGAACTGGGCCGACCAATCCTCAATCCCCTTCACCATCAGGACCGACCACCTGAAGGTGCTGGGTATTTGGTTCGGGGGGAGTGGGTCGTGCACCAAGACTTGGGAGGAGAGTGTCAGCAAAGTGAGGCAGAAACTGGGCAGATGGAAGCTACGGTCACTCTCCATTGCAGGAAAAAACCTGGTCATCAGGTGTGAGGCACTGTCATCGCTGTTGTACGTGGCACAGGTCTGGCCTATTCCCAGAACCTGTGCCGCTGCAGTCACCCGGGCCATCTTCCAGTTTATATGGAGTTCAAAGATGGACCGTGTCCGAAGGGACTCGCTGTACAAAGATCTGGGCAACGGGGGAAATAATACACCCAATGCCACCCTCACCCTGATGGCCACCTTTGTCTGTGGCTGCATCAAGCTGTGCGTGGATCCCCGGTACGCAAACACCAAGTGTCACTACGTACTGAGATTCTACCTGTCCCCGGTCTTGTGAAGGATGGGCATGGCCTCGCTGCCACGGAATGCTCCGAGTAGTTGGACCGTTCCGTATCACCTGTCCTTCGTGGAGAAGTTTATGAAGAAAAACACCTTTGACCACAAGTCCATCAGGAAGTGGTCAGCACGTAGTGTGCTTGAGACCCTTAGGGAAAAGGAGAGGGTGGATCCTATCGAGCGATTCCCTGAGCAGACTGTCAAAGCCATTTGGCAGAATGCATCATCGCCAGAACTTTCCAACAAGCACCAAGTCATAGCTTGGCTGGTGGTGAGAAGGGCTCTGCCTGTGAGATCCTTTATGTACGCCTGGACTCTCAGCAACACCGCACGCTGCCCTCGAAGCGGCTGCGGGGGGGAACGAGACTGTTACACACCTCCTTCTGGGATTTGCCTACGCAGAAGAAGTCTGGAGAGGAATGCAGTGGTGTTTGTCGAGGTTCGTCCCGAGCAGCGCTGTGACGCGGGACTCCGTGCTCTACGGTCTGTTCCCTGGGACGCACACCGAGACGAACATCAACTGTGCCTGGAGGATCATCAACTCGGTGAAGGATGCTCTCTGGGCGGTCCGAAACCTGTTGATCTTCCAGCTGAAGGAGTTGACCCCGATTGAGTGTTGCAGAGTGGCACATTCCAAGGTACAGGACTACGTATTGAGGGATGCACCACAAACTCCCAAAATTGGCCAGTGAAGAAACCTGAAGGATCATACAGAATAATGACTGACTATAGCAGTCTAAAGAAATATGCAGATAAACTGGGGCCTGGTGATGCAGATCCCAACACGATAATAAACAATATAGGGTCAGAAACCAAGCCCTTTATAATCCTAGACACAGCAAACGGGTTCTGGACTCTGCCTATAGACCCCAAACACCAATATACATTTCCCTTTCCCACAGGTGACTGACAGTACACCTGGACAAGAGGACCACAAGGGCTCTTCATTAGCTCTGCAATGGCTGATGTAATCGCAAAAGGTCCCAAAACAGAGTGTGTAAGATTATAACAGGTTGACGAGATGCTGATTGCTTCTACTACTGAGGGAAAACACTACAAGACAGAACTGAAAACGTTAAAAACCATTGTAGCTTCTGGATTAAAAATAAAACCAAAGAAAGCACAGCTCAGCAAACGGGAAGTGTCTTACATGGGACAAAGTTAAAAATCACACAACACCAGGTTAGAGTCCAACAGGTTTATTTGGAAGTACGAGCTTCCGGAGCTCTGCTCCTTCATCAGGGAGCTGTGGAGCAGGATCAGAAGGCATAGAATTTATAGCAAAAGATCACAGCGTCATGCAACTGAAACGATAGATTGATCAAACCGAGATTGGTGTTAAGTCTTTCACCTTTTAGAATGGGTTACGGTTTTAGGCTCATTATGATGTAAATCCCAGAACTTCTCTCAGAGGAAAGGAGTGAGTATAAGTACTTACCCTTCGACACCAGCGACCTTTTAGAGTGAGAGCAGCAGCGGAGGTAAGGCAAACCAGGAAGGGTCCAGTTAAGGTAAAGGAGATTTTTAACATTACTTAACGGGAGTCACCAGTGGTGTTTATCCTCCACAGTCGGTGTGGGAGCAGCGGGGGAAGTGACCGAGATCAGAGGGGCTGTCGGGAAGGAAAGTAAGTGACCATATATATTAGCAAGGCGGCTTGCTCCTCCTGCAGAACGTGGCAGGTGAGAGACATGACACATGTCTCCGCTGGCTCCATCTGTGGGAAGTGCACCCAACTCCAGCTCATTGAAAATTGTGTTCGGGAATTGGAGCTGGAGCTGGATGAACTGCGGATCATTCGGGAGGCTGAGGGGGGGAATTGAGAGGAGTTACCGGCAGTTGGTCACTCCTGAGTCTCAGGATAAGGATAGATGGGTTACAGTCAGGGGGAGGAAAGGGGACAGACTGACAGTGCAGAGATCCCCTGTGGACATTCCCCTCAGCAATAAGTATATCGTTTTGGATACTGCTGGGGGGGGTGACCGACCAGAGGAAAGCCATAGTGGTCAGTTCTCTGGCACTGAGCCTGACACTGTGGCCCAGAAGGGAAGGGGGGCAGAATAGGAAAGTGCTCGTGGTAGGAGACTTGATTGTTAGGAGAATTGACAGGAGATTGTGTGGTCAGGATCGGGATTCCCGGAAGGTATGTTGCCTCTTTGGTGCCAGGGTCCGGGATGTCTCCGATCGGGTGTATAAAATTCTGAAAGGGGAGGGCGAACAACCAGAAATCGTGTTTTTTATTGGCACCAATGATATAGCCAGGAAAAGGATTGAGGATATAAAAAGTGATTTCAGGGAGTTAGGGTGGAAGCTGCAGAGCAGGACGAACAGAGTAGTGTTCTCAGGTTTACTACCGGTGCCACAAGTTGGAGAGGTGAGGAACAGGAAGCTGGCACAGCTTAACCCATGGCTTCGCAGCTGGTTTAGGAGGGAGGGCTTCAGATATGTAGATAATTGGGATGCCTTCTGGGGAAGGTGGGACCTGTGAATGTAGGACGGGTTGCACCTGAGCTGGAAGGGGACCAATGTCCTGGGTGGAAGGTTTGCTCGAGTGGTTCAGGAGGGTTTAAACTAGTATGGCAGGGGGGGTGGGAACCTGAGCTATATACCGGTGGTGAGAGTTGATGGAGATGAGGGAATAGCAAGAGGTAGCGCAGCCAGTGGGAAGGGATTTCCTGGGAAAGAAACAAGGGATTCATTAAAGTATGTTTGCTTTAATGCAAGGAGTATCAGGAACAAAAGTGATGAGCTTAGAGCATGGATCAGTACCTGGTGCTATGATGTTGTGGCCATAACAGAGATGTGGGTTTCTCAGGGGCAGGAATGGTTGCTGGAAGTTCCAGGGTTTAGAACATTTAAAAAGAATAGGGAGGGGGGAAAAAGAGGAGGGGGTGTAGCACTGCTAACCAGAGAGGGTATCACAGCTACAGAAGTTACCATTGTCGAGGAGGGTCTGCCTACTGAGTCAGTATGGGTGGAAGTTAGGAACAGTAAGGGAGCAGTCACCTCATTAGGGATTTACTACAGGCCCCCCAATAGCACCAGGGAGATTGAAGAAAGCATAGGTCAGCAGGTTTTGGAAAAGTGTGAATGTAGTAGGGTTGTTGTAATGGTGACTTTAACTTTCCCAATATTGATTGGAACCCCCTTTGAGCAGATGGTTTGGAAGTTGTTGTTTTTGTAAGGTGTGTTCAGGAGGGTTTCCTAACTCGGTACATTGACAGGCCCGACAAGGGGAGAGGCCATTTTGGATTTGGTGCACGGCAATGAGCTGGGGCAGGTGTCAGATCTTGCGGTGGGAGAGCATTTTGGTGATAGTGACCACAACTGCCTCACATTCTACATAGCTGTGGAGAAGAAGAGAAGCAGGCACAATGGGAGGATATCTAATTAGGGAAAAGGAAACTATGATGCTATCAGGCATGATTTGGGGAGCATGGACTGGGAGCAATTGTCCCATAGAAAGGGCATTATAGACATGTGGAGACTGTTTAAAGAACAGTTGTTGCAAGTGATGCATAGATGTGTTCCTCTGAGACAGGCAAGAAGGGCTAAGATAAAGGAACCTTGGATGACGAGAGCGGAGGCGCTTCTCATCAAAAGAAAGAAGGCAGCTTCCATAAGATGGAGGAAGTAAGGGTCTTGCTCAGCTCTAGAGGATTACATTCTGGATTAGTGATGCTGGAAGAGCACAGCAGTTCAGGCAGCATCCAAGGAGCTTCGAAATCGACGTTTCGGGCAAAAGCCTCGTTGATTTTTACCTCTAGAGGATTACAAGCAGGCGAGGAAGGAGCTCAAAAATGGTCTGAGGAGAGCCAGGAGTGGGCACGAGAAAGGCTTGGCAGGAAGGATTAGGGAGAATCCAAAGGCATTTTACATGAATGTGAGGAATAAGAGAATTATCAAAGAAAGAGTAGGGCCGATCAGGGATAGCGTAGGGAACTTGTGTATAGAGTCTGAGGAGGTAGGGGAGGCCCTAAATGACTTTTATGCTTCTGTCTTTACTCAAGAAAAGGACCTTGTAGTGTATGAAATCATTGAGGAGCAGGTAAGCATGCTGGAACAGATAGAGATCAAGGAAGCTGATGTGCTGCAAATTTTGACAAACATTAAGATTGACAAGTCACCAGGGCCAGACCAGATTTGTTCTCGGCTGCTTTGGGAAGCGAGAAATGTGATTGCTTCACCGCTTGCAAAGATCTTTGCATCTTTGCTCTCCACAGGAGTCATACCTGAGGACTGCAGAGAGGCAAATGTAATTCCTCTCTTCAAGAAGGGAAACAGAGAAATTCCCAGCAATTACAGACCAGTCAGTCTCACGTCTGCGAGGTGTTAGAAAGGGATAGGATTTATGACCATCTGGAAAAGCATGGCTTGATTAAATGCAGCCAGCACGGCTTTGTGAGGGCAGGTCATGCCTCAAAAAATTTATTGAGTTCTTTGAGGATGTTACTAGACAAGTTGATGAGGGTTGAGTGGTAGATGTGGTGTATATGGACTTCAGTAAGGCATTTGATAAGGTTCCCCATGGTAGGCTCGTTCAGAAGGTCAGGAGAAATGGGATACAGGGAAATTTAGCTGTCTGGATACAGAATTGGCTGGTAGTGCAAGGAAAGTATTCTACCTGGAGGTGTGCAGTGTTCCACAGGGCTCTGTTCTTGGGCCTCTACTCTTTGTAATTTTTATTAATGACTTGGATGAGGAGATTGAAGGATGGATTAGCAAGTTTGCAGACGACACAAAGGTTGGAGGTGTCGTTGACAGTATAGAAGACTGTTGTAGGCTGCAGCGGGACATTTACAGAATTCAGAGATGGGCTGAGAGGTGGCAGATGGAGTTCAACCTGGATAAATGCGAATTAGTGCATTTTGGAAGGTCGAACTTGAAAGTTGAGTACAGGATTAAGGATAGGATTCTTGGCAGTGTGGACGAACAGTGGAATCTTGGTGTGCAGGTACATAAATCCCTGAAAATGGCCACCCAAGTGGACAGGGTTGTTAAGAAAGCATATGGTGTTTTGGCTTTCATTAACAGGGGGATTGAATTTAAGAGCCGTGAGATCTTGTTGCAGCTCTATAAAGCTTAGGTTAGACTGCACTTGGAATACTGTGTCCAGTTCTGGTTGCCCTATTATAGGAAAGATGTGGATGCTTTGGAGAGGGTTCAGAGGAGGTTTACCAGAGTGCTGCCTGGAATGGAGGGCTTATCTTACAAAGAGAGGTTGACTGAGCTCAGACTGTTTTCATTGGAAAAAAGAAGGAAGAGAGAGGACCTAATTGAGGTGTACAAGATAATGAGAGGCATAGGTGGAGTTGATAGCCAGAGACTTTTTCCAGGGCAGAAATTGTTAACACGAGGGATCATAGTTTTAAGCTGTTTGGCGGAAAGTATAGCGGGGATGTCAGAGGCGGGTTCATTATGCAGAGAGTTGTGAGAGCATGGAATGCGTTGCCAGCAGCAGTTGTGAAAGTGAGGTCATTGGGGATATTTAAGAGACTGCTGGACATGCATATGGTCACAGAAATTTGAGGGTTTATACATTAGGTTTACCTTACATGAGGATCAATGGTTGGCAAAACATCGTGGGCTGAAGGGCCTGTTCTGTGCTGTACTGTTAAAAAAAAATAAATCACATTCTTGAGATAACTTACAGTTTTAGTGTAAAAAGTGACATCTTAGTTCAGTCAATGCATTAAAGGTGTGAGGTTAGAGTTTGTATGTATTCCAATCTTGAGTCAGACTGGTTCTATTTCCAAAGTAGGAACTTATAAAATGTTACATAGATTGGCTGCCTGCATTGACTGCCTGCAGGTTGTGGACGTTTTGACAAAATGGAATGTCCCTGCACTTTTGCAAATTCACATTCACCCAATATCAATGTGTGTGAGCATGTGACGGACAGAGAGAGTGGGTGTGTATGTGTATGTGTGTGAGTGAGGGAACGAGAGAGTGTGAGTGTTTGCACTTGAGTGTGTATGTATGGATGTGAATGTGAGTGCTTGAGGGTGTGTGTTTGCGTGTGTGCGTACTTGGTAGTGTGTGTGTGTGAGTGTGACGGTGCATAAGCCTGTGAGAGGATTTTTGCTTGGGTGTGAGTGTGGGGAGTGTATGTGTGTGTGTCTGAGAGAGAGCGGGTGTATGAGAAAGGGTCCTTTGGTCGTCTCCCTGCACGAACTGGTTTTTACTTGAATAAACGTTGGCCACGTGCCTGAATCCTGTCTGCCTCCTGAGTCTTTGTATCCATTCGGGGGGATAATGTCAAGGTGCTTTCCTTCTGGTTATTTTCAATGTTAAAAAGTAGAAGGAGTTTTACTCTGGATCCAACCCCGAGCTGTGGCTGTCCTGGGAGTGTTTGATGGAGATGGTGTTGAAAGAGCTTTACTCTGTCTCTAACACTGTCCTGCCCCAGCTCACAGAGTGTTTGATGCTGACGCTGTTGATTTTGAGATTTGTGTTGGAAGCTGAAGTAACATCCCCTTTTCTCAACGGTTGCAGTGCCTCAGTTTTATAATAGCTTTGTCATTCTCTCAGCTCCTACTGACCGTACACAGACTTCCCGTTTGTTGTTCGTATCGTGTATGATTGCCTCACATTTATTTGGTAGGAAGTCAAGTAACTTCTGTATTTTTCTGTAAAACGACAAGAGTAAGGGAGTGAGAATGATGAAATGGTGAAGTATTAACGATGAGGTCTCTCTATGTTTGTCTTTCTGCAGTCCTGCTGTCAGTCTCAGTACGGGGTCACAGTAAGTACTTTCTAATACTGAACTTTCAAATCCACTTTGTTCATCATGGAATTGCCTCCTCCTCTGTTTACTGTCTGGTATTTAGTTCCCAAACTGTTCCTGCTCAGCACGATGTGCCTTTTCCTTCACTGCGGTTTCTACATCAGGGAAAAATCATTTGTTTTATCAAAAATGAAAGCAGTGACAATTGACTATTCCGAGCATGATGATTTATTCCTTCATGTTTTCCTTGTAGATTCATGAATCTTAGACATTTACAGCGTAAAAGGAGGCCATTTTGGGTGATCATGTCTGTATCAGTCAACAATGATTTCACTCTACTTCTCCCATTTTGCAGCTCTCCATCTAAAAGCCTTCTTAACCAACTTATTGAGGGATTTAATGTAATTAGTGGGATGGAGATCATGGTGGGAGGTGGGATTCAGTTGGGGGGAATTTTGAAAATCAAAAAGGGATGCTGTTCAGAGGGTCAATGTGGATTTGTTGGGTCAAATCTCCAGTTTTCACACTGCAGGGATTCGGAAAAATAGAAATGACAGAGCAGAGGTGCAGGCTACTGAAGAGGCAAACAGAAATGCAAATGAACATCGAAGTACAAATGTTACCAGTGTTTATAACTCAACCGCCCTTTCAGGCAGTGTGTTCCAGAGTCGTATTAACCTCGACCTGAGGAAGAATCTGTTCAAGTCTCCTCTCACCCTCTATCTCCGACCTTAAATCTATATTCTCTGTTTACTGACCACAGTATGAATGAAGAAAGGACCTTCTTGCCTATCCTATCTGAGCACTCATAATTCTCCATATTTTATTAGTTTTCCTGTCAAACAATAAAAAAAAAGAGAGCAGAGAATGCAGGGTAGTGAAGAGGTGAATGATAATCAAAGTGTGATGGGAAGGGGTCGGAGATGTACGGACAAAGATACAAGAGGCGAGGCCACATTGGATTTGGTACTGGGCAATCAACTGGGCCAGCTGTTAGATTTGATGATAGTGACCACAATTTGGTTAAGTTTACTTTAGCGATGGCAAGGTGCAGGTATATACTGCAGGGCAAGTGTTATAGCTGGGGGAAAGGCAATTATGATGCAATGAGGCAAGATTTGCGAAGCATAAGATGGGGAACGAAACTACAGGGGATGGTCACAATTGAAATGTGGAGCCTGTTCAAGGAACAGCTCCTGCGTGTCCTTGATAAGTATGTACCAGTCAGGCAGGGAGGACGTGGTTGAGTGAAGGAACCATGATTTACGAAAGAAGTTGAAGCTCTTGTCAAGAGGAAGAAGGAAGCTTATGGAAAGATGAGATGGGAGACTCAGATAGGGCACTTGATTGTTAGACGTTAGCCAGGAAGGACCTAAAGAGAGAGCTAAGAAGAGTCAGGAGGAGACATGAGAATTCTTTGGCAGGTAGGATCAAGGAAACCTCTGAAGCTTCCTTTCGGTGTATCAGGAATAAAAAAAATGACTAGAGAAAGATTAGGGCAGGTCAATGACAGTAGTGGGAAGTTGTGTGTGGAGTCTGAAGAGATAGGAGTGGCGTTAAATGAATATGCTTCATCTGGGTTGCACAGTGGCTCAGTGGTTAGCCCTGCTGCCTCACAGCGCCAGGGTCCTGGGTTCAATTCCCACCTCGGGCGACTGTCTGTGTGGAGTTTGTACATTCTCCCCATGTCTGTGTGGGTTTTCTCTGGGTTCTCCAGTTTCCTCTCACAATCCTAGGATGGAGAGGTCAGGTGAATTGGTCATGCTAAATTGCCCATTGTGATCGGTGCATTAGTCAGCAGTAGTATATATTTTGATGGTCCAGTCTTAATGGGCTGAAGGGCCACTTCTGCACCATCTGATTCTGTGATTCTAAACCAACAGCAGATACCAATAAAGATCGTAAAGGTGGAGACAATTGGGATGACAGTAACTGGACAAGAAATAGAAAAACTAACAGCAATCGATGCTCTGGGCATATACAGAGAAAGAAAATAATTGTGGAACTATGTGAGGGAGAAAGTTGGGAATTTAAAACATGGAACAGGGAAATGGTAGATAATTTAGATTTACATGGTGATCAGCTCACAGAAGTTAACAGCACAGAAGGCCATTCAGCCCACTGAGTCTGTGCTGGTCACCTATCTATTCTAATCCGATTATCCAGCCCTTGCCCTCACATACCTCATGACCAGCCTGTCCATATTTTCTTTCTGCCTAAGGCTATCCTCCTCATTATTGATCACCCCACCAAGTTGTTTATCCTCTGGGAACTTGTTGATCAATCTGCCGACATATAAGTTTATATCATTGATATAAACCACAGACAGCAAGGATCCTAACACCTACCCCGGTGGGCTCCTAGTGGACAAGAACATCCAGTCGGAAAAGGGTCCCTCATCCTTCATCTTCTACTTCCTGCTTGTCAGCAAATTGTGGATCCAATTTCCCAAATGTCCTTGGATCCCATGGGTTCTGACCTTTACTATCAGTCTCCCATGTGGAGATTGACAAAAGCCTTGCTGAAGTCCAAGTAGACAACATCAAAATCATTGCCTCATCTGCACACCTGGTCTTTGCTTCAAACAAATTCAATTATTGGTCAGATGTAAGACCGTAGGATATTGGAGTAGAGCTAAGCCATTTGACCCATCAAGTCTGCTCTGTTTGTGATCATGGCTGATATGTTCCTCAAACACATTCTCTGCCTTCTCCCCATAACACCCTTGAACCCCTGACTAATCAAGAACCCTGTCAGAAATACACTCAATGACTTCGCCTCCACAGTCCTCTGCAGCAATGAGTTCAACAGAATTCTCACCACAGGCTGAAGAAATTCTTCCTCGTCTCAAATCTAACCCTGCTCTCTGTGGCTGTGCCCCTGGGTCCTCATCTCTCCCCCGAGTAGAAACATCTTCACGTTCATGATATCCAGGCCTCTCAGTATTCTGTAAGTTTCAATCAGATCCCCCTCATCCTCCTAAACTTCCTTGAGTACAGACCCAGAATCTGTACTCATCATAACAAGTCTTCGCCCCCTGGATCATTCTTGTAACTTCCTCGATCTCTTCCAATGTCAACAGCTCCATCCTCAGATTTGGGGCCCAAAACTGCTGTCAATATTCCAAATGTAGTCTGGCCAGATAGAGCCTTATACAGCATAGGCCATACACCCCCTAGCCTTGAATTTACACCCTCTCGAATGTAATGCTAACATTGCATTTGTTTTCTGAACTGCCAACTGTACTTAGAACTTAGAACATAGAACATAAAAAAGTACAGCACAGAACAGGCCCTTCGGCCCACGATGTTGTGCCGAAGTTTAATCCTAATGTAAATTATACTAACTTCACCTACACACCCCTCAACTCACTGCTATGCATGTTCATGTCCAGCAGTCGCTTAAATGTCCCTAATGACTCTGCTTCCACCACCACCACCGCTGGCAATGCATTCCATGCATTCGCAACTCTCTGTGTAAAGAGCCTCCCTCTGACATCTCCTCAATACCTTTCTCCTAATATCTTATAACTATGACCCCTCATACCAGTCAATCCTGCCCTGGGGAAAAGTCTCTGGCTATTGACTCTATCTATTTCTCTCATTACCTTGTACACCTCGATCAGGTCTCCTCTCTTCTTCCTTCTCTCCAGAGAGATATATCCGAGCTTTTTCAACCTTTCTTCATAAGGCAAGCCCTCCAGTCCAGGCAGCATCCTGGTAAATTTTCTTTGCACCCTCTCCAAAGCCTCTGTATCTTTCCTATAGTAGGGCGACCAGAACTGGACACAATATTCCAAGTGTGATCTCACCATGGACTTGTAGAGCTGTAGCAAAACCTTACAGCTCTTAAACTCAATCCCCCTGTTAATGAAAGCCGAAACACCATATGCTTTCTGAACAACCCTAACCACTTGGGTGGCAACTTTGAGGGATCTATGTACACCGACCATACCAGAAGAGAGCAGAAGCGAGAAGATGATGAGGAAGGCAGAGAGGAGACAGGTGCAAGAGACCGCGGGGGAAGTACCTGTCAGGAACAAGTTGAATCTTTTGGAAACAGTAGAGACAGATGATACTGCCAATCCGTGAGGTGGTCAGGTCTGTCAATCAAAAGCTGGAGTGGAGGCAGAGCCGAGGAGTCAGACATCGCACAGAGCCGTGGTAATACGGGACTCCATAGTGAGAGGAACTGAACGGGGTTTCTGTGGAAACAGGTGGGACTTAAGGATGGTGTGTTGCCTTCTTGGTGCCAAGATTAAGGACATCGCAGACAGAGTGCAGGAAATCCTCAAGGGCGAAGGTGAAGAGCCAGAGGTGGTGGTACATGTCGGCACAAATGATGTCGGGAAGAAGAGGAGGAACATACTGCAGTGGGATTTCGGAGAACTAGGAAGAAGGCTGAAAAGCAGGACATCCAGGGTGGTTATCTCCGGTTTGCTTCCAGTTCCTCAGGTTGGAGAGGCCAGGAACAGGGAGATAATGGACTTGAACATGTGGCTGGGGAACTGGTGCAGGAAGCAAGGATTTAAATTCTTGGATCACTGGGGTATGTTTTGTGGTCAGCATAAATTATACAAAAGAGACAGTTTGCACCTTAATAGGTTGGGGACCAGCATTCTGGCAGGCAGGTTTGCTACTGCAACACAGCTGCATTTAAACTCAATAGCGGGGGGTGAGGGGGCAAACTGGAAGTTTAAGAAGGAAATTGAAGGGAAAGTTA
Organism: Chiloscyllium punctatum; assembly: GCF_047496795.1. Lineage (NCBI taxonomy): Eukaryota > Metazoa > Chordata > Chondrichthyes > Orectolobiformes > Hemiscylliidae > Chiloscyllium > Chiloscyllium punctatum. The sequence continues at coordinate 10,906,944 of NC_092740.1, read as the reverse complement.
GAACAAGGGAAGTCAAGAAAGTCAACGGTATCAATGAAGCAGAAAATTCTAAAAGGGATCATGCCGTAAGGTTGAGTGAAATAGGGGTTGATAGGAAGGGTGAGAGCAGTAACAAATTAAAAATACTATATATGAATGCACAAAGTATTAGAAATAAGATGGATGAGTTTGAGGCTCTTTTGGAAATTGGCAGCTACGATATTGTGGGGATAACTGAGACGTGGCTTCAAGTGGACAGGGCCTGGGAAATGAATATTCAAGGCTATACGTGCTATCGTAAGGACAGACTGATGGGCAGAGGGGGTGGGATGGCCCTGTTGGTAAAGGATGATATTCAGTCCCTTGCGCGGGGGGTACCTACAATCAGGGGATGTAGAGTCAGTATGGATAGAGCTGTGAAATTCTAAGGGTAGAAAGACCCACAAAGACAGGCCCCCAAACAGTAGTATGGATGGCGGGTGTAAGTTGAATAAGGAGCTGAAGTTGGCCTGTCACAAAGATGTTACTACAGTTGTTATGGGGGATTTCAACATGCAGATAGACTGGGAGAATCAGGATGGTATTGGACCTCAAGAAAGAGACTTTGTGGAGTGCCTCCGAGTTGGATTCTTAGAGCAGCTGGTGCTGGAGCCTACCAGGGAGAAGGCAATTCTGGATCTGGTATTGTGCAACGAACCAGAATTGATCAGGGACCTCGAAGTGAAGGAGCCATTAGGAGGTAGTGACCATAATACAATAAGCTTCAATCTGCAATTTGAAAGGGAGAGGGTACAATCGGTAGTGACAATATTTCAGTTGAATGAAGAGAACTATGGAGCTATGAGGGAGGAGCTGGCCAAAGTTCAATGGTGCAATACCTTAGCAGGGATGACAGTGGAGGAACAATGGCTGATACTTTTGGGTATAATGCAGAAGATGCAAGATCAGTTCATTCCAAAAAGGAAGAAAGATCCTAGGAAGAGGCATGGGTGGCCATGGCTGACGAGGGAAGTTAAGAAACATATAAAGTCAAAAGAGAAAAAGTATAACATAGCAAAGAAGATGGGAAAACGGAGGACTGGGAAGCTTTTAAAGAACAACAGAGGATTACTAAGAAGGAAATATGCAGAGAAAAAATGAGGTACGAAGGTAAACTGACCAAACATATAAAGGAGGATAGTAAAAGCTTTTTTGGTATGTGAAAGGGAAAAAAATGGTTAAGACTAAAATTGGTCCCTTGAAGACAGAAACAGGGGAACATATTACGGGGAACAAAGAAATGGCAGAAGAATTGAATTGGTACTTCAGATCTGTGTTCACTGGGGAAGACACAAGCAATCTCCCAGAGGTAACAGTGGCTGAAGGACCTGAACTGAAGGGTATTCATATTTGCCAGGAATTGGTGTTGGAGAGACTGTTAGGTCTGAAGGTTGATAAGTCCCCAGGGCCTGATGGTCTACATCCCAGGGTACTGAAGAAGGTGGCTCTAGAAATCGTGGATGAGTTGGTGATTATTTTCCAGAGTTTGATAGATTCAGGATCAGTTCCTGCAGATTGGAGGGTGCTTAATGTTGTACCACTTTTTAAGAAAGGAGCGAGAGAGAAAGCAGGAAGTTATCGACCAGTTAGTCAGACCTCAGTGGTGGGAAAGATGCTGGGGAGTCAATTATAAAGGATGAAATTACTACACATTTGGATAGTAGTAACAGGATAGGTCAGAGTCAGCATGGATTTATGAAGGAGATATCATGCTTGACTAAACTTCTGGAATGTTTGAGGATGTAACTCTGAAGATGGATGAGGGGGATCCAGTGGATGTAGTGTACCTGGACTTTCCGAAAGCCTTTGATAAAGTCCCACACAGGAGGTTAGTGAGCAAAATTAGGGCACGTGGTATTGGGGGCAAAGTACTGACTTGGACTGAAAGTTGGTTGGCTGACAGGAAACAAAGAGTAGTGATAAACGGCTCCCTTTCGGAATGGCAGGCAATGACCAGTGGGGTACCGCAGGGATCAGTGCTGGGACAGCAGCTTTTTACAATATATATTAATGATATAGAAGGTGGTATTAATAGTAACATTAGCAAATTTGCTGATGATACAAAGCTTGGGTGGCAGGGTGAAATGTGAGGAGGATGTTAGGAGATTACAGGGTGATCTGGACAGGTTAGGCGAGTGGACAGATGCATGGCAGATGCAGTTTAATGTGGATAAATGTATGGTTATCCACTTTGGTGGCAAGAACAGGAAGGCAGATTACTACCTAAATGGAGTCAAGTTCGGTAAAGGGGCAGTATAAAGAGGTCTGGGTGTTCTTGTGCACCAGTCAATGAAGGTAAGCATGCAGGTACAGCGGGTGGTGAAGAAGGCTAATAGCATGCTGGCCTTCATAACAAGAGGGATTGAGTATAGAAGCAAAGAGATTCTTCTGCAGCTGTACAGGGCCCTGGTGAGACCACACCTAGAGTATTGTGTGCCGTTCTGGTCTCCACATTTGAGGAAAGTCAATCTGGCTATTGAGGGAGTGCAATGTAGGTTCACGAGGTCAATTCCTGGAATGGCGGGATTACCTTACGCTGATAGACTGGAGCGACTGGGCTTGTATACCCTTGAGTTTAGAAGACTGAGAGGGGATCTGATTGAGACATATAAGATTATTAAAGGATTGGACACTCTGGAGGCAGGAAACATGTTTCTGCTGATGGGTGAGTGCCGAACCAGAGGACACAGCTTAAAAATAAGGGGTAGGCCATTTAGGACAGAGATGAGGAGAAACTTCTTCACCCAGAGAGTGGTGGGTGTTTGGAATGCTCTGCCCCAGAGGGCAGTGGAGGCCCAGTCTCTGGATTCATTTGAGAAAGAGTTGGATAGATCTCTCAAGGATAGTGGAATCAAGGGTTATGGATACTGATTGAGGATGATCAGCCATGATCATAATGAATGGTGGTGCAGGCTCGAAGGGCAGAATGGCCTTCTCCTGCACCTATTGTCTATTGTCTATTCTTTGCATCCTCTCCAAAGCCTCTGTATCTTTCCTGTTGTAGGGTGACCAGAACTGGACACAATATTCCAAGTGTGGTCTCACCAGGGACTTGTAGAGCTGTAGCAAAATCTTACAGCTCTTCACCTCAATCCCCTTTGTTAATGAAAGCCGAAACACGATATGCTTTGCTATCCACTTGGGTGGCAACTTTGAGGGATCTATGTACTTGCACACCCAGATCCCTCTGTTACTCAACACTGTCAAGAATCCTGTCTTTAATCCTATATTCAGCATTCGATTTTGACCTTCCAAAATGCATCACTTCACATTTATCCAGGTTGAACTCCATCTGCTATTTCTCAGCCCAGATCTGCATCCTGTCTATGTCGCGCTGCAGCCTGCAATAACCCTCAATACAATCAATGGCACCTCTAAACTTTATGTCATCTGCAAATTTACTAACCCACCCCTCAACCTCCTCATCCAAGTCATTTATAAAAACTACAAAGAACAGACCCCTGCAGGACCCCACTCATCAGTGTCTTCCAGGCAGAATACTTTCCATCTACAACCACTCTCTGCCTTCTGTTAGCCAACCAATTCTGACTCCAGGTAGCCAAATCTCCCTGTATCCCATACTTCCTGACATTTTGAATGAGCCTACTATGCGGAACCTTATCAAATGCCTTGCTGAAGTCCATATACACCATATCAACTGCATGACCTTTGTCGACCTGTCTTGTGACCTCCTCAAATAACGTGTTCTTCTCCACAATCTCATTCATAATGATGGACTGTAAAATCTTTCAAATAATGGAGGTCAGGCTAAACAGCCTATCGTATCCCATCTTCTGCCTCCCTCTCCTGAACAAAACCATTCTGTCTGCTTTTGATCCATCTCCACCTCTTAAGTGTAGATGAATTCTGCCCCTCAGAATTGCTTCCATAGTTTCCCTACCACTGAGGTTAGACTGACTGGCCTGTAGATACCTGGTTAATCCCTTGCTCACTTCTTGAATCATGGTACCACATTGGCTTTCCTCCTGTCTTCTGGCACCTCTCCATCTGCAGATCTAAGCTCCAACTGTATAACCTGAAGTCTTATCTTTAAGCTTTTCTACAAAGATAAGAGGATTATAATTAGCAAAAACTATTGTCTCATTAATTCGATATCAGACATAAATTTCAAAGTGTTGAAGAGCTGAGAGCAATGTTTCCTTTTCCATCGTTAAGCAATGTGAACCAACCAGGTAAGAATAACAAATTTCCTTCCCAAGAGTTTATGGTCATCATGAGATTCTTAATTCCAGATTTTAAAAAAATGAAACTCGACTATTGAGGGCTTTGAACTCCATTACCCCAGAAAATGACCTGGATCTCTAGATTTATAGCCTCCTGACAAGACAACTCCACTCTTGCCCCCCCAGTATTGGCAGTCACTGGTTTTGAGTGAACCACACACAATCTTCACTTTTCAGTACAATACTGAGCAATGACCTTGTTCCTGTCTTTCTTCACTGCTTCAATACGTGGTTTTGTAGCAATAATCTTCCCTCATGGAATCTCCTAGTAAACCACTGCAACCTCGTACAATTCATGTCAATCTTTTTTTGAAGCTTTTCCAATGTCGTTGGGTTTAGCTGCCTCTGGCTTCAGCACTGTAACCTATCGGGCCGTAAGGGAGGGAGGATTGCTGGGTTGTCACGGGGAGTCACAATTGGAGATATCAGAATAACTGAGGTCAGAATGGATTTGGTCCAAAGGGAAGGCTGAAGGAAGATTTGATTGAGATATTCAAACTCATGAAGGGTCAGGATCGTGTCAATAGAGAGACAGTACCCACTCATGAAGGGTCAGGATAGTGTAGATAGAGAGAGACTGTGCCCACTCATGAAGGGATCAAGAACTAGAGGGCACAGTGGGATGGCAGTTTATAAAATATTATTGTTCACTCAGAATGTGGATTCAAAAGTGGAGTGAAAAGAGATTTTAGGTTTCAGTTCTGTGAAAGTGACTTGTTAATTTGAAACAAAGGGTCAGAATGTGATCTGGAACAGTGAAGTAAAGACAGTGAGAAAGTGTCCTGGAGATAAATGACCTGGAGAGTTCATTGCTGAATATTTACCAAGGTGAGTTTTACAGTCGATACAAACAGATTTTTGAGTACCACCAGTCAGCTGAGTTCAGAAGAACAGAAGTCAGAAGAGTAGTTGTTTTAAAAAATTCCGAAAGTCTCCAGGTTGAGAGTTGTAAAAAAATCTCCAGATCATCAGCATTGAAAATAAGTCTGAAGCTGTTTCAGTACTCAAAGGAAGAGGGAGAGAAAGAGTCAATGAGTTAGTTTATGTTAATGCATTTCATAGAGAGACAGAGAGAATCCTATCTGGTGAAAATGCTGAGATTCAGTTGAGTGAGACATCCTGAAGTGAAGCTTACTGAAGTCAATGTAGACGACATCAACTGTATTATTCTCATCTTCATACCTCGTCACCTCCTCTAAAATTCCATCAAATCCAATTCAATCAAATTCCTTTACAAATTCATGCTAAATATCCTGGATTAACCTTTGTCTCTCCAAGTAATTATTCATTCTGTCCCTCAGAATTGTTTCCAATATTTTCCCCACCATTCATGTTGGCCTCACTGGCTTGTACTCTCCTGGTTTATCACCACCACCCTTGAACAATAGGGTAACAGGTAAAGGGATGATTGGCAAGTGAAATAACAAGGGTTCAGAGACACTGTCCTCCTGTTAGAGTGAAGGGTAAGGCCAGTAAGATGAGGGAACAATGGATGAGTAAATATATTGAGGCTCTGGTTAAGAATATGAAAGAATCATGTATTTGGTGTAGACAACTGGGATCAAGTGAATATTTTGAAGAGTGTAAGGGCTATCGGGGCATTCTTATGAGGGATATCAGGAGGGCAAAAAGTGGACATCAGATAACCTCAGCAGATAAGGCTGAGGATAAGCCAACGATATTCTAGAAAGTCATTAGAAGTCAGAGAGCAACCAGGGAGGGAATAGGGCCTCTTCAAGATCAATGAGGTCATCTATGGGTAGAACCAGAGGAGAGGGGGGGAGATATCCTAAACAAATATTTTGCATCAGTTTTTACTGTGGAGAAAGAAATTGATGCAAGGGAACTCAGGCAAATAAATATTAATGTCTTGAAAGCAACTCACTTTACTGAAGAGGAAGTGTTGGAGGTCTTCAAAAACATAAAAGTGGCTTTGTGCAGGGAAATCATGTGTCACAAACTTGACTGAGCTTTTTGAAAATGTTACCAAAAGACCAGTGAGGGCAGAGGGGGAGATATTGTTTACATGAACTTGTGTAAAGCTGTTGTCAAAGTTCCACATGGTGGACTAATTAGTGAAGTTAGGTGGCATGGGATTCAGGGAGAGAATGCCAGTTGGATACAAGATTTGCTTGATGGTAAGAGACAGAGTGTAGTGATGGAGGTTTGTTTTTACATTGATCCATCAGACCGCATTTGAGGAACATTCTAAGATATCATCCATCTTATGTCAGTGATTAACTCCTTCATCAATGTTGCAACACCCCCTCCTCTTTGACATTCCCCCTACCCCTACATGTCTCATCTCACAGTTCGATAGCCCAGAACATTGTGCTGTCAATCCTGTCACACCCTCAACTATGTGTCTGTGATAACAACAATATCTTATCCCCACTCATTAATCTACACCCTCAGCTCGTCTGCCTTACTCACAAGTAAATGCCATCCAGCCATGCCACACACCCTTATGCCCTCACTTGACGATATTCACACTGCCTTCTGGATTTACTTGGATTGCCTTCTCATCGTCCGTTCGCTCAGTTGGCTGGACAGTTGGTCTGGGATGTGGAGTGATGCCAACAAGGGATGTTTAATTCCCATATTGTCTGAGGTGACCATGAAGTTCCAATCTTCTCAACCTTGCCCCTTGTCTGAGGCAGAGTGACCCTCAGGTTAAATCATGACCAGTCATAACTTCCTTTAACGAGACAGGAGTTCTCTCGCACAATGATGAGTTTACTTTTTTACTTCAGTTTATTTTTTACCATCTTCATGTCTCTCTGTATCCCCCCCCACCCCCCCTGCCCCCCCACCCCGACAATGCTTCCACTGCATCCCCCATCCCTCTGCTGTGACTGATGAATGAGTCAGGTTGCTGAAGGCTGGCTGGGTAATAGAGTAGAAAGTGATGGGAAATAGAAAAGGTTCTGCAGGGAGGGCCCTGAGTCCTGCTCTTCAGATCACTCTGGGTCTCCTGGAACAATGGAGAGTTCAGATAATGGAGAGTCCAGTTACAAGTGGGGTTCCGCAGGGATCAGTTCTGGGTCCTCTGCTGTTTGTAATTTTTATTAATGACTTGGATGAGGGAGTCGAAGGTTGGGTCTGTAAATTTGCAGATGATACAAAGATAGGTGGAGTTGTGGACAGTGAGGAGGGCATTTGTCATTTGCAAAGGGACTTAGA